>NW_027137621.1:600000-1035448 GCF_001692895.1 Cenococcum geophilum 1.58 | reverse complement strand
CACGTCTCGAAGACGTCTCGGAGCACATCTCGAAGCACGTCTCGAAGCACATCTCGAAGCACGTCTCGAAGCACGTCTCGAAGCACGTCTCGAAGCACGTCTCGAAGCACGTCTCGAAGCACGTCTCGAAGCACGTCTCGAAGCACGTCTCGAAGCACGTCTCGAAGCACGTCTCGAAGCACGTCTCGAAGCACGTCTCGAAGCACGTCTCGAAGCACGTCTCGAAGCACGTCTCGAAGCACGTCTCGAAGCACGTCTCGAAGAAGTCTCGAAGCACGTCTCGAAGCACATCTCGAAGCACGTCTCGAAGACGTCTCGGAGCACGTCTCGAAACACATCTCGAAGCACGTCTCGAAGACGTCTCGGAGCACGTCTCGAAGCACATCTCGAGCACATCTCGAAGCACGTCTCGAAGCACATCTCGAAACACATCTCGAAGCGCGTCTCGAAGCACATCTCGAAACACCGCCCGGAGCACGTCTCGGAATATATCCCGAAATATATTATATATCCATATATCTGCATATATAAATATGATCGTAATTAACGTTTCATATATTTCTATTAATAATATCCTTAAATATTTATAAATAAATAAATAAATAATTCCGTAAATATATCCGTAAATATATCCGTAAATATATTTATTGATTAATTAATTAATATACCGAATATCCGATTCCTCAGGAAATCATTAAGACCCTCTTATATATTCTAGATTATCCTCCTGTGGATATCTATGCGGGGAAGATGGGGAATCCCCTGATCTATAAGGAATGGATCGATTTCCATCGAATATCCGCTTAATGATTTGGAAAATGAATGAGATGGGATCTAGAAAATTTCTATGGAATCTTCATATCATATATTCCATCTGAAATATTCTATATACCGATCCGTTTCCGCCTCGCATATTCTGATCGGATCTTCCTATATGAATCCGAAAAGGGATAATCCCCAAAAAAGGATAATATCTTCATTTTCGGATATATCTGGATTTTCTCCCTGTTAATCCGTTATTTATCTTAATAAGAATATCTATCGAAATACCATAAATATATTCGAAATCGAATTATTATAATATAAATCAAAATAGTTAATAATAAGAGTCATTCTCAATCCGAAATCAGAATCATATATAACGGATATAAATTCATTTTAAAATTTTAATAATACCGAATTTATTTACGAAATTTGATTTCGAATATTTATGATATAAATATTTTCAGATAATTCGATTTTCCCCTTCTCTTTCCTTTTCCCGGCATCCACATATCTATTATATCCCCGACGCGATTCCGCGATCATATTCCGCTCGATTTATAATCCTACACTCGCAAAAACAATCCAGCATATGAATTTAATAATACCATACGATCAGATTATAGACCACTATTAAGTAACGAATTCCAAGGCTAAGCCTAGGGAAACATCCGATGAACTGGATATGAATGATAGATACCCCTCTATGGAATAAAATCTTTTGGGGCACTAGTAAAGGGGCGGAAACCTGAGCGGATGATCCCGCGAACCGCGGAACGCCAAGTGACACCACCGAGGAGAGAAATGAAAAACTGGAGGAACCCGGGACGACAGCATAATTCGATGCCTGCGCGATCATAACATTTGAAAAGATGACTATATCCCAATAAGCCCCCGTGGCAACGAGGGGGGACGAAGAAATGGTAAAGGAAAGTGGCCTTACCAAACAGGAAAATCGATATAAGGCTCTACCTAAAGCTTACCCCCTTCTACGAAGCAAATCTATACCTACTAGCAGTCCTTAATTATTATTTAAAGCTAGCTTATCAGTTTAGGTACTCTAGCTGCAGTAAGAAGAGGGCGGTGGGAGGGGTACGGCTGCTACGACTTAGGGTCGTCGGGCGNAATAANGAGACAANGAATTGGAATCGGGCAAATCGGGCAACGTAGTCTTCTTCGCCAGGTTTNATTTGGTAATTCTGGCCATCAGGAATAGCCTAGGGAGCTGTAGAAGCTGAGACAATTTGGCTCAAAGTAGGTGTATATAGGCCTAAATACCCCGCGCGGGACTAACAAAAATCCGAACCGTGTACCAGACCTTCTAACGAAGGTCTTGCCAAAAGCGGCTAGCGTCTTGGCAAGGTAAGCCTTGGCAAGAAGGTCTGGGAACGAGACAAGCCATACCCCCAAGCTGGCCACCTTAAAACTCACCAAAAATTAGAAAATTTATACTTTAATATCTTAACAACCACTTAATAATAAATTCTAATAATTTAGATTTGGACTTTTAAATACACTCTATAGCTTCTATTAAAGTTACGCAGTAATTAATTTAGTGGTTTTTTAGTAGTTTTTAAAATATTATAATTTAGGGGCTAAAATAAAGCTAAATTACTATATCTTAAAAACAACCAAACTAATTACTATGCAATTTTAATAGAAGCTGCAGAGTGTATATAAAAGTCTAAATCTAAATTATTAGAATTTATTATTAAGTAGTTATTAAGATATTAAAGTATAAATTTTTTAATTTTTGGTGAGTTTTAAGGTGGCTAGCTTGGGGGTATAGCCAGCTTAGGGGTGGATTATGTTAGAGACTAATAAGATATAAAGTGTTGCTAAGGCGCTAGTAATAAGCAAGCTAATAGCAATTTTCTATACCGGGTATAGAAAATCCTAATTGGCTAGTTCTATGGTATGGCAGAATTTAGCTGGTGACGCGCTCCAGCACCGTCACATCAGCCCTTCTATATTTTCGTACTAAAGGCCCTTAAATAGCAAACAAGATAATAAGCCTAAATATAGGGATTATATAACGCTAGCAGGAGTTTAAAAAAGCTAGTAAGAGTTTTATATAAAGCTATACTAGTTAAGTACTAGTAAGATTTACTATTTTATTTGCCGTTTAAGTCGCTTACTAAAATAAGCTAAAATCTGGTTAGCCGCTTAGCTATAATAAATAAGCATTTCCCCTAAATCTCTACTACGTGTATAAATCTATTCCCCTATATTTAAACTTACCTTTTATTACTTATAAGGGGGTATTATAAACGGGGTAGACGTCCTTCCTATTTGTATATTTTTTAAAATAAGTAAGCCCTTATAAAATGGTTAGGCTACTAATATACTAGTAAGAAAGGCGTCTACCCTATATGTATTACTCCCTTATATATAAAATATAAAGTCTATTATATTTTACGCCCTAATAAGGTAGTAAAGCTTCTTTCTTTACTTCTTCCGCTACTTTTTCCTCTACCTCTTCTATAAAAGTAGAAAAGCTAGCTTAGTAAGATATATTTAATAGAGCTTTATATTTAATTAAATCTAATATAGAAATTGTTGGGAATAGGGCAAATTGCCGCCATGTAAGGCAAATTGCCGTCACGTGAGGTAAGTTGCCGTCACGTGTCGCCGCGGCACTACCGTAGCGAGGAACCTTAAGTTCCTTAACCTTTACCCCTATCTATAAAAATAAGAATAATAATTATTATACTATCTACGAACCGTAGCTATATAATATCCCCTTATGAGTCCAACACTAATTAGTGGTTAACTTTACTGTTATACTACAGAGCAGCTAGGTATTCCACTAAGAAGAGACGAGCTACTATACTAGTGCTATTTGTGCTAAAGGAAGCTGTCTTTTAAGGTTAGAACTAGTCCTAAACCTTAAATAGAACTCTTTTATAAATCTAAGGATCTAAAGGCTAGAACTAGTCCTGAGCCTTTCTAAGATTATGGATTCTTGCGTCTATTACGCAAAATAACACGCTTTATAAGTCTTTGCGATTTAAGGCTAGAACTAGTCCTAAGCCCTATAATCGCAAATATACGTTATAAACGCGTACTAAATGACAATCCCTATACTACTAATATTCCCTTCCTCCGAAGATATAACTATAGCTACTCTAAATGACTGGAAAGACTCCTTACTACTAGGAGTAGCTACGTATGTGAAACTTATTGATAAAGATTGGGACGAATTTACTATTAATATAGCAACTTATACCGCAAAATAAGTTAATAGCTTCCTCCTATACTATATTCTATTCTATTAAGATAGCTATTACGCCGATTTATAGTTATGGGAATACTTTAGGGAGGATTTTATAGGATGGACCGCCGATACCTAGACACTTAGCAATGTTAATATTATTTAGGATTTTTAAGACTCCCTCTAAAGGAATAGGGTGTATGTTGCTAAGGACGGTAACCTAATTGCTAGTAATATTTATGCCGTTCTTACTAGTATAGAAGAACCAGTATGGACGGAAGCTGAGATTATATATTAACTACGGAAACCTAAAACCAACCTATATTCTTTAGAAGGTAACTTTAATTTAGAATGAAACCCCTAGAACGCTACTCTTTTACCTAAAGGTGCTCTACTACCTAGAGGTGCTCTTCCTCTACCTTTACTACCTTTAACTCCTCTATCCTAGCTAATTAATAAGCCTCTATTTTAAGAAGTCACGAATCTAATAAAGGTATATTTAGACGAAGAGAAGAAGTTTAGAGGAGAATTGTACGATATGCTTGGAGCAAAACTATAGGTCTTTTATAACTGCTGTAATAAGGTTAGAATTTAACGCTACTAGTTCTATTATGCTTTTTCTATTATATTAAAGGGACGGGCGGTGACGTTCTATTATGACTATATTATAGGTAAAAACTATAGCTTTAATGTAATGCTTTAGCTTACTAGAGCCTACTTTAAAACTAATAAAAACCGCTAACTCTATATATCTAAATATATATCTAAATGGCGGGAGACTATATTTTAGAGAGTTATTGCTTCTAACCTAACAATGACTTGCCTAGAGTGCCTTTAACTACTCTTTAATAAACTCTAGAAAATCTAATACGGATTTACTAAAACTTACTAAAATAAGAACAGCCTAAGGGACTAGGTTATCTTAGTATGCTGTAGCGTTCCTAAATGTAACTTGGCGCTATATAAACCTATAGATACGTTTAAAGGAGTATATGCCGAGCTACGCTCCGCTGTAGGTACTGTAATGCGAATATAAGAATCTTAATAGCTCTATACCGAAAGCCCTACCTAACTAAGCGTTTCTGACCAACACGATTATAATTGGACTAATTGAATATATAGCGGCCGTGGTAGGGAATACGGCAAAGGGTATAATTAACGTCGATTATAAGGTAATTATAGAGGTCCTTGTGGAGGTTTATTTCGAAGTAATCGCTAGAAGAAGTACTATATTTGTAAGAAGCCAAATTGCTAGTTAACTAGACACTCCCTTAATAAGCGAAAAGAGGCATATAATAAGTTCCGTCAAAGTATAAAAAATGTTAGAAATTATAAGGTCACTGCGGCCTACTTCTAAAGCTTTCTAGTTTAATACGAAGGCGTAGAAGACCTTAAGGGTGAGGTTAATGAGACTAAACAGCTCCTTATGGATATAGAAATTAAGGACTACTTACCTAACCAATACTTTACTAAGTATAGTAAGGTAAATGGTATATAAACCGTCGCTATTCTTAATAACTAATCTACGCTCCATTTTATTATAAAGTTAGATATCTTTAATGAGCTAAAGGAGAGCTTTGCGTTTTCCTTTAATAACAGATACTCGGCGAACGTCTTTTATAGTATTATACCGGATACTAGAGCCGTAGGAGTATCTATAGTAGGAGAACCTTAAGTTCGAGCCCTTTAACAGCTTGATAGCTCTGTTTAGATTAACTATTTAACGGCAGGCTAATACACGATTTGTTTTGGCAAAGGTACTATAATCTCTCTTAGTATAATTAGGGTTTAAACCCCCTTAGGGTATATTACTTTTTATATTATTCCCACAAATACCCTGTTTCTATTTTGCATCAGAGATATAGATAAACTAGGCGTTAAGCTTAATAACCTTAAGAATATGCTCGTGTAGGGAGATAATTAGGTGCCCGTTATATGTAAGTGGGGTCACCCTTAGTTGCTCCTCTAATAACTAGAAAGGAGCGTTACTTAGAGTCACTTAACCGAGTTAGAGCTACGTTAACTACACCGTTGTTTTAGCTACCTATCTGTTTACTAACTGCTTAGGGTTCTTTAATGAGTAGGTTATAAAGTTAAGGTTAAGGTAATTAAGCATCTTATGAAGTACTGCTATTACTGCTAAATAAACTAGAAGTCCCCTAGCTGATTTAAGTTCACCCTTAAAGATAATTATAACTTCAACTTCTGTATCATTATTAATGTTATATATCTTAATGGTAAGCTAGTCCTCTAAGCTATTAACTTATTAACCTCCTTCTAAGCCGTACGTTTCTTAAGGGATATATTAGCTAGAAACGCATAGGATACCCTTTAGTTATGCTAGATTGATATCTACTTAGGACCCCCTAATCGAATTATTTATAACGTAGGAAAGAACTTCTTATCTATAAAGTTTCGATAATAGGTAAAAGTAATGGTAATTAAGGTTAAGGAAGTCCCTGTTAAGGCATATAACAGTATTAGAAAAGTAGAGCGATACTATATGCTATTACGCCGAATATATAAGATTATTTCTTTAAAACTAGAGGACGCTAGCGAAGAAATTATCTTATAGATGGCTATTAAGGCCGTTAACGATTTTGCTGGCCTAGATGGGCTCGTATCTACGTTGCTAGTCTTTAACGCCTACCCTTAAATAACTAATAATTCTTTACTATCTCCCTCTATTATGCAACGAGCTAAGGCTATTTATAAAGCAATAAAGGAGGTACAATATCTATACGCTACGCGCCAGGTCAATAATATACTAGGAATAAGAAATGGCCTAAACACCTTAACTATGCTTAATCTGCCACTCTAATCTAAAGTACAGGTATGGCGTAAAAAGGGAGGATAGTCAGGCCTATATAAACTCATTATAACTGATAGTCAAACTTGTACTCTTTAGATGCCCCATAAACCCACTTAATTCCGTTTAACCGTTATTAGGCCCTACTATAAAGATAATAGTTTTAAGCCTTTATAGGATGCCCCAGAAGATGCCCTAGAAGATACCCTAAAGGAGAACTACAACTAACGTGCCCTAGAAGGCAACTATAATCCTAATACAATTATAGTAGACGTGCCGTAACTATAACGCGGTAGAGGTTGCCCAAAGGGATTACGAAATCGCCAATACCTTATTAATTTTGAAGAGTAATTTATTGCCGCCATCGAGAATAGAGTTGAGTTGTTGATGGCCTTTATGATAGCTAAAGAGAAGGCTAACTTTAAGCTTGCAAAACAGCTCTAAAAGGAAGGTCGTATTATAACTCTAGGGACTCCTTTCCAAGCATCTGATAAGTAGGAGATTAATGGTTTTATTGCAAGAGGAGTCTTTAAATTTGAGAAGTATAACCCTACTAAGTTTAATGGAATTCGCATCTTTAAGTCAAGAATGGTTAACGAGATTAAGGGTAAAGCTACTAACGCCTTATTCGAGAAATTAAGGCTTATTATCCAAGGTTATAACGATAATAGTAAGGAGGTAATTCTTACGCAATCTCCTATAATATAACGAGCTAGTTAGTAAGTCATTGTTGCACTAGCTTTCTCTTTAATAAAGAACGGAATGGCAGTTTATTTGCGAGATATTACTTAGGCCTATACCTAATTAGAGATGCGCCTTTAGCGCTTAATACTGGCATACCTTCTAAAGTAAATTCGCCACTAATATCCCGAAGATACGATTATAGTTGTGCTTAAGCCACTATATAGAATTATAGAAGTAGGAACTTATTAGTGGGCTACCTATAGCAAGCACCACAAAGAGAAGCTTTTGATGACTACTTCTATATTTAATCCCTGCTTCCTTATTATAACTATAGGAACTCTATTTAGAATCGTCGGCATGTAAACTAACGATATAATTATCTTAGGAGATAACTAATTCTTAGCTCTTAAAGAAGATGAGCTAGTAAAGGCAAATCTTATAGCAAAGCTAAAGGAAAAGCTTAGTTTAATAACACCATTACTCTTTAATAGATGCATCCTCTCCCTAAATGAGAATTCTATTGCTCTGCGCCAGAAGGGTTAAGGTAAGAAGATTAACGTTATTAACGCTAATTCTCTAAAGTAAGGATACGTGGAGCAACGCGCTTACGGAGCTTATGTTGCTTCTATCTATTAACCTAAGGCTTTATTTAATCTCTCTGTTACCGCCTAATACTAGAAACTAACTAAGGATAATGTCCTTACCCTAAATAAGCGTCTTTTCTGGCAAATAAACTATCTTAATTGGGGATTACTCTACGTGCCTATTAATCTTCCTACTGCTAAGCTCTTTATATTTATTAATAGATCGTTCGTAAATAACAAAGATTTTAGCTCCTAGTTAGGATATAAGATTATTATTATAAACGAATTTACTAGAGAGAATAATTTTATAATCTATGGCAATCTTATCTATTAGAGCTTAACTAAGAGCAAGCGTATTACCTAAAGTGTTTTGGCGTCAGAGATATATAGAATGGTTGGTGGAGTTAATATGGCAATTGCAATTAGAACTACCCTAAAGATAATTATAGATTAACTTGAACTTTCCGTTATCCCTATAATCGTGTGCACCGACTTATATTCCCTCTATAAGTGTTTAGTTAAGCTCGGTACTATGAAAGAGAAGCGCCTTATAATTAATATTATGGCACTTTAGCAATCCTATAAGCGTTAAAAACTCTTTAAGATTTAATAGATTAATGGCTAAGATAACCCGGCAGATGTAATAATGAAGGCGAACCTAAATAAGGCACTAGAGACGTTTATTAATACGAATACTCTATATATACGAGTTAAAGGTTAGGTTAAAAGGAAGTCCCTAGAAATTTCTTAGTTATGTAAGGTCTTAAGATATTTAGGAACTTTAACCGGCGGTTGAAGTTGTCTAATTGGTTAGATTCTCTTACTAAGACTTTTTGGAGCATAATATTCTGTAGACCCTAACTTAATCTAGCTAATTAGGATTTTCCATCCCTGGGATAGAAAATCGCCATTAGCTCGCTTACTGCTAGCGCCTTGGCGGCCTACCCGTCTTTACTAACTGTTGTATTGTTGCATAGTGTTTAGTCTTATTGTATACTATCTGGTATCGTTGTATTCTGTCTATTTATATATATATAAATAGCAACTATAAAAAAGAAAAGTTGCTAGTATTGGGAATAGGGCAAATTGCCGCCATATAAGGCAAATTGCCGTCATATAAGGCAAGTTGCCGTCATGTGTTACCGCGGCACTATCGTAGCGAGGAACCTTAAGTTCCTTAACCCTTACCCCTATCTATAAAAATAAGAACAACAATCATTATACTATCTACGAACCGTAGCTATGTAATATCCCCTTGTGAGTCTAACAGAAATAGAGCCTTTAAAGCTATAAGGTAATAGACTCCGCACTATCCAGTTACAGCACAAACCCTAAAAGGTAAGCGAGTGACTAGTAAGATGCTAGGCATAGCTGTGCGGAACAATATATATAGGTGAGGTGACTTCGCCACCTAACAAAAGCCTTTATTACTACTTCTCTTTTTTACCACTAATGTTACTACTAACCTAAATATCTACCTTAGGCTCTATAAAATCGGTCTTTATACCTTTACGAGGTAGAGTATAGAAACCTAGCAGCTACTATTAGCGTTTTATTAGGATCGTGCTAAAAGACTACTATAAAGGCTAATGGGTTTGAAAACCGTCCAATTTTTAAGCAAGTATTTTGCGTATTTTAGGCCCGCGATAACAAATAAATAGCAATTATACCTTAAATTTAACTGTCGTAAAATTCTAAAGAATAACTAATCTGCTTCTTCTCTATCGTATAATACTTTAATTAAGAGTTTTGGGTATTTAGTTGAAATTGCAGGGCTTATAGCTTGGGGGGGGGGGGGGGGTCACGGAAAAACTCGGCGGGGTCAGAAAGTTCAACGGGGTCACAACCTTTCTAACCACGCTTAATTTCTGACCCTGCTGAGCTTTATGCATATACAGCGCATATACAATTTTTTTTTTTAGAATTTTAAAGTATTTAATAAATAAAGAATATTATATAACGCTTTAAGTTATATATATGGGGTATATATAGGGCATATACGTAACGTATCCCACTCTACGTCACTAAATGGCCAAAAAGACAGACAGTACTCGCGAATTTATCGCGACTATTACGGGATCTAATATATACTCTTACAATATTGGTATAGGCTATGTATACGTATTGTATATGCTTAGCATATACTTGACCTATACTCTACTAGTTATATATAAGGTAGGCTACGCTAGGTATTTGTATATGCTTAGCATATACAACGTATATACACCTACTATTTTCTATAAAATATAGGCTGCGCTAGGTGTCTGTATATACTTAGCATATGCAATATATACAATTACTATTATATAAAAAGATAGGCTGTAATAGGTATTTATATAAGCTTAGTATATATAACGCATATGCACTATAAATAAGCCGTTTCACTACCACGATATATTCTTATTTACTGTTCATTTGCTTTAGGATCTTGTAGCTGTATACGTGCATATGTTTGGCATATGCACCGCATATTCGGTGTATGTGGTCGCTTAAGTTAAATGTGGCTACCGATGCGCGTTCTGTATGGGTAAAAGTGTGACCCCGCCGACCTTTTCCGGCGCTCCATCGGTGACCCCGTTTAGCTTTCGCCGACCCCTATCGGTGACCCCGTTTAACTTTTCCGTGACCCCTGCAAGCTGCACCCCGGAAATTGCATACGAATTCCAAAAGGTAGAGATTTTGGTGTTCCTTGCGTTTTAGCAGATGGACCGTTTTTAAAACCGTTGGCCTTTGTAGAGCAAACGCAGAGACGTGCGTACGGCTGTGCAGCGCCGGCGCTATAACGTAACGTGGGTGACAGAGTTATAACGGCGATAGGGTTATAACGGTCGGCTACTACCGCCTTCCTAATCAGGTTTACTTCCTTCCTAATATAGCATATTGCCGGTTCTAAAATCAAAGTAGTACCAACTTCAACTTATCCTAAATGCTTGTAACTAAATTAAAAAATCTTTTACCAACACCATAATGCCCCGCTGGCCCCTACAACCTAGTAGGGAAGAGAATATATAGAGCGCTATTATTGCCTGGAATTCTAGGCTCTATAAAGACCGCAAAACTTACGTAAAGGCCTATGGGGTAGATCCACAGACATTTTAATACCGTTTTAATGAAAAGCAACAGCCCTATAAAGTCGCCTATACTAACTAGAACCGTATTACTGTTGCTAGCGAAGATGCAATTATTTAACACCTTATATATCTTGCAAACGCTAGATTTCTATATTGGCAGCATACTATTTAATTAATTACTACAGTAGTCCTCCGCCGGGAGTACGTTAACCTTTCTTAATACGTTTATATTAACCCTTTTAGTATAAAGTGGGTATACAACTTCCTAAAGCGGTAGGATGAGCTTTATTGCTACTATATACGTTTAATTAATTAAGAACGAGCTCTTATAAATAATAATCCCGGCCTTATTTAGAGATTCTTTGCTAACTACACTCACACTATTACTTAATATAATATCAGCGAATTTAATAGGTGGAATATAGATAAAATGGGCTATATAATGGGACTAGCTTTTACTATAAAAGTAGTTATATTAAGAGGTAGAATTATTAACTTTAAGACAATTAACGGCAATAAGGAGTGGGTTACCTAAATTAACTCAATTAGTATACATAGGCAGATAATTCCACTATTTATTATTTTTAAAGGGAACTAGTATATAGATTTACTATGGGAAACAGCAGAGGAAGCTATAAGTAAATACTTAATTAGAATAACGGAGAATGGCTAGTTAGATAAAGAAATAGGCCTTAAGTGGCTTTAATATTTTAAGCATTATACTTAGCGAATAGAGGTATAGAAGGCCTCTAAAATTAATACCCTAAATATTAAATACTATAGCTACCAATTACTTATTATAGATGGGCACAGCTCTTATATTAATATTAAGTTTATAGAGTTCTGTTAAAAGTATAAGATTATTCCTATATATCTTCCACCTCACTTAATCTACTTCCTACAGCCTCTAGATCTTATTATCTTTTTAGTAGTTTAGCGCCTATATTTAGCCAAAGTTAATAAATACGCAGCTTGCAATATTACTAGTATTAATAGAGACTACTTTTTATAGATTCTGGGTAAGATTAGGGCTTAAATATATATACCTAAACTGATTAACAGTATATTTAAAGCTGCAGGCCTTCTTCCTTTTAATCCTAATTAAGTCCTCTAATACCTTATGGGATAACTTTCCTCTATATAACTATATACTCCTAAGCATTTAAACAAACTAACGCTTTTATCCTTACCTCTATATCCAAAGACTCTAAGAAGCCACTCTAATTAAGCTCAGTATAGCTATATAATCCATTATTTAGATACTACTCCCGAAGCAATTAGCGTTATTATTAAGAAGCTTATAAGCTATATAGATTTAATTAATAAAGGCATAGAAATACTGCAGCTAAAAAATATAGAGCTTTATAACGGTGCTGTAGATAAGAGAGCTAAGAAGAAAAAGAGGCGGGTAGTGCTTTCTACTAAATTAGTCCTTACTACTAAATTGGCTAAAGTACTTCTTAATGCTAGAGAGGCTATAAAGAAGGCTAAGCAGAGGGCTAAGAATACTAAAAAGCGGCTTAGAGAGGAAAGAAAAGAAATAGCTATAATTGCTAAGGCATAAGTTTAAGAAAAAAAGGAGGCTTGGGCTGCTGCTATAAAGGCTAAAAAGGCTATAGATTAACATAAAAAGGATCTAGGAGGGGCAGATTAGGCAGCAAAAAGAGCATAGAAGGCGTTAGTAACTACGGGCAATATAATAAATAAAAAGAAGACTACAGAAGCTTATATAGCAGCTGCTCAAGCAGTAGAAGAGGCAAAATCTAAAGTAGAAGCCTTAGTAATACTATAGAAGCAATGGGGGAATTCTTTCGCAATAGCTTTAAATGCTATAGCTCGCTCTAAGGCTCTAACGTGACCAAGCGGCTTATGCACGCGACCAGCTCGTGCACGCTTTTCCTCACCAAAATTTGGCAAAATACACCTTTTTAAACCACTTATAGTTAAATAACTATAAGAGCTATTAGTATAAAAATTTAAATATACCTTATCTAATACTTAGATTATATTTTTATATAAAAAAAATTATAAAAAATTGTAATATATATATGCTTAAAATTAAGTTAAAATAGTACTTTTTTAATAAAAATAAAAATTATTAATAAAGCTATTAATAGGGCTATTATATAGCTATATTTTGTATATATATCTCTTTCTATTATATAAATAAGTTTTTTTAATATTTATATAGCTTATTAATTATATATTAAATAAGTTATATTTAAGTTAAACCTACTAGCTAAGATAAAGATCTACCTTATATAGTATATCGCGATACTAGAGCTAGTATACGGGAATATTAAGCTACTAGTCTATAAGGCAGACACGTATAGAGAATAGAAAGAAGATAAATAGTAAGTTTTAAAGATTGTTAGTTATAAGAACATTAATAATAAAATATAGTATAAGGTAAAGTGGATAAGCTATAATAAGACTACCTAGGAACTACTAGAAAATTTAAAAAACGCTATAGGAAAGGTATAAGAGTATTAAAAGGGAAAAGGTTAGGTAATATTAATAAAGAAGGATTACTAAAGAACGAACCACCTAAGGGGGACCTAAGAGGAGCACCTACCGAGGTACTCGGAAATATTTCCTTCTCTATTAGAAGAGAATCCGTTCTTTTATCGCCAAGTTCCTATAAATCTTATTCTACAAGTTTCTACTCCTTAAAACGCACCTTTTCGCGCACCTTCTTAAGACAGAGAAGACGGGCATAAGTATTTTAGTAAGCCTTAAGAGCGTAACGCTCTTCCTTATAAATGCGAGCAAGACAAAGCTTATCGTCATGCTAGAGTTAATAAATCTCGGCCAACACCTCTAACAGTTTACCATTAAGCTTCGCAGCGGCAGATTAAACCTAAGACCCTAGTAGTAATTAATAAGGGTTCTTAAAGACTATTAAGAATAATAGGACGCGTATATTTAGCGTTAGAGACGGAACAAATATTACAAAATAACTGTATATTCGCTTACGTACATTCCGCATAAGAGAATAGTTGCCGGTTAATGGGTAACGCAATTACGATATAAACTAACCTCTCTTTCGTATAATAAGAACAGGAAGGTATAATCTCACCTAGTAATAGTATTATAGTAATGGTACGAGACCTACGCTTAGCTAAGGTAGAAGAAGAAGCTTTAGGTATAATAAGTAAAGATATTAACTAAATTAATTAGACGGATATTATACCTCTAGTAAATAACCTAGAGATACTAGGTATCTTTAAGGATAAAAATAAAGAGGAGGGAGATAGTGTTACAGACGCTTTAAGTATAATGTTATAACTACTAAAAGAGGAGTTAGAAGAAGCTAGTTAATTAATATAGGCATAGTCCAGAATAGAACCCGTGGAACTATGTGATAAGGAATAGTAGCTAAGGTTATATAATAAGCTCTATAAGCATTGTAAGATCTATAAGAAACGTCCTACGTACCTTACGTACCTTATGTATAAGAAGGATTTTATAGGAGTACGGTTGTGTATTTAAGGACCCTTAATCCCTACCTAGATAGTTCCTTCCTTATAGTAATTCTTAGAATACAATTAGAGTTAATCTATTAGGCAACTACTCCACTAGTTATTATTACGTTGTTAACTTCCTGCTTCACCTATATACCTAGCCCATTAACGAATCCACCGTAGTTCCTGCTATAAGGTTCCGTTATATCTACTAGTTCTATTTTAAACCGTACTTTTATTAACTAACTAGCTTCTTCTAACTCTCCTCTAAGTAGCTATAGCCCTTTACTTAAAGCGTCCGTAACAAATAATATAGGTTTTTTTAATGAAAATAATTATAAGACCTAAAAATACCTAAGTAATAAAAATGATATATTCTAAAAGCCTAGGTTCTGTTATATAATTAATTAACTTTAAAAAAATAATATAAAATACTAGTGTTAAGTTGTTTCAATATCCGCAACCTCTATAACGCGGATATTGCTAATATGGTCTACAAATGCTTCGAAACAGCCTCAGACGTGTTTCCGGTGGTGCAGCACAAACGTAGTTAGTTAGCTTGCGGACCAATTAAAAATCCGCACCAACGGAATCGCGCCTAAGCTTGCTGAGGTAAATCAGTCCCCTCTCAACAACACTTTCTCTCGCATCCCTCAAATACTACTGTGTATAACCGGGAATGTTAATCTCTAATCTCCCCGACAAATTAATTCTCAGCATAACAGGATTTCTCCCAGTAATATCAGCAGTTAGGTTAGGTTACAAAAAATAAGGCCAAAATCAATCTAAAATTCGAGTTAGTCCCAAACCGGTTATATAACTGGTTAAACCAATAAAACTAGATCAATTATATATATTTTGGTGTAATATAATATACAGGATGGGTAGAGTCGTAAAAGGTAAAGCGAAAATTCATACGACGATGGTTTAGAAACAATAACAGCAACCCTAGGGCGCAGAAATTCTGGTGGTTATCTAGGTGGCATAATCGCTTTCTGCACGATAATATATTCGAACATCTTACCCCCCCGCTGATCGAGCCGCTGATGCACGCGTACCATGGGCCTATGTATTTACCCTATGCGGCAAGGTCACTCATCCGCTCGCTGAGCGGCCGGTAGGTATGCTTTCTCTACCTCTGCGTGTATATAAAAAAATAGAACCCCTCCCCCAGGGCGGCTTCTATAATGCTAGCAGCGTTCTATTTTACAAATGCCGTCAATTAGTCGCGTGGAGATTAACGTCGCAAATAATGCCGAACTACGCGCTAACACGCAAAGCGTCCTCGCCCTTACGCGTGCCGAAAGGCCTAAAAACATATCTCTAGCATATGAGCCGATGTCGCAAGGCTAGCGACGATGTACCCAAGGATAAGACGCGGCTATCGTGGCGCTCAGTTCGTGGCCTTAAGGTTCTACAGCGGAGGGACGCGCAGTGCGACAAGGAGCAGGACACGAATCAACGATGCAAGGGATAGCCGGCAGATATCTAATTAAACCACTCATAAACGCATAACACTTCTTTAGCACGCACACCTAAATCCCTCTGCCCGCCGGCGCTGTGTAGTTTGCAAGGGCTTGACTTTCTTAAATTGGAAATCACAGGACGTTACAGGAAATGCGCCATAAAACAAGCCAGAAGTGGAACTAAAAGCTAGAAAGAGATCTAAGCCAAAAAGAAGGGCACCACAATCACTACCGTCTCTTCCGTCCAGCAGGCCGGCCCCTTTTCTTCTGCACAGCAGGTCGGGCCTTCAATTTCAAATAATAATGCACCTGTAGTAATCTAAGACCTCTTTTTGGAAATCAGTCTTTAATTTGTTCCCATAAAAGATTATATTTCTCCTTCAACTCAATAAGCAGCGCGTCTTCCTTTTCCGTGAATTTTACTCTAGACTTTGGCTCTTGAGGCTGCTTAACCAGGTTAACAGGTAAGGGGAACCGTTAAGGAAGGACTTCCAGTATATACGACCCGTCTTCCTGGCGCCTGAAAACTGCTTAGATTAAAAATTCTTCCGAATCAACATTTAAGGCTGCTCCTGGTATTGCTTTATTAGAGTTAGAAGTAGAGGCGGAGATTAGCAGCGGTTTTTGGGTACGGAGGCGATTATATATGGAGGATGTAACCCGCTTACGATAATTGCTGGTAAGCGCAGTGCTCCAGTCGGATGTGTACATGGACGAAATTGAAGGGGTGTGGTGAGACCGCTGGGGATAATGCTTCGCAGCGCGCTTTGGCTTTAATTGACCACAGATGGAGGTTGGCGATCGTCGCCCTGTACACCCACAGGCCTCGTTACCCTCGTCGCTGTCGCTGCTGTCGCCGTCCCTAGCGTCGTTATCATCCGTATCGCCGCTGTCGTCGCTACCGACATTGTCGCTGCCGACGTACTGCACTCCTGAAGCAGGTTTCGAGGCAGGACGGTTGGAGAGTGGCCTGCCTCGGAAAAGAGATAGCTTTTGTCGCCCTGCAGGGTGCTTAGGGTGCTGCTTCGACATTCGGCTGTGACGCTTGCGCGTCGGCATCGATCCGCCCGTTGCGCTATCGTCGTCGGCGGCGGCACCGACGCCGCTGCTTACACTTTCGAGCGCTGTAAGTTCGTCTTACTACTGTTAGATAGGACGGCTGCATTTGCAATGGCGTGTGCTTACCTTACCTCTTTGCCTTCCCCCCCCCCCCCCCCCCCCCCCCCCAGTGGTTGCGGTTGATGTGCTGTAGCTTTTAAGAGTTTGTAACCGTCGGCGCTATGCATTAGACAGTCGGTGGAAAGATTGGACCGCGCATCTCCATCAATGTCTGAAATTATGCTATGGCATTCAAGGGTATCGCCGTATTTAGTATCTGGCATCAACGATTGATCAGCCAAACGCATAGGTCTTATCATCTTGCCATTGCCGCTCGCTCCGGGTAGTAAATCATCTACAATCGTTTAGACATTGTTGAAGTGAATTCGTGACGCGTTGGGGCCTACCTTAAGTCCGGACTCTTTCGACCATCTCAGGGTTTATAACATCCTCCAGGCCTGCAGGAGGATTCTCTTCACTGAGATACTCCAGGGCCGNCATGCCCAAACCTTCAAGCCAATTGTCCATCTGCGTACCGGTATCGTCCTCCCACGGAGGGCGATTGTCCTCGTAGTCTATTTCGGTATCGGCTTCGGTTTGGTCATCAATGACGATTGCACCCTCTACGCAATGTCAGACACAATATGCCGAGCGACTTTGCTAATTGGAGCTGCGCATTTACCTCGACTGCTGCCCTCAGCGGTCGCAGGCTGATTCAAGCCGTCGTCCCTCTCCCCAACGCACACTGCTTTAGGGGACTCGCTATACCCGAACCCGACGCATTCCCGTTCGTCCCGAGGATGGAAGTCATCGTCGTCATCACTGCCACCGATTTCACCGTCGATTCTGCCGTCTGCGTATATGTTATGCATTATGCAAGGCTAATATAAACAAAACATTGCCTCGCCACTGTGGGGAAGCCTACCTAAGTATTCTAAATCCATAGATTCAGCTCTATTGGACGTGGGTGTGAGAACTCCTCTATCCTCGGATTTGGTGTTCGATCCTAGCTCGGTCCTCAGAATCTCAATGTCGTGCCATTCATCGGCGATGGACGGAGCATTTTTTGGGGTGTAACGTCGAGGGGTTTTTGGCGCAGGGGAGCCGTTATAATATATGAACTGAGAGTGTACGTGCGTCTGAGGGAGGCGGAAAGTATTAAAAGACGTTGCCATTGCTGCTGCCGTTGCTGCTGCCTTGAATAATTCCTGGTGGTGCAAGAGAAGAGCGGAGATGGAGAGGTTTAAGTAGGTGAAGGGCCCACAGTCGAGAAGCCATCACCGGCACAGATTCTTGGAGAGCTCACATGAATGATATTTAGCGCTCAGTAGAGATCAGTCTGCACGAGACCGCGGTCGAAACGCGTCCATGCCAGAGGAATACCGGGTTGGCGTCGAATCGCCTTCGCGCATTGCGACCAAGTTCGTATCCCTCTAACCGCGACATTTCAGCTGTGATACAGCCCCCGCATGAAGCCCCCCTTTGCTAGATTAAAAGGTACGCGAATTTTCCACCGGTATTCGTCAGCCAAAGTGGGGATTGCGACGCCAACTCCGTTGGAGGCCAGGCTGTGCTACCGGATACGCCTCTCTTCTCCACCAGAGTCCGCCCGACAGCCCGGCGGGTTTTCCGATTGAAATATGATTCTTAGATCGTCGGCAAAACTGACACCTAAGTCCAGACTTAAGTCCGCGGCCGGGCTTCCAATCTCCGACGGCGGAGCTCTAATCTTGCTGAGTGATTGGCATCTGTCCGCAGTCGTGCCTCGCCGAAGGCCCGCCCTAGCACCCGGCTTCGCCACGTTTGCAACGCTGCAATACGACGCCGCACTCATGGCAGTTGCTTATGTAGACCAACGTATCACGCAACTCGATGCATGTATAGCCTGAAGGAATCCATTTCCGAGGCCTAGTATAGTCCCATAGCTGTTTATAGCTGTGCCGTCAGGGATCAAGTTGCAGGCTGCAGGCTACAGTTACGCTCCACTCCGCTGAAACCGGCTCGGATATTGCAAGGCGGCTAGCATTAACACTTAAAGGTACATGACTAATCGTATCCCATGGACAATGTGGCCAATTCCTTGAAACGGCATAGAGGCAGTAGGCAGCTGAACTTAGCCCCGCCGAAACGATAGGAGCCATGGCGTGGGCGTCCGTGACCGTCTCCGTTGCCGTTTCGTGTGATTGCTGACGTGGCAGTAACTAAGGATCCCATGGGTGAAGCCGCTACGGGGGCGTCCACTCCAGGGAAATTGGGGAGCCTGACACTAGGAGGGAGATGGAGAGGGAGAGGCCGGGGCCGGGA
Organism: Cenococcum geophilum 1.58; assembly: GCF_001692895.1. Classification (NCBI taxonomy): domain Eukaryota; kingdom Fungi; phylum Ascomycota; class Dothideomycetes; order Gloniales; family Gloniaceae; genus Cenococcum; species Cenococcum geophilum. The sequence goes on along the minus strand of NW_027137621.1, from coordinate 1,015,992 downwards.
ATGGAAGCTTGTTTGAGTGATTCCTGTTGCAAAAGGGTTGGAGAATCTAGAGACATGGCTTTAAGCGTGAGAAAAGAGGGAGGAGCAGAAATGCCACTCCTAAGGGTGCGAGGTGAGTAAAAGGTACGACCGAAGAGTTGGACAAGAAACGGGAAGAGCGCGAGCAAAACTATCGGAAACGCCGAGGGATGCGGTGCTTGTACTATCGTCAGTCTAAGGTACCGAAGAATGGAAAAGGTACTTGCATGAATGCCAAGGGGAGAGAAAATGCCTCATAGATGCGGTCGAGAGTCCAATAAGGAGTGAGCGCGGTATTGGGGGAAAAGAGAAGAGGGAGGAGGGAAAGTAAACCGGCGAGGGAAGTTCACTTTTATGTGATGAGGTCGGTGCACGGGCCAAATAAAAGCGGCAAGGGGTAAAGCGAGGGGTTTCCTGTAACGGAAGCCTCCATTTCCTAATGCAGTTCCACTCTTACAGATATAACTAGTGAAATTCTTTATATAATTTTAAAAGGTCCTAGCCTAACGTAGTCTAACTTCTTACTTAGTTGTTAACTTTTAAAAATTTTATATAGTAGCTATACTTTATCTCCCTCCTTAAGATCTAGCCCCTTAGATCTCTTAGCATTATAGTACTTTTTTATTCTTTACTATACTACCTTAGCTGTTTCCGTAAGGTATATATAAAGATTTATTAGTATCTTTATTTTTTACTTAGCTATACTACTTATTTTCTTTACCTAGCGTAGTAATAACAATATTCTTAGCTTATATCCGTAATTCGCCTTAAATAGTAATATGCCTATTTCTTTTTAAGGTGTCGCATTATATGCAAACTATATAACTAGTAATAATAATACCTAATTGTTTTATATATAATTAATATAATGCCTTAGATACTATTCTAGTGTCTAATTTAATCTTTTTATTTAACTATCTGTCTGCGGATAATATACGGTAGAAGTTGCTACTTAAACTCCTTATTCCGCTAAGAATATCTCCTAAAATACTGCTATAAATCTTAAATCTCTATCTAATATAATCTTACTTAGTGCTCTATATCTTGCGAATACTTCTTTAATATAGATTCTAGCGATATCTTCTACTAAGATTTCTTCCGTATATACTATAAAGTATCCCTACTTTATTAGCTTATCCACTATTACTAAAATTACGTTATAATCTTATCCGGTAATAGGATCTCTTAACTTTAGCAACTTTATAATAAAGTCCTATAATATAACCTCCTATAGTCTCTTTAGTATTTTAATAGGTTATAGCCCTCTATATAGCTTATATCGTGCTAGTTTATTTTTTTAGTAATCTAGATATTTCTTTATAACTTATCTTACTAGTCCCTAGATTCTATTAATAATATACTCCTCCTAAAGTCTTAACACTAAGCCCATAGCTCTATTATGTCCTTAAGTTAGTCCCTTATAAAATAACTTAATAAATTCTTTTATAATGCCCCTTAGCATATACATTACTTCTTAGTTTTTATACTACTCTAAGTTTGGATTCTCTGCCTATATATCTTAGATTTTTTATAACTAGTTACTTTCTAATAATTTATAGGTCTAACTAATTTCTCTTATTACTGTAATTTTTAGATAATTATATCTAATTAAACTATCTGTATCTTTTTGTAGTAAAGCCCCTAATAACTTTTCGTTATTTTATAGTTTAGCCTTTTTACTTAGAGTATCTACTTATGTATTATCTGTACCCTTAGTATACTAAATCTTAAAATGGTATTTTATAAGCATCTTTACCTATCTAACTTATCTTTAATTAAGTTCTTTTATTATTAGAAACCCTATTAAGTTCTTATAATCTGTTTTAACTATAAATAGTTTTTCTATACCTTATAAGAATGCTCTCTATTTTTAAAGTACTATAACTATACCTAATAACTCCTTGTTATAGATGTTATAGTTTAGTTCTAGTAGTATTATCTTCTAACTATAGTATACTACTAGGTGCCATCTATTTTTATATTTTTATAGAAAGTATTCCCCTAGTATAAAGTCTAATATATCCGTTTTAACTACTATCTCTAGTTTTAGTTAGTAGATTTTAAGAACTGGGTCTTAAGTAAACAACTTCTTAACCTCCTTAAATAGTTTTCTTTATTCTTCTTTTTATACCTAAGGTTCTTCTTTCTTTATTAACCTTATAAACGGCTTAATGTCCTTTAACTATTAAGCTATAAACCTTCTATAGTAATTGAAAACCCCTAAAAACGACCTTAACTATATAACATTTTCTAGTTCTTACCAATTTACTATAGCCTTAATCTTCTTTAGATCTATACTAAGTTAGCCTAATTTAATAATAAATTTAATAAAATTGGTCTTTCTAGTAAAGAACTTGCATTTCTCAATTACTACTAGCATTTATTCCTTTTGTAGTCTCTTTAAAACCTATTTAATATATTCTCCGTCCTCTTCCTCGCTTATTAATAATAATTCATTGCTTAACGTCCGATTTGGATCCCTATTAGGCCCACGCGGACTACTCCTTATTTATATATAGGGAGAAAACTCTATTTAAGAAAAATGAGAAAACCCCGTGATCCATCTCCCCGCCTTTTAGGACTCGCCTACTTAGCGCCTATAAGTCGCCTATAGTGCTCTACTACCTTACTATTTAACCTCTTTGGGAACTACTGCTGCCGTAATAAGCCTACGGACGCGCTAGTATTATAAACTATTACTCTACTACTGTAGAGTTACTAGGGGGTACCTACTGCTTGCCCCCTTGCCTTTTATTACTATTTCCCTTATAACCCGGAACTAATTTAGCACATTTTAACTAATAAGCCACTAGGTAACCGCCTTAAGGCCTTTTTATATTAAGAGNAGTNTATTATAGTTCTCTATGCTAGCTNCTAANAGNATTATTTCTTAATTNGTGCGTANGGGGCATAGNAGTATTANNTGTTTTNGTNTCTNTNTTNNCNAGCNATATTCGCATCTTNGGCTANNTACTANNANACCNACCCAGTAAAGCCAATCTTTTAGTCCTATTATTCCTGTTCTTAAGAGTGTTGCTATTATATTTTCTGCCTTTATTAGGCCTTCTTAGAGCCCTTAGGTATTTACCCCCTATAGCGTTAACTATACTATAGCTTAGGTTTATCTTGCCTAAGTTAGCCTTTATACCTTTAACTCCTATTTACCTCTCTAGCGTTAGTCCAACTAGTATTATATTACGGTAGATAGTTTCCTAGCATTCTTATATGTTTTACTTTAGCTCCTTTTTTTATCTTACTATTGTCTTTACTAACCTCTTATACGTCTCCCTTTCTCCTTTATATAGGCCTGGGCCCTAAAGCGGCACTATTTTTCTTTTACTTTCTTTACCTGTTTCTCTAATATTTCTTCCCTACTTTAGGGTTGTTAGTTTATTCTCCTATAGGGCACCCTAGGGTCCCTCTATAGTTTACTTAGGCGTGTCTTAATATACTTTATAATATTAGAGTTACGTTTATTTTANNNCCTTTATATTATAGCGGCTTTAATATATAACTATAGGGGGGGAATATTAGATTTCTTCTTAAGCAGTGCTATGGCCGTTCGCTTATACCCGCCTATAATACTCTAGAGGTAGGCTGTCTGGACCTTTTAAAGTAGTTTAAGAAGTAATTTAGGGGGGCCCTTTTTAGTTTCTCTAATGGCCTAAATACTAGATCTATATATTATAGTTAGCCGGATAACTGCTATATATAGTAGGCGTGACCTCTAGAAGCATAGACCCTATATAGAATTAATAATCCTAGATAAAGCGATAAACTATGCTTAGCCTTTATAGGCCGCTTACGCCGCATATACGCTCTACTAGAGCTTACTATTTACCTATACTCCTAATACCCTTAGGCCCTAAACTGGTTAACCCCTAAAGCCTTAGATATAAATTATATGCTAAAGATCTATAGATTGGTTGCGTTTTCTTATAAAATGGATTAGCTAGTATTTCTCTGGTAAGAATTAGACTCTATAACGTTTTACCTATTCTATATAAGTATTATAGGCTTTCTTTAATATTCTGCAATTCTTTATAGCTATTGGCCCGTATATAATTAGGTTTATATTATTAATAAAGCCTATCCCCTAGGTTGCCCCTTCCTTAAAGGAGTTAAGTAGGTTACTTATAAAGAAAAGGAAGAGTATAGGCGAGAGGGGTAATCCTTATAGTATTTCTATTGTAACTATAATAGGGGGGCTCTGGTATCCGCTAAAGACTAGTAATGTTTCTTTCTAGCCTATAAACCCTTAGATAAATTATATAATCTATTCTAAGAAGCCCTTTGCCCTAAGGATATACAGGAGACGCTTATGGGGTATATTATTATAGGTACTACTAATATCTAAGCTAAGCATTAATACTATAAAGTCCTTTCGTATCGCCTATATAAATTTAATAGTAGTAGCGAGTAGCGTAAGTGCTAATAGTGTTAAGCGGTTTTTTCTTGCCCCTATTTAGCTTTATAGTAGTAGGGCGTATTTCTTTACTATATCTGCTATGCGTTCCGCTATTACCCTTTCTAAAATCTTACTAAGGGTGTTTTTTAAGGCAATAGGGCGGTAGCTTCCTGGGATTAAGTAATCTGCTTTACTTTCTTTTTATAGAATAACCGTCGTTATAGATCTTTTAAGTTGCGGGTAGTAGCCTATAGCAAAGTATACTTTGGCTATATCTGTAAGCTAAGGTGCTATAAGTGGCCTATAGGTTTTTAGGGCCTTATTTAAAATCCTATCTGGTCCTAGTGCTATATTATTTAAAAGGCGGCTAATAGTTCTAGCTATTTCCTCTATTATTATATCGCTGTTAACCTATAGGTAAGTTACTAGTGTTTTATCCGTGATATTACTAAGGTCTACTAAAGCCGGTTAGGGGAAGAACCTTTCTATAAAGATTTTTGCCTTTTTATTATTATTGTTTATAGCCTATAATTCTTCTGCTCTTTATAGGAGTAGTAGGTATAGGTCTTCTACTAGGCGCCCTGCCTTTTTCTTTACCTATTTTGCTATAGCCCAAAGGCCCTTATTATAGGGGAGGCTTAGGTTAGAAGTATACTCGTTTATAAACCGTCTCTAGTTATTCCTTACTTCTTTTTTTAGGGTATTCTTTAGCTAGTTTCTTATGTCTTTATATTATCTCTTGTCTTTAGGGTTATAGCTACTTATATATTTTCTTCTTACTTATTATTAGCTAGTAACCAGAACTGCGCATTATATAGACCATACATATTGCGTATAAGGGCCTAGTTTTAAGATCGGGTAGTGCTCTTTTAGCCTATTTTTAATCGCTGCCTAGATCCTTTTTAGTCTTTAGTTAATTTCCTTGGGGGTAGCTAATAAGCCTCGCTTGTTTAGTATTAGGTGGATTTCTTCTAGGTCTTAAAATTGTTATTTAACTATATTAAGAAAACTATCTGTCTTAAGCTTCCTTATTATATATCTTTTTCTATTTAGTTACACTTTAGTATCTAGGTCTAGCTATATCTAGATAGGGATATAGTCTAGGGTAAGTGCCTATTCTTCTTTAGGGTTATACCTTTTAAGTCTCTAGTATAGGCCTTCATCCATAAATATAAGGTCAATTATACTTCTGGCGGTGCCTTATTGCTATATAATTACTCCTAGGGGGGTGGCTAGCTTAAGGCCCTAAATATCTATAGCTCTTAGTAGGCACTCTGACTATTAATCTGCAGCAATATAGATACTCCCCTACTGCGGGTAGTAGAGGTTTATATCTCCTAGTAGGATAAACTCTATACCTTCGGTTTCTAGTAAGCTTATTACTAATATAATATTCTTTATTTATAGGACCCCTTTAACCCTAGGGTTATATACATTAATAATTTATACCGGTCCCCTATATATTTAGATTATTATAACTACAATATCTAGGTTAACTGCCTGCTATAACTATAAGGACAGGCTAATAGCCTTACTAATTATAAAGTATACGCGTATAGCTGCTTTTGGTTTATATAGGAGCTAGAATCCTTAGGGGCAGTATATTAATTGTATAAAGGTATTATAATACGGTTCTTATATAGTAAGGATATAGTATTTCTCTAGGTCTAGACTATCTAGTAGGTGCCTTATAAGGCGGTAGTTTGTGTTACCGCAGTTATACTATATAATGGATAGGTAGTGGACCCCTAGCGAGGGTCCTTTAACTTTCCTTTGTTCCTCGCTTCTTCTATTTTTACTTTCTCTAGGATATTTAGAGCTTCTATCTCTTATATCTATACCCTAGTTACTACTTATTTTATATAGAGCTTTTTATTCCCATATCTTATATTCCTATTAGCGCTTCTATATCTAAATCTGTTATTATTACCAGTTCTTCCCCTATTCTTACTAGTCGGCTATATACCCTTTATAGGTCGGCTATAAATATTATATTTACCGTATTAAGTCTAATTCTTAATTATCCTAGTCTTAAGCCTACTGTTGCTGTCCATAGAGGTCTTCCTATAGGGCGTCCTCTCCCTTATATCCCCTATAACCCTTATATCCCTAATTAGTCTAATAATATCGCGCGGCGTCGCTTCTAGCCCGTTAAGGCTTAGGATAGCTAGCCTAGCCCTCTAGTATTAAAGTTAGGAAACGCTAGAAAGGCGCCTACGTCCCCCTAGCTTATTACCTATTGTTTCCATTTATATAACCTAGCGTGCAGTTATTCCCGCAGCTATTAAGCCCTTACCTTCCGTCTCCTATATTTAATACAGTCTTTTCTCTCCTACGCCTTATATATACTTTAGTAGCAGTTTATACATTTTATTTAGTTTTAATTTAAGCAATATCTCGTATTATAGGGGCCTGTACAGTGGCCGCAGTATACCTATACTGTGTATATAGATTAGGTATGTCCCCATTATATATAGTAATAGCATTATTTTAGGCGTAGTCTGTGGTTATAGAGCCTTATATTATATATAAGGCCATTTATAATTATTCCTTTTTAAATAAGGAGTTTTTGCATTCCTAGTATATATATACTGATGATAAGGGAGCCATATATTCGTTTAGCGTCTCTATAGCAAGTCTCTAATGACCTTTATATCCTCTTATTATTCTTATTATATACTTAGTTTGCATTTTCCTATTAAAGCTATTAGATTTAGGTGATTTTAAGTCCTAGTATAAGGCGTTCCATTTATCTTACTATCTCCTATATAATTGCTATATTGTCCGCCTAGCGTCCCTTTTCTACCCTAAGGCTTATAGGAACCGCTAAAACTTTAACTAGGTAATCCTCGCGGAGTACTTTTATGCCAATACGTTCTCCTAGCCTATCCCCTACCCTTACGGCTCGTTTCTTTGCCTATTAGTCCTTTAGGGTAACTCTAATATCTCCACTCTTAAGGTATTAGACTATAACAGCGTTATAAACCTCTTTATATATCTTTATAAGGACTTCTATTTCTAATTATCCCCTAAGCCCCTCTACTTATTCTATATTTAGTTATATTATAATTATATACCCAGTTATTAACTTAAGGGGGGTAGGTTCCCTATACTATAAAAGCGCAGCTATAGCGGCCTAGGTGCGGTTCGCTAATAAGGGGGGGTTATACTTATTTTTAATTTTGCTTAGCCGTTAGAGGATTTAATTAAGGGTTTACTAGAGGAGCGCCTAAGGTTTGCTAGACTGGCGGAGCCATTTTACTAGCTATATTAGTTTGTTATAGCTAACGGTTACTCCCCTATAATTCTAGATACTAGACACGTCTAATAGGCTTTATATTTTATTAGATGCCTTCTTAATAGAGGTATTTCCGCTTTATAATATGGTATTCGCCCGTCTTTATTATGGAGGGCCATTGCTAGGCGTAGTTCTAGCGGTCGCGCGCGAGTATGAGCCACTGTCGTTTAACGTGTGCCTCCCCTGCGATACATGCATCTTAGGGGGATTCTCTAGGTGTTTTTCAGGGTTCTTTTGGTTGGTTTTGGTCTTTTTAGGCCGAGTGCAGTAAGAGCTCCTTTTGTTCCGAATGTCAAGAGAGTTTAATAGTAATTGGCTCGCTCTTTTCCTCGCTTATTAAGTAGATAATAATATTATTAAAGTATACTATAATAAATTCATTTAAGTGTTTTTTTAATATATTATTAATACGTTTCTAAAACGTTGCTAGTGTGTTTATAAGCCTAAATTGCATAACTAATAGCTTATATAATTCTTCCTTTAACCTAAAGGCTGCCTTCTATTTATTACCTTCCTTAATTTTAATCTAATGGTACGCCTATCTTAGATCTATCTTCGTAAAGATTTATATATTACTAATCCTATTCTAAATCTTACTAATTAAGGGTAAAGAATACCTATCCTTTCTAGTGATGCTGTTTAACTATTTATAGTTGATGTATAGCCTAAGTTTTCCGTTTTTCTTTGGTACGAATAGTACTAGATATCCTGCTAATAACTATAATGGTTTAATATACCCCTTTTATAGGTTTTCCTAGATAAACTCTTTTAGTGCTCTCCTTCCTTCCTTAGTAAGCTTATAGATTAGAAAGAACCTTAAACTTATTCCTAGTTCTAATTCTATCTTATAGTCCTATACTACGTATTCTAATAGCTTCTTATTTTTTAATAACTATAGTTTCTTGCCGTATTTATAGTATCTCTTTAGTATATAACTTAACCCTTTCTCAGTTTCCTTATATATCGCTTTAACTTAGTACTATACCATCTTAGCTTATTATTGTGTCTTACGGCGTTAAGTATCCTTAATATTGATCTAACCTATAATCTAATTAATTTTTGGATTATATTTCTATAACTAAGGTATTCCTAATACTGCCTTATTATTCCCTAATAGTAATATATTAAAAAATATCTTAACTTATCTCCCTTTAATGGTTATCTAAATAGGCCCTATTTTAAGATTAATAATGCCTCCTCTATAGGCTATTGGATCTCCTAAAATTATAACTAGTAGATAAGGGTGCTCCTTTTACCTATGCGGTAGCCCTATCCTTTTAACTACTATTAGTGAAATATAGTTCCTTATTGCTCTACTATCTACTAATACTTTAAACTGTTAATCTTGCCATTTAACTTATAAATTTAGGTGTTGTTCTTAAATTCCTTTAAGGGTTTAAGGCTCTACTACTAGCTCCCTCTAGTTCTATAGGCCTCCACTTTTCCTAACTATTAGCTGCTAAATCCTTATATACTTAACTTATTCTTTAGCTAATGCTTTATTTACTTTTTATCCTTAATATACTATAGACACGTATTCTCTGGGCATTCCCACTACTATTATCCATCTAAGTATTTTTCCGTAAGGAATCTTTTTAGTTAAAGTATTAAGTTTTCTAACTTCTAAACTTTTACTAAATGCCAGCCGTATATATACTTAGCATTTCTATACTATCGCTTATCTAGCGCCTAATATATCCTTATAAAGTATTTTTAATATTTATCCTTTGGTGCTCTATATATATTATCTATATTATCTATATAAGCTATCTATAATAGGGTATAATATGCTTAGTAACCTAGGTTAACTCTTAGCTTATCTTTATCCTTAAGTTTAAACCTTTATTATATTAATTTAAACGTTATAACTTTATTCGCAGGTACTAAGATACGTCTTTCACTTCTCTAGTCCTCTAATTATTCCTTTAGATCCTTTAATGTTATAATTAAGGCTCCCTTAATATAGTTTATTACTTTTTCCGTAATTAGGTAGTCATAAATAACTTTCTCGTCCAACTATATATAGAAATCTTCCCACTTATTATTATATCTTTGCCTATACTACCTTTAGTATAGCTATTAGAGTGTATATAGTTTATCTATAAGGAAGTATCTTCTTATTACTGCGTCGTAATAGCCCTTTATATATCGTTCTTTAAACCTAGTTAAAATCCCTAAATCCTCTTCATTTTCTAGTTTAGTAAGCCACTTAGCTCTTAGTATACCTACTCTTAGCCTATTAGTAATTCCTTATACTAGTGCTCTATCTTATATACAATCTAGTATGCTAGCTCTTATATTTAGTCCTTATTTTTACTATATAAAGATTCTTGCTCTAAACTTATCTATAGTTTCTTAGTATTTACGTCTTATAATTAGATCTTTAAAGTTTTCTTACTTCTTAATTATAGTATCGGCTTCTTAATCTTTAGGCTAAACACTATATTCCCTTAGTAAGTCCTCTAGGTCTATGTATCTATCTCCTAGTCTAACTGCTGTTTATATTGTAGATTCTCTAATCTATAATAAAGCTCCTTACTTCTTGCTTATAGGTGTCTTTATTTATACTCTAAATTCTTAGTCCCTTAGATTCTTTAATTTTGCGCTTACTTCTTTCTTAAGCTGCGCTTTAGCCTTAATTTAACTAGGCTTTACTAGTGTTCTCATCTCATTTTAAAAGTCTTAAATCTTACTCATTTCGTCTTAAGAGTCTTATGCATTTAGGAAACTTCGTCCTAAGCTTATTTATATATTGCTAAACTAAGCTGTTGCTCTACTCTATTGGTTATCGTCTATTATAGGTCCTTAAGCGTGCCTTATCTCGTCTTAAGAATCTTAGTCATCTCTTATCTCGTCTTAAGAATTTTAAGCCTTTAGCTTTTTGCCTTTATTAAGTGGTAAGCTAGCACTAGTAGTCGCCTACTTACTTAATCGTCTTTAGATATTACTCCTTTTATCTTATAAAGCAATAGATGCCGTATCTAACGGTATTATAATACCCGTTACTAAATCTTGCTCTATAGCGGTCTTAGTCTCTACTTTAATTACGTTATTAAGGTTTAGATACCCCTAGTTAGTTCTTTCTTCTACCTTATTGCTGTTAATTAATAAGTACTCTAACTCTATTATTATTACTACTAATTATTATCCGTATATTGCTATAATATCTTAATCTAGCTTATAGAGTTAATTTTACTCTTTATCTAACTCTCTAGTTCCTTTAAGTCCTTTTAACTCTAGCTCTTATAGCTAATAGCTTGCGCCATACTTAGCGTCTTTATAAATTTGGTATGTATTATTATAATAAAACGCAAAACTTTTAATTAAATATTCTTTTATTCCTTATAGTACACTATCGTCCCTCTATACGTATATATTACTTATTATTAGTCTAGTTCCCTTTACTACATAATAACTCTAACTACTTCTACAGTCTCTAGCGAAATAACTCTGTTTTCCGCAATTTATATAAGCTCTATCTTTAAACCATTGCTTTTGCTATAGAGTCCGCTTAAACGTCTTCTACTACTAAGATCCTTGGTTTGGCCTATGCTTCTTAGTCCTATAATTACTTAATCCTTAACTTCTAGGTTTCTATAGTTGCTTTCCCTATCTCTTACAGGTTTCTTTAGTACTACTTAGGTCTATTAGCTCTGCGCTATACCATAGTTTCTAATTTAACTTTAGTTATTACGTACTCTATACCTTATATAACTATAGAACTCTATCCTAGCCTCTCTTAGCCTATTCCCTTTAGAAGATCCTATTATTAATCTTAATTACTTAATCTATTAATTCCCTAAGGGTATCCGCATCTTTTATTAGAATAATTACGTCTTAGACTTTTACTTTAAGTCCCTATTTATACTATACTATAAGCGCCTTATTATTCCATTTAACCTATATAGCTAATGTCTAAAACTGCGTTGTGTATTTAATTGTTAAGGTTTGCTATATTAGGTCCTAAAGCTTCCTTTTTACTATAGTTATTGCTTTTAGGTCTCCAAACATTTATATTAATTATTCCGTAAATCTAGTCTAGCTTAAAAATATATATCGTACTTCCTAATTAGTGGTTATTATACCATTATCTTGTATTTCTATAAGGTAGGGTTTAAACCATTTAAGCGCCCTTCCCGTTAGGAATAATCCTGCGTATGCTACCTAATCCATAGGTATTACCAATCTTACTCCTTCCTGTGTGACTTTAAAGTGTATTTACATTAGGAATCCTTTAAGCTTCGATCTTTCTCCTAAGAATTATTTAATTAAAGGTAACTTAACCTTAGCTGCTCCTATTCTATTGGCCCTTTATTTAAGTGCCTTATTATTATCTATTAACTAATTAACTATCGCCTATAACTGTCCAATAATAACTAGTTGCGCGTCAGTACCTACTATACTAGTGTTGTTACCTAACCCTAAGGTCGTTGCTGCCATTAATAGCGTCGTTATAGCTGCTTTTGGTAGTATGTTATTTAACTTCTATTACCATAACTGTGGTAGTGATTGTGTAACGGAACCTTATAGCAGGAACTACGGTAGATTCGTTAATGGGCTAGGTATATAGGTAAAGCAGAAAGTTAACAACGTAATAATAACTGGTGGAGTGGTTGCCTAATAGATTAACTTTAATTGTATTTTAAGAATCACTACAAGGAAGGAACTATCTAGGTAGGGACTAAGGGTCTTTAAATACACAACCGTACTCCTATAAAATCCTTCTTATACGTGAGGTATATGAGGTATATAAGGTATATAGGACGTTCCTTATAGATCTTATAGAGCTCACAGAGCTCATTATATAACCTTAGCTACCATTCCTCGTTATATGGTTCTACGGGTTCCATCCTGGACCGTGCCTATATTAACCAACTAGCTTCTTCCGACTCCTCTTCTAGTAGTCGTAACATTGTACTTAAAGCGTCCGTAATAGTAGAACCATATAATAAGGAATAGTAAGCGAGGTTATATAATGTGATCTGTGTAATTTATATAATCTATATAATCTACGATAGAGTAGATAAAGCAGATAGAGCAAATAGAGTAACGACTTTCTTAAGAGTATAGATGTGTATTTAAGGACCTATAGTCCCTACCTAGATAGTTCCTTTCCTTATAGTAAATCTTAAAATATAATTGGAGTTAATCTATTAGGCAACTACTTTATTAGTTATTATTATATTATTAACTTCTTATTTACTTACATACCTAGCCTATTAGCAAGTCTACTGTAGTATTTCCTATAAGGCTTTATTATACATTTACTACCTAGTTACGGTATTAATAAAGTCAAATAACATGCCACTAAAAGCACTAGTTACGACGCCATTGACGGCAGCAACTACCTTAGGTATAAGTAGATATACTAGCATAGCGGATAGCAGCTCATAGCTTATTACGGTAGGTCAGTTACAGGAAATAGTTAATTGGTTAATAGATAATAATTAAATACTTAAAAATCAAATTAATAGAATTGGAGCAGTAAAGGTTAAGCTACTATTAGTTAAACGATTCTTAGGAGAGAAGTTAAAGCTTAAAGGATTTCTTGTATAAATGCAGTTTAAGGTACTATAGGAGGGAGTTAAGTTAGCTACCCCTATAGACTAAGTGGTCTATATAAGATTGTTCTTATTAGGAAGAGAACTTAAATGGTTTAAGTTATACCTTACTAATATATAGGAATATGGGGACCAAACTACTAACTTAGAAGTTAAGTATATATTCTTAAGCTAGGGAGGATTCGCGGAGCAACTTACGCAGATATTTGGAGACCCTAAGGCAACAACTATAGTAGAACAAAAACTTCAAAATATAGTATAAAGGACGTTAGTAATTAAGTACATAATATAGTTTTAGACACTTTTGGTATAGGTTAAGTAGAATAAGAAGGCGCTTATAATATAGTATAAATAGGGACTTAAGGCTAAAGTCTAGGACGTAATTATTCTAATAGAAGATACGGAAATAATAAGGGATCTAATTAATTAAGCGATTAAGATTAATAATAGAATCTACTAAAGGGAATAAGCTAAGAGAGGGTAAGATAGAGTTCTATAGTTATATAAGGCGCAGAGTACGCATTAATAAAGCCAAAGTTAAAAACTATGGAATAGGCCAGAGCTAATAGACTTAAGCGGCACCAAGAAATCTAAGAGATAGAGTAAGAAACTATAGAAACCTAAAGGTTAAGGATTTAGTAATTATAAGACTAAGGAGTAGAGGCCAAACTAGGGATCTTAATAGTAGAAGACGTTTAGGCGGACTCTATAATAAAACTAGTAGTTTAGAGATGGAGCTTATATAAACTATAGGAAATAAGATTATTTCGCTAAAGACTATAGAGGTGGTTAGAGTAACTATATAGTAAAGGGAACCAGACTAGTAGACGACATATATATATAAAGGAACAATAGTGTGCTATAAAAAATAAAAGAATGTTTAATTAACAGTTTTACGTTTTATTATAATAACGCATGCTAAGTTTATAAAGACGCTAAGTATGGCGTAAGCTATTAGCTATAAGAGCTAGAGTTAAGAGGACTTAGAAGAACCTAAGAGTTAAATAAAGAATAAGATCGACTCTATAAGCTAGATTAAGATATTACAGCAATATATAGACAAAGATTAGTAATAATAATAATAGAGTTAGAGCACTTATTAATTAATAGCAATAAGGAAGAGAAAGGAACTAGCTAGGAGTACTTAAACCTTAATAACGTAACAGAAGTAGAGACTAAGACCACTACAAAACGCGGTTTAGTAATAGGCATTATAATACCGTTAGATACAGAATCCATCACTTTATAAGATAAAAGGAGTAATATCTAAAAACGATTAAGTAAGTACTAGATAACTACTAGTGCTAGCTTACTACTTAATAAAGGCAAAAGGCTAAAAGCTTAAAATTCTTAAGATAAGATAAGACATACCTAAGGACCCATAATAAACAAAAACTAATGGGAAAGGGCAGCGGCTTAGTTTAAAGATAAATAAATAAGTATAGGACGAAGATTTCTAGGGAGCTAAGACTTTAAAAAAACAAATAAGGACTATAATAGTAATTCTAGGCAAACGCAGTGTTTAGCCTAAAGGTTAAAAAGTTAATATAGTGATTAAGAAGCAAGATGACTTTAAGGATCCTTTTAGAAGACGTAAACTAAAAGAAACTATAGATAAGTCTAGACAACGGATTATTATATAGTAAGAATAAAAGCTAGACTAGAGATTAGCTATGCTAGGATATACTAAGGACAGAGCACCTATATAAAAAATTATAAATAGGCTGAGGGTAGGAACGCCAAGAGCTAAATAGTTATATAAACTAGAGTAAGAAGAGGATTTAGGAATCCTAACTAGATTTATAGAACAACATACTAAAGGTTGCAACAACGCAGTAATAAAGAGATACTTCTTTATAGACAGATTGTATACACTTACTAAGCTATACTAAAAGTGGTATAAGCAACGCGGAAATGATAAGTGGGAAGATTTTTATATATAGCTGGATAAGAAAGTTATTACAGACTAAGAGATATCTAAGAAGTAGATGAGCTATATAAAAGGGGCATTAGTTATAATGTTAAAGAATCTAGAAGAGCAAGCTATAGACTAAAGAGAGACAATATAGATATTAGTACTAGTAAACAATATAGCAGTATTTAGATTAACGTGGGAAAGGTTTAAACTTAAGGATAAAGATAAGCTAAGAGTTAACCTAAAGCACCTAGCGTATTACACATTAGTGTAGATTGCATGTGTGGATAATATATGTAATATATATAGAATACCTAAGGATAAATATTATAAGTATCTAATAAGAATGTATTAGATAACGGACGAAAAGTAATATAGAAATATAAAGTATATATATAAATAGCACCTAGTAGAAGTTTAGAAGTTAGGCAACTTAATACTTTAACTAGAAAAATTCCTTATGGAAAAATGCCTAAATAGATAATAGTGGTAGGAGTGCCTAGAAAACACTTATCTATAGTATATTAAGAAAAAGAAATAAACTAAGTATTGGCCTAAGGAGGACTAAGTATAGTTAAGATTAAGTAGTTAATAGTTAGGAAAAGTAAAGGCCTATAGGACTAGAGGAAGCTAGTAGTAAAGCCTTAGACCCTTAAAGAAATTATAAAACGACACCTAAATTTATAAGTTAATTAGCAAGATTAGAAGTTTAAAGCGTTAGTAAATAGTAGAGTAATAAGAAACTATATATTACTAGTAGTAGTGAAAAGAATAGGGTTACCTTATAGACAGAAAGAGCACCTTTATTTACTAATAATAATTTTAGGAGATTAGATAGCCTATAGAGGAGGCATTATTAATCTTAAAATAGGACCTATTTAATTAACTATTAAAGAAAGACAAGTTAAGATATCTTTTAATATCCTACTATTAGGACGGGACGAGGCGATACTAGGAATACCTTAGTTATAAGAATATAATCTAAAAATTAATTAGGTTACAGGTTAGGTTAATATTAAAGATATATAATAATGTAAGATGCAATAATAAACTAAGATAGTATAGTACTAAGTTAGAGCGACATATAAAGAGACTAAGTAAGGCTTAAGTTATATACTAAAAAGATACCATAAGTATAGTAAAAGGTTATAGTCACTAAAAAGTAAAAAGCTGTTAAAGTATATAGTATAGGACTATAAAATAGAGTTAAAACTAAGAATAAGTCTAAGGCTCTTTCCAATCTATAAGCTTACTAAAACTAAGTTAGTAGCTCTTAAAGAGTTTATCTAGGAGAACTTATAGAAGGGATATATTAAACCATTATAGTTATTAGCAGGATATCTAGTACTATTTATACTAAAGAAAAACGGAAAACTTAGAATGTGTATTAACTATAAACAGTTAAATAGTATCACTAGGAAGGATAGGTATCCTTTACCCTTAATTAGCAAAATTTAAGACAAGATAGGTAATACGTAAATCTTTATAAAGATAGATCTAAGATAGGCGTACTATTAGATTAGGATTAAGGAAGGTAATAAATAGAAGGCAGCTTTTAGGTTAAAGGAAGGACTATATAAGCTATTAGTTATATAGTTTAGACTTATAAACGCACTAGCAACATTTTAGAAATAAATTAATAGTGTATTAGAAGAACACCTTAATAAATTTATTATAGTATACCTTAACAATATTATTATCTACTTAATGAGTAAGGAAGAACACGGAGAATATATTAAATAGGTCTTAAAG
This sequence comes from Cenococcum geophilum 1.58, assembly GCF_001692895.1. Taxonomy (NCBI): domain Eukaryota; kingdom Fungi; phylum Ascomycota; class Dothideomycetes; order Gloniales; family Gloniaceae; genus Cenococcum; species Cenococcum geophilum. Next base: position 999,040 of record NW_027137621.1, on the reverse strand, counting down.
AGACTATAAGAAGAATAAATACTAATAGTAATTAAGAAATGCGAGTTCTTTACTATAAAGACCGATTTTATTAGATTTATTATTAAACTAGGAAAAATTAGTATAGACCTAAAGAAAGTAGAAGCTATAGTAAGTTAGCAAGAACTAAAGAATGTTATATAGTTAAGATCGTTTCTAGGGTTCTGTAATTACTATAGGAGGTTTATTATATAGTAGTTAAAGAATATAGAGCCATTTATAAGACTTATAAAAAAAGAGGAACTATAGATATAGGGAAGTGAGTAAAAGGAGCTATTTAAGAAACTTAAGAAGTTATTTACCTAAGATCTAATTCTTAAGATCTATTAACAAAAGCTAGACATAGTTGTAGAAATAAATATATTAGACTTTATACTAGGAGCATATTTACTATAGAAGCACTAGGACGCATAGCATCTAATAGCATACTATAGTTAAAAAAATAACACTACTAGAACTAAACTACAACATCTATAATAAGGAGTTATTAGGTATAGTTATAGTACTTAAAAAGTAGAGAGCATTCTTATAAGGTATAGAGAAACTATTTATAATTAAAATAGATTATAAGAACCTAATAGGGTTCCTAATAATAAAAGAACTTAATTATAGATAGGTTAAATGGGCGGAAATGCTTATAGAATATTACTTTGAAATTTAGTATACTAAAGGTACTAAGAATATAAGGGCAGACGCACTTAGTAGAAAGGCAGAATTATAAAATAATAAAAAACCATTAGGGGCTATATTATAAAAGGACGAAGATAGATTAATTAGATACAATTATCCTAAGATTATAGCAATAAGAGAAATTAGCCAAATCTATAATTTACTAGAAAGCGTATAAATATAGAATATCTAAAAAGTATAGAGTAAGGATCTAGACTTAGAGTAGTATAAGAACTAAGAAAATATATATACTAAAATTAATAGCAAAAGAGTTTATTAGTAAATTCTATAAGGGAATAACACAAGGATATAACGGAGCTATAGGCTTAGTATTAAGACTTTAAGAGGAATATATTATTTAAGAAATTTAGGGACTAGCAAGATAAGTTATAAAGAAAAATTTAGATTATTAGAGAAATAAACTAATAAGGTATAAGCTGTATAGAGGGCTATAACCTATTAAGATACTAGAAAGACTATAGGAGGTTATATTATAGGACTTTATTATAAAGTTGCTAAAGTTAAAAGATTTTATTATAAGATAAGATTATAACGCGATCTTAGTAATAGTAGACAAGTTAACTAAGTAGGGCAACTTTATAGCATATACAGAAGAAATCTTAGTAGAGGATATAGCTAGAATCTATATTAAAGAAGTGTTTGTAAGATATAGAGCACTAATAAAAATTATATTAGATAGAGATCTAAGATTTATAGCAGTATTTTAGGAGGTATTCTTAGCAGAATAAGGGGCTTAAGCAGTAATATTAACAGTATATTACCTATAAATAGACGGTTAAATAGAAAGACCAAACCAAACGTTAGAATAGTATTTAAGGCATTATATTAATTACGTATAAAACAATTAGGTATTATTATTACCAGTTATATAGTTTATATATAATACAACACCATAGAAAGGGATAGGTATATTACCTTTTAAGGCGAATTACGGATACAAGCTAAGAATATTGTTATCGCTATATTAAGTAAAGAAAACAAGTAGCATAGCTAAAAAAAGAATGGAGAACTTAATAAATCTTTATAATTACCTTAAAGAAATAGCTAAACTAGTATAAGAAAGAATAAAAAGGTACTATAATACTAAGAGATCTAAGGGACCAGATCTTAAGGAGGGGGATAAAGTATAGCTACTATATAAAAATTTTAAGAGTTGACGACTAAGTAAGAAATTAGACTATATTAGGCTAGAACCATTTATAGTTAAAGCAAAGATCTTAGAAGTTATATACAGACTTAACTTACTAGAGAAAATAAAGATCTTCCCTATATAGTATATTGTAATACTAGAGCTAGTATATAGGAATGTTAAGCCACTAGTTTATAAGGTAGACATATATAAAGAACAAGAGGAAGATAACTAGAAAGTTTTAAAGATTATTAGTTATAAGGATATTAATAATAAAACGTAGTATAAAGTAAAGTAGATAGGCTATAATAAGACTACTTAGGAGCCACTAGACAATTTAAAAAACGCTATAAAAAAGGTACAGGAGTATTAGAAAAAAACAGGTTAGGTAGTATTAATAAAGAAGGATCGCTAAAGAACGAGTTACCTAAGGGGGACCTAAGAGGAGCAGCTACTAAGGTATTTAGAGTTATTTCCCTCTCTATTAGAAGAGAATCCGTTCTTTTATTACCAAGTTCCTAAAGGCCTTATTCTATAAGTTTATACTCCTTAGAACGTACCTTTTTATAAACCTTCTTAAGACAGATTAACTAAGTAGACGTAGCTAGGCAAGAGTTAAGAGCACGCTATTAAGTATTAGCAGCCTCTCTTTTAGTATTATAAGAACAATAAAGTTTAGCTAGTACTACTAAGAGCTTATTATTAAGTTTTACAGCGGCAGATTAAATATAAGACCCTATAATAAATTACTTAGGGAACTTAAAGGCTATTAAAAGTAATAGAATGCGTATACTTAGTATTAAAAACAGAGCGAACATTGCAGGAGGATTAAACGTTTACTTTAGTGTACTCTAAGTAGGAAGAGGGTTGCTAAAATAAAGGACTTACTAACGCAATATACACTAACCCCTCTTTTGCATAATAAGAATATAAAGATGGCATTATTTTACTAAGAGATAATATCACAGTAACGGTATAAAACTAACGAGCTGTAGATAAAGAAGAAGATACTTTAGGTATAATAAGCAATAATATTAACCAAATTAATTAGACGGACATTACACCTCTAATTAAAATAACTTAGAGATATTAGGAATCTTTAAGGACGAAGATAAAGAGGAGGGAGATAGTATTATAGACGCTTTAAGTAAAGGGCTATGGCTACTTAGAGGAGAGTTAAAAGAAGCTAGTTAATTAATAGGAGTATAGTCTAGAATAGAACTAGTGGAACTATATAATAAGGAATAGTAAGCAAGGTTATATAATGTAATCTATATAATCTATATAATCTATATAATCTATAATAGAGTAAATAGAGCAGATAGAGTAGATAGAGTAATAACTTTCTTAGAAGTATAGATGTGTATTTAAGGACCTATAGTTCCTTTCCTTATAGTAAATCTTAGAATATAATTAGAGTTAATCTATTAGGCAACCACTTTACTAGTTATTATTACGTTATTAACTTTTTATTTACCTACACACCTAGCCTATTAGCGAGTCTACCATAATATTTCCTATAAGGCTTCGTTATATTATTAACGTTCTTAAGCCTCTATAATTTTACTAAACGCTAGCTAATATATATAAAACCTATATAGATTTATTATAGCTACCTTAAAGAACCTATTATAGCCTAGCGAATATATAGTATAGGCGTTATAGGGTGTAATACCTACTAAAACCTTATTACGCGCCGACTGCTAAGTTACGGATATCTGGGCAAATATACCTATACCAGTGCTAAAACCTACTAGGCTAAAGGGGGGAAAGTTAAATAAGGTACTAGAATAGCTGTAGTTGTATTAGGTATTAAATAATTAGACTTAAAGGAGTTATAGAATGGAATAGGAGCGCCAGCTATAGGACTTTTAAGATTAGCTTATTGCGCTTTATAAAGAGAGTAACGCCTAGTAGCTAAGTAAGGTTAATAAAGCTATTGCATTTTATATCCGTATTATAGACATATAAAGTAACTTAAAACCCTTAGATAGCTACTGTTTAAAAAAAAGATATAATACTTATTATAAGAACCTTATTTAGTAAGAGTATAATAATAGGCCACTACTAGTTACACACCCCCTAATTACTGCGCGCATACCCCCTAATTACTGCTCGTACACCCCCCTAAAACAGGCTTAGATTCTTCCACTTTAAGTTAGAATATTACGTGTGTTTGATTTGTTTACACCCAAATCGCGAAAACAACACCACGCGCCCATACCTAATGACTGACTGCGGAGTGCTCTGCGAAGCGCTGTAAGAACTAGATTTGGTGCTGCTGCCTCTATTTTGACGTCTGTAGATTGCCTCCATGGACACACCCGCGCCCGCGCCCGCGCCTGCACTTGTGCCCACATGTATCCACGGGTAGTGCAGCCAGTATTTCGCTCGAATACTAAGAGCTCCCGCTGAGTAGAGTTATTGATGCGATTTATAGAGCCAGCCGTAGAGCCAGCCAGCCGCGCGACCGCGACCGCGACCGCGACGACGCTCTACAATTGCAGGCTCTTGGTATGGGCGCGTGGTGTTATTTTCGCGATTTGTGTGTAAACAAGTCAAACACACGTGATATTCTAACTTGAAGTGGAAGAATCTAAGCCTGTTTCGGGGGGGTGTGCGCGCAGTAATTAGGGGGTATGTAATTAGCAGTGGCCTAATAATATAAGTAATGCTATATCTTCTTTAGGCATTAGTAGTAATTATTATCTTACTACTTAATATAATTGGCATAAAATAGAAGATAAAAATTAAGGAGCTTCCTAGAATAAGGCCAGTTTATATATACGCTAAGATAATATCCATATGTCTTTTATGGGAAATCCGCATTAAAGTATACGCCTATATTTTAATATTACTAGAGCTGTTAGTTAGTAAAAGGTTCTATAAGATTCTTATTAACCCTACCTTTTATATATATATTAGCTTAGTAGTAATTAATAAGGTATATCTTATAGCTACTTAAGGGGGTTTATTCTGAAGTTCGTATATATAGTTATAAAAAGTGCGGTTGTTATTGGGGCGGAAGTCTTAGTTTACTTATACTGCAACGCTTAATAATATAATATTTAAAATTATTAAAGAGTTAGCCGGCTTTTAAAATAATATTAATATAGTGCGGATATTAATTAACTAGCTAGATCTATTAATTATTAGAGAATACGTTAAGCGAGGAAATAAGAAGTCCTTTAAGAGCTTATACTTTATTATAGACCGCGCGTATAAAGAAGCTCTAGTAAGGAATCTATCGTCTACGCTAATCGGATAGGTATTTAGCTAGATATCCGCTATATCCGCCAAGCAGAGAATCTAATATACGCCAACTCCCTACTAGATCCTAAAGATAATTATCTTTCTTAATTTAAAGGATATAATATTACTAAGTAGGGACTTAATTCGTTTGTGGTTAATATATTATAGGTACTAGGAAGTATAGGCTAGAAGAGCAGTTTAGCTTTATTATATATTATTAGCTATTATAGATAAAAATAGACTATATAAGGAGTTAAGAAAGCCTAACTTAGAAATCTATATTTTAGTCTCCTCTAACGCGCTTTCCTATAGCGCTAATATTCCTAATATTAATTATGTTGTATAGTATAGTATACTTAAAAATATGTCTATTAATATATTATAGTAACGCTTTAGACGCGCTGCTTATAGTAGTAGTTAAATAGGTAAGGTAATATTTCTAATCAAGGATTAGTATAAAGGTCCGCGTAAGGATATTACTAGGCTAGCTAAAAGTTGTAGTTGTATTAATAGAGCCTTCTAATCTTAGCTAAGTTAACTTAGCTATAAATATCGTATCAAGTAAGAGATATTATAAGAGGTGTCGCAAGAGGACGGGACTAGTGATTTTGCTAGCGATATATCTTTAAGAGTGTCCGTATACAGCAATACTAATTCTAATCTATCCGCATCTAATATAGGGCGAGAACTTAGTCTAGGTGGAATATCTGTAATTCTACTTACGGATATTTTATAAAAGAAGCTAGTATAGTACCTGAAGACTAATACTAAGAAAAGAGCAGATCTCTTCTATTATATTTATACTCTTATAAATAAGGAAAAGGGCTGCTTATAAAAGATTATATTAGAGAACTATAAGGAATAGTCTCCGTCCACTAGTGGCTAGTAATATTACTCTAACTGTAATTCTACTTTATAGGCTTTTAAAGAGTTTAATATCTACAAGCTATATATAAAGGGAATTCTAAAGAAGATATAATAAAAGGCTTTTACCGTAAGCATAAAAAACTAGTTCTATAACTAGATAGAGAAGAAATATTAATACACTATTTAGAATTTAACCTTAAGCTATATTATATCCAATAAGTAAATTGCCACCCTTTATAGCTACGCCTAGTATATAACTAACTATAAGGCGCTTAAGAAAAACCTACTTAATTGGAATTGGAATTAGTTTAGTAATAATCTAAATAAGTTTATTACTTTTATTTAAGCTAAGGTAGAAAAGGTAAATTAAAAGATAGTGTAGAGCGGATATTACCACAGTCTAAGACAGCAGAGAGGCGTACTATATTAGTAGCTTAAAGTCTGTAAATATAAGTAGCCCAGCTACCTTAATCGATATCCGCTAAAAATCTCTATATAGGGCTGCTAACACTATTACTTTCTTAGCCTATATCTAGTAGAAACATATAGCTAGCTAGCCTAAACTCTAGCTAGCAGAATACCTTTAGGTTAAGTACACTAAAACCCTATAATAGATATTAGTTCTAGTAACGCAATAATTAGATCTAGTTTTTAATATAGGGCGGATACCTAGGATCTTAAAGTTAGGCCCGCTTTTAGGTTTAACGTTAGGCTAGGTATTAACAGTTCTAGGGCAATAATTAGCATTAGTTGTCTAATATTAAGTATCGACCTCTTAAATATTAGAGTCTATACTATAATAATAGATATTAACTCCCTATAGCTCCTAGATATCTAAGTCTATACTATAGTATTAGAAACTAGTCTCTAGGGTAGGCTAGGTATTATAGCTTACAAGGTAGCTCCGTATTTTAACCCTTAGAATAATCTAGATATTAGAGCTTATAGTAAAGTATTAAGTCTTAGCCTTTAGAGTAATCTAAATATTAAAGCTTATAGTTGTTACGGATTGACAAAGCAGTTGCGAATAAGCTTAATTGCTAGCTATTGATCGTGCTAAGTACATTAACGCGTAATGGTTTAAGACGTTTAACAAAGAATAGGAACAGATTAGGAAACGTGGTCGAAGATATAGGGGTAGTAGTGGTACGTGCGTAGGTGTCACGGAATGGACAAGCGACTTGGTAGTCCCGTGACAATAGTACAGTACTAAATTTAAATCTTTAGAGTAGCCTAAGTATTAGAGCTTATAGGGTAATACTAAGTCTCAACTTTTAGATAAGCCTAAGGTTTAATATTCGCAATACAGCACTAGATCTCCGATTACGAAAAATTCTAAAGTTTAAGATCTATACCGTAGCACTAGTTCCTATATAATAGGAAATCTAAAAATTTAGAATTTGTAATATAGCATTAGATCTCCGCTCCTAGGAAACTCTAAAGCTTAGGATTTGCAGGCTAATACTTAATCTCTATCCTTTAAACTAGGCGTAGTTTAGAATTTACATACTAATGCTTAATCCCCGCCTTCTAAATTAGGTGCGGCTTAGAATTTACAGTCTAATATTTGATCTCCACTCTCTAAACTTAGCGTAGCTTAGAACCTATAGCCTAGCACTTAATCTCTACCCTCTAATTTAGGTGTAGCTTAGAACCTATGGCCTAGTACTCGATCTCCGCCCTTACTTTTAGGTACAACGTAGTATTAGCGAGTTGGTGTTTAATCCCGGCCCTTAGTTTTAGATGTGACGTAGCTTTAGCAGCCTAGTATTCAGTCTCCGCCCTTAGTTTTAGATATAATACAGCTTTAGCAGGTTAGTATTTAATATTCCTTAGCGTTCTATTTATTTATTAACTTAGCTAAGACTAGTATAGAGCTCTAATTGATACCTAGGTATTAAGTATTAATCTCCGCATATACATTTAAACAGCCTATTAGATTCTCTCCTTAAGGGATACTAAGATTTGTATCTAAAGTTTCCTATAACCTATAAAACCTATATTAGATTAGCTATTTAGTTTAAGTATCTTATAACTATCTTAACTAGATATTATCTATTCTTCTTAGGCTACTATACTTTAAGCCTCTTAGCTACTGTTAAATCCGCCTTATAATAAGAGAAAACGAAAGGATATACCTACGTATTTTAATAGTGTTACAGACGCTTTAAATAGAATGTTATAGCTACTAAACCTACAGATAGAGGGCGCTATTGAGATAGTTATGGCACGGGCTATAATGGACCCAGTAGAACCATGTGATAAAGAATGGTAACCAAGGTCACATGATATTATACGCAGATACGTATATACGAATGTATAAAGGAAACTCACGTACAAGCGTATAAACGTATATTACGTATAACGAAGGATTTCCTAGGAGTTATGCTGTGTATTTAAAGGACCACGATCCCTGCCTAAATAGTTCCTTCTTTGTAGTAATTTTCAGAATATAATTGGAGTTAATTTATTAGGCACACACTCTACTAGTTAAGAGGTCGTACCCTTGTCTTTACTTATATACCTAGCCCATTAGTGTTTACAACGTAGTTCCTACTGCAAGTGTTTATTATATCTAAAAATAAGCTTATAACCTGCGAAGTTAGCTACCCAAAAGGGTTATAGACTAACTACCTTAGTGTTATTATATATATCGGCTACTAATACTATAAGCTTATAAACGCTATATAGTTTAATCTAATATTTATCTAGGAAGCCTATAATAGGTTTCCGCTACTATAATAACGGGATAAGTTTATACTTTTTTGCTAAATTATATTATATAAGATTAATTTTTGCGCTACTATTATATAGTGCTTAGAACTAACGCCTTTTACCTATAGAGAGTGTTATTTTTAACTTAATAATAATATAGAGGGTCTTTTCTTCTATATCTTGCCCCAGTTATAACTAAAAGTCTATAACTAGGGCTTTTCTTTTTTTTAATTATTAGTATAATTATTACCCTATTTAGTCTTCTAATAAGCTTTACCTCTAAAAAAATTTCCTTTTAGCTTATTAAAAGATTCCTATAAGGGTACTAGATGGGTATTAGATTGGCTCTAGGAGTCTTTTCTGCTATTTTAGGTCCCGACCTTAGCCTATCTAAACTCCTCTTTAAGAAAGGCTTCTTTAAAGGTTAGGTATACCCTATATTACTGCTAGAGTGCCTACACTTCTAGTAACTCCCTAGATTCTTACTAGAAGAGGTCTAGTTTCTTACTATATCTTTAGTATTTAGAACTGCTTGTTTAAAATTAATATATATAGTAATCCGCAATAGGGCTCCTACGTGCTTTATTTCGTCTTAAATTACTAACTTAATCTTAGCCTAAATAAATCTAATCTTCTCTTTCTTATAAATACTACCGTCCTTATTTTTAAAAGGTTTTAGATTTATCTATTAAGCTTAAGTTTCTATAAAGTTTATAAACGGGCAGAAATTATTATTATCGCGATATATAGCGTTCTAGAATAGTTCTATATTATTATTTTATATAATATACGGATCTTAAGTCTAATTCTTTAGGAAGGTCTATAGTTACAGCTATATAATAATCTACTTTTTATTAAGTTAATTAAATATAATCTAATTTAGTAATTGATATTTAATCTCACTAATAATCTACTAGGTATACTTTTTAGTATCGTCTTATATTATTAGCATCTTAAAGAAGTTATCTATCTTATAGACCCAATCGTCCAAGTATTAGGCCCTAGGTCCATTGCGAAGTTCTAGACTATTAGAGGCCTTAGCCAATTAGTTTATATCTTTCTTCTATTTATTATATAGATACTTCTTTAAATCTTCTATACCTCTTTAGGTTAGTATTAAGTAGCCCCTAAAAAGCCCTTAGTCTTAGTTAGGTTATAAAATTTTTTATCTAGTATAGATTAGGTCTTACTAGATCTATATTTACCCCTAAAGGGTTCTAATATATTTATTAGTAGCTCCTCCCTATATAGCTTCTAAAAGTCTTATAATAGCTTCTAAAAGTTTTATAATAGCTTCTTAATATCCTTTGTAAAGAATACTAGTATAGGGCTCCTAACTTCCTAAATCTAGGCTTAGGGGAACTCTAACTATAGGAGTAGTATTAGCGCTAGTAGCTAGTACGAGTTTCCCTATAAGCCTTAGGTCTTAAGTTAGTATATAAGTTAGGTTACCTAAAGGGGTAGACCCGCTTAGCTCGTGAGCTGTCTATACGCTACTACCGTGCTAATTATAGGCCGATAGTCCTTTAGGAGAGTTCCGGTTGGGTCCCTAGTTAAATACATTAGTGTATTTATCTAGCATCTCCTACTTAAGGGAAGATCTTAAAGTTACGTCTTGCGCTTAGTCTTCTAATTGGCCTAAGTGGGGCCAGAGGCGTTCCAGCTACTTTTTAGCAATATTGCGACCGTTATAAAGGGTATCTACGTTTTCTTCGACATTGTTAACAGTTGTAGGTATATAAGAGTCTTCGAGCTCCTAGTGTATTTAAGTGCTAGGGCTTATAGGGTCGTCGTACCTAGCGCTTTATACACTTACAACTTCTCGTAATTAGGGGTACCTTTTTACCTTTTGGCGACGGCCTTCTATAGGGTATCTATAGAGTTTCTATTTAGGTTATTATATATTACAGAGCAAGTATATGTGGCAATAATATATAGTAAAGTAGATATTATTAAGCTACGTATATAAACTGCGTAGTAAAATTAAGACGTTGTGTAAGGAAAAAAGGTAGAAAATGGGTAGAAAGGGAGATATATATTAGTATATAGTTACTAGGTTAATAAGTGTATAGGCCACATAATAGTATCGGAGCGCATATCCTGCCATATTCTGCTAATAGGGTAATATAAGGGCAATATACGGCAATGCGGGGCAATATGCAACAACGTAAGGGCAATGTGCGGCGTCTGCTATATTCTACTAGTGTCGAATTATATAGGGTAGGTGGAATGTAGTGGAGAAGGGTGGTTGTGTGCAAGGTATTATGGGGTAGTTTTATAACAGTACCCCCCTCTTAAACTCGAGACTCTGCGAGACGGGGTTGTAATAGTTCTAGGTAGAGTTCGTAAAAGTCTTCTACGGCTTACGTAAGTTCTATAGAGTTAATAGGTTCCCATAAGGGCTTAATATAGCCTCTCTATTTCGTAAGATACATATATTAGCGTTTCCGTTTATTATACTTAATGTTGTTAATTCTTTTAATAAAGTACTTATTCTTACCATCTACCTTAACTAGTAGGGGAGGGTCTTAAATCTATCTAGACAGGGCGTCTAATATAGAGGCGGTAGGGTAAAGAACTAACATATAGAATACAGGGTGGATTTTAACCATATTAGGAAACTTTAGTTAGTAGACGTAAGGAGAAATAACCTTTTCAACCTTATAAGGGCTGGCGTTCTTTTAGTTAAGTTTTTTAGTAGGTTAGTTTGTATTTAGATTTCTTATATCTAACTAAATAAAGTTACTAACTTAGTAGGCCGGTACTGGGGTTTAATTTTTATTCACTGCGGCTTTATAGATAGATTAAGCCTATATTATCTTATTAGGCCCGCGAAGCCCTACTGCACGCGTCCACGTCGCCGCGGGTGGAAACATCATCTGGAATCCTATTCCTCTTAATGGCCAAGTGCAGAGGCGATAGTAGAGAGCCGTCGCAGCGCGTGCAGCGCTGTCGTTCGACTCTGTGGTAATGAGCCCGCGACGCGTGCAAAGTATCGCCCTTAATAACACCAGGAGCCTTACTACCTCCGCTTAGAGCTCCTGTTCTACCATCTAGGGAGGCCCATTAAGGGAAACTGGGATACGAAAACCGCCCGATATACAACTACCTGGCTTGCAGCCAGGCCCGAAACTGGCCTTATCCAGCTAGTTAACGTGGACGCGTCCTAGGCGTATAATAGGACACCCTTAGGCTTATACTAGCTCTAAGATCGTAAAGTATACGCAATAAGGGCGTAGGGATCCTCTTTTTATAAGAACTTATTAAGGTTAACGCGTCGCAGATACTTCGTACGAAACTTATTAAGGCCCTAAGGCCACCGCAAAGAACTTATTAAGGCCCTGCCTAGAGAACTTATTAAGGCCCCTCCATGAGGGTTTATCTGGTATCTGGTTACACCCAGGTAACTTAAAAGAGGGTCTTAATAGGCGTAGTGCGCGTGACCTGGTACAGCGACAGCGACGCAACGGCGACGCGACGGCAACGCGACGGCGACTAGATGGCTTAACGAGGTGGAAACACGGGCAAAGCTCTAGGCAGCGGAAACATAGGCTAGCTTTAACGGCCCCATAGCGTACGACTTAGTTAACTTACAGTCGGCTTATAGTTGACTCGCAGGCAACTCATAGAAGGGTCTTAATAGGCGTAGTATACGTAACCTAATGCGTATATACATAAGGCGACTTATAGGAGGGTCTTAATAGGCGTAGTATACGCAACCTAATGCATATATATAGGGGAGGCTACAGAGGAAACATAGGCCAGTTGGACAAGGACTTAATAGTTAGAGATATAGGTATAGCTTATAAAAAGAGGGGACACAAGCTTAGTTAGTAGGAGGGGGGGGAGTAGGTTGCCTGGTGCGGGACCTAGCGTCTCTATAGCCCCCCTCCTATAAGACACAGTCGGCCTATTATAAGAAGACTCCTATAGGCAACGCGAAACGGGAACTAGTAGTAGTATAGGGTGTTACGCCCCTATACTTCTACTAGCCTCTTATAGGGCGTAGTACGTAGTAGCCACTGCTAGCTCTAGGGACCTTACCCCTTAGCTAGGCTCTAACCCCTAGTGCACCTAGTAGGTAGGCAGGATTATATCCTAGCCGGAGAGACTACTACGTAGCTTAAGAGAACGGATACGCGTATTAGTATATTAATAGACGGAACCGTTTGCCTTTAGGGCGGTACGCTAGTAAAATACGCTTAAGGAGCAAATAGGAGTTACTTAGGCAGGGGAGGCTTTTTTAGTCTAGGCCTTAACTATAGAAGGTACCCAAGGCTTCTATATTGCAGGATATAGCTATAACACCTTTGCAGGATTACGCTAATAGGCACGTAAGACGGGAGTTACGACCCCTGGAAAAGGCAGCTTATGCCTATACCGGCGGAAATAATAAAAAAGGTATAAAACTAGAGGCTATAGAAGGCTCCTAAGCCGTACAAAAACGTACTAACTCTAGGAGGAGACTCTTATATAGACTGCGGGGGGGCAGACTAGTACTTAGGCTAACCTATTATAAGATATCTAAAAGAACTGGTAAAACCCCCCGTTAAGGTAGTGGCAGCTAACTGCTTATAGAAAGCCCCTAAGCCTTTAGGCCTAGGTTTAGGATAAATACTAAAAAACTAGGGTAGAGGCCTAGATAAGCAGGCACGTTAAACTCTACTATATAACCACCTGCCATAACGAACTAATGCAGCTAGTAGAATGGCTCCGCCAGTCTAGCGAACCTTAGGCGCCCCTCCAGCAAACCCTCAATTAAATCCTCTAACGGCTAAGCAAAATTAAAAATAAGCATAACCCCCCCTTACCGGCGAACCGTACCTGGGCCGCTATAGCTGCGCTTTTATAGCATAGGGAACCTACTCCCCTTAAGTTAATAACCGGGTATATAATTATAATATAACTAAACATAGAACAAGTAGAGGGGCTTAGGGGATAATTAGAAACAGAAGTCCTTATAGAGATACGTAAAGAGGTCTATAACGCTATTACAGTCCAACACCTTAAGAGTAGAGACATTAGAGTTACCCTAAAGGACCAATAGGCAAAGGAATAAGCCGTAAGGGTAGGGGATAGGCTAGGAGAACGTATTGGCATAAAAGTACTCTATAAGGATTACCTAGTTAAAGTCCCAGCGGTTCCTATAAGCCTTAGGGTAGAAAAGGGACGCTAGGTAGACAACACAGCAATTATATAGGAGATAGTAAGATAAATGAAACGCCTTATACTAGGACTTAAAATCACCCAAATCTAATAGCTTTAATAGGAAAATATAAACTAAGCATATAATAAAAATAATAAGAGGATATAAGGGTTGCTAGAGACTTGCTAGGGAGACGCCGGATAAACGCATAGCTCCCTTATTATTAGCACATATATACTAGGAATACAAAAACTCCTTATCTAAAAAGGAATAATTATAAATGGCCTTATATATAATATAAGGCTCTATAACCACAGACTACGCCTAGAATAATACTATCGCTATATATAATAGGGACACACCTAATCTATATACGCAGTATAGGTGTGCTGCGGCCACTATATAGGCCCCTATAATATAAGATATTACTTAAATTAAAACTAAATAAAATGCGCGAACTACCACCAAAGCATATATAAGGCGTAGAAGAGAGAAGACTACATTAAATATAGAAGACGAAAGGCAAGGGCTTAACAGCTATGGGAATAACTGCACGCTAGGTTATATAAATGGAAACAACAGGCAATAAGCTAAGGGGACGTAGGCGCCTTCCTAGCATTTCCTACCTTTAATACTAGAGGGCTAGGCTAGCTATCCTAAGCCTTAACGGGCCAGAAGCGACGCCGTATAACATTACCAGACTAATTAAGGATATAAGGGTCACAGGGGACATAAGGGAGAGGATGCCCTATAGGAAGACCCCTATAGACAGCAATAGTAGGCTTAAGACCAGGATAATTAAGAATTAGACTTAATACGGCAAATATAATATTCGCAGCCGACCTATAAAGGGTATATAGCCAACTAGTAAGAATAGGGGAAGAACTAGTAATAATAATAGATTTAGATATAGAAGCGCTAACAGGAATATAAGACATAGGAATGGAAAGCTCTATATAAAATAAGTAGTAACTAGGGTATAGATACAAGAGACAGAAGCTCTAAATATCCTAAAGAAAGTAAAAATAGAAGAAGTAAGGAACGAAGGAGAGTTAAAGGACCCTCACCAGGGGTCCGCTACCTATCTATTATATAGTATAACTACNGCAANANAAACCACCGCCTTATAANNCCCCTACTANANAGTNTAGACCTAGAGAAATATTATATCCTTACTATATAAGAACCGTATTATAATACCTTTATATAATTAATATACTGCCCCTAAGGATTCCAGCTCCTATATAAACTAAAAGCAGCCACACACGTGTGCTTTATAATTAGTAAGGCTATTAGCCTATCCTTATAGTTATAGCAGGCAGTTAACCTAGATATTACAGTTATAACAATCCAAACATATAGGGGACCGGTATAAATTATTAATGTGTATAACCCTAGGGTTAAAGGGGTCCCATAAACAGAGAATATTATATTAGTAATAAGCTTACTAGAAACTAAAGGTATAGAGTCTATCCTACTAGGAGATATAAACCTCTACCACCCGCGGTAGGGGGGTATCTATATTGCTGCAGATTAATAGTTAGAGTGCCTACTAAGAGCTATAAATATCTGGGGCCTTAAGCTAGCTACCCCCCTAGGAGCAATTATATGGCAATAAGGCACCGCCAAAAGTATAATTAACCTTATATTTATAGACGAAGGCCTATACTAAAGACTTAAAAGGTATAACCCTAAAGAAGAATAGGCACTTACCCTAGACTATATCCCTATCTAGATATAGCTAGACCTAAATACTAAAGCGTAACTAAATAGAAAAAGATATATAATAAGGAAGCTTAAGATAGACAGTTTCCTTAATATAGTTAAATAATAACTCTAAAACCTAGAAGAAATCCACCTAATACTAAATAAGCGAGGCTTATTAGCTACCCCTAAGGAAATTAACCGAAGACTAGAAAGGATCTAGGCAGCAATTAAAAATAGGCTGGAAGAGTACTACCCAATCTTAAAACCGGGCCCTTATGCGCGACACGTATAGTCTATATAATACACAGTTCTAGTTACCAGCTAATAATAAGCAAGAAGGAAATATATAAGCAGCTACAACCCTAAAGATAAGAGACGATATAAAGACACAAGAAACCAGCTAAAGAATACCCTAAAAAAAGAAGTAAGGAATAACTGGAGACGGTTTATAAATAAGTATACTTCTAACCCGAGCCTCCCCTATAATAAGGGCCTTTAGGCTATAGTAAAATAGGTAAAGAAAAAGGTAGGGCGCCTAGTAGAAGATTTATACCTACTACCCCTATAAAGAGTAGGAGAATTATAGGCCATAAACAATAATAATAAGAAGGTAAAGATCCTTATAGAAAGGTTCTTCCCCTAACCGGCTCTAGCAGACCTTAGTAATATTACGGGCGAAATACTAGTGACTTACCTACGGGTCAACAGCGATATAATAATAGAGGAAATAGCTAAAACCATTAGCCGCCTTTTAAATAATACAGCACTAGGACTAGATGGGATTCCAAATAAGGCCCTAAAAACCTGTGGGCCACTTATAGCACTTTAACTTATAGATGTAGCTAGAGTATACTTTGCTATAGGCTACTACCCGCGACTCGGAAGATCTATAATAACAGTTATTTTATAAAAAGAAGGTAAAGCAGATTACTTAATCCCAGGAAGCTACCGCCCTATTGCCTTAGAAAATACCCTTAGTAAGATCTTAAAAAGGGTAATAGCGGAACGTATAGCAGATACGGTAGAGGAATACGCCCTACTACTATAAAGCTAAATAGGGGCAAGAAAGAACCGCTTAACACTATTAGTACTTACGCTACTTGTTACCACCATTAAATCTATATAGGCGATGTAAAAGGACTTTATAGTATTAATGCTTAGCCTAGACATTAGTGGTACCTATAATAATATACCCCATAAGCGTCTCCTATATATCCTTAGGGCAAAGGGCTTTTTAGAATAGATTATATAATTTATCTAAGGGTTTATAGGCCAGAAAGAAATATTATTAGTCTTTAGCGGATACCAGAGCCCCCCTATTACAGTTATAATAGGAATACCACAAAGATTACCCCTCTTGCCTATACTCTTCCTTTTCTTTATAAGCAACTTACTTAACTCCTTTAAGGAAGGGGCGACCTAGGGGATAGGCTTTATTAATAATACAAACCTAATTATATATGGGCTAATAGCCGCAGAGAATTATAGAATACTAGAGAAAGCCTATAACACTTATATAGAATAGGCAAAACTTTATAGAGTCTAATTCTTACTAGAGAAATACTAGCTAATCTATTTTATAAGAAAACGCAACTAATCTACAGATCTCTAGTATATAATTCACATCTAAGGCTTTAGGGGTTAACCAGTTTAGGGCCTAAGGGTATTAGGAGTATAGGTAGACAGTAAGCTCCGGTAGAGTATATATGCGGCGTAAGCGGCCTATAAAGGCCAAGTATAGTTTATCGCTTTATCTAGGATTATTAATTCTATATGGGGTCTATACTTCTAGAGGTTACGCCTACTATATATAGCAGTTGTTTGGCTAACTATAATATATAGATCTAGTATTTAGGCCATTAGAGAAACTAAAAAGAGCCCCCCTAAATTACTCCTTAAACTACTTTAAAAGGTCTAGACAGTCTACCTTTAAAGTATTATAGGCGGGTATAAGCAAACGGCTATAGCACTACTTAAGAAGGAATCTAATATTCCCCCCCTATAGTTATATATTAAAGCCGCTGTAATATAAAGGACGTAAAATAAACGTAACTCTAATATTATAAAGTATATTAAGATACGCTTAAGTAAACTATAAAGAGACCCTAGGGTGCCCTATAGGAGAATAAACTAATAACCCTAAAGTAGGGAAGAGATATTAGAGAAATAGGTAAAGAAAGTAGAAGAAGAATGGTACCGCTTTAGGGCCCAGGCCTATATAGAGGAGGAAGGGAGACGTATAAGAGGTTAGTAAAGATAACAGTAAGATAGAGAAAGGAGCTAAAGTAGAACACATAAGAACGCTAGGAAACTATCTACCGTAATGTAATACTGGTTGGACTAACACTAGAGAGGTAAATAGGAGTTAAAGGTATAGAGGCTAACTTAGGCAAGACAAACCTAAGCTATAGTATGGTTAACGCTATAGGGGGTAAATACCTAAGGGCTCTAAGAAGGCCTAATAAAGGCAGAAAATATAATAGCAACACTCTTAAGAATAGGAATAATAGGACTAAAAGATTGGCTTTACTAGGTGGGTGTCCTAGTAAGTAGCCTAAGATATAAATATAGCTGGCCAAAATAAATACCAAAATATGTAATACTGCTATACCCCCTACGCATTAATTAAGAAATAATACTCTTAGCAGCTGGCATAGAGAACTATAATATACTGCTCTTAATATAAAAAGGCCTTAAGGCGGTTACCCAGTGGCTTATTAGTTAAAATATACTAAATTAGTTCTAGGTTGTAAGGGAAATAGTAATAAAAGGTAAGGGGGCGAGCAGTAGGTGCCCCCTAGTAACTCTATAGTAGTAGAGTAATAGTTTATAATACTAGCGCGCCCATAGGCTTATTACGGCAGCAGTGGTTCCTAAGGAGGTTAAATAATAAGGTAGTAGAGCACTATAGGTAACTTATAGGCGCTAAGTAGGCGAGTCCTAAAAGGCGGGGAAATGGATTACGGGGTTTTCTCATTTTTCTTAAATAGAGTTTTCTCCCTATATATAAATAAGGAGTAGTCCGCGTGGGCCCAATAGGGATCCAAATCGGACGTTAAGCAATGAATTATTATTATTATTATCTTATTGGTAAGGAACTACTATAGTTCCTCTATCTTCTTTATAAATTTATCTATTTTTATAACTTATAGGGCGTAATATGCGGGGCAAGGGGTATTACTTAAGGGTTTAAAACCTATTTAAGGATGCTAGCTATAGTTGGCTAAGAACGGAAAGACTTTTGTGGTTTTTAAGACGGAGTTATTTATGGTAAATTTAGTAAATATAAGTTAGTTAATCTAGTTATCCTATAGATATAACGAGTATATCTAGATATACTATTCCATTATAGCATTTACACATTCCGTTTAACTATCTATTTATATATAGTACGTAGTAGATAGTAGTACTTTAATGCAGAGTCAGGCGGTTAGTTCTTTTTAGAACGTAAAGACAAACTAGCGGCCTTTATTGGAAATAATCGTTTTTAGGAGTCTGTAGAGTTTCTATACGTAATCTAGGAATAGTTAGATAACGGTAGGTGCTAATATATTAGGGTGGGTAATTAGGTATCTCATTTTAGATAGTTGGTCTATAACTACTATAATGTTCTTATAGCCTTTACTTTTAGGAAGTCCGATAATAAAGTTAATTAAGATATTTTTCTATCTTTGGTCTAAGATAGGAAGTAGCTTTAAAAGGCCATTGCATATTTTATATAAGGCTTTAGCTTATTAGCAGGTATAGCAACTAGCGACATATCTTTGTATTATATTATATATATTTAGCTAGTAATATTTCTATTGGAGTAGTTTTAGGATCTTTCCTTAGCCTAGGTGGCTAACTACTAGTAAGTTATATACTTATTTAAGGAGCTTAAGCTTAAGTTTATTATAATTAGGTATAACTAGTTAGTTCTAGTAATACAGGTAGTTTCTATAAGCTTTGTACTTACTTAGGGAAATCTTTTTAAAGTGTCTAACGCCATTCTATATTAGTTTAAGTGTCTTTTAAATAAACTTATTATTTAAGTATTTATTAATTATAATCTATTTAATTAATTAATTAGTTATTTTAAGGATGTATACCGTAAAATCTTTAATAAAAGGGTTAAATAATTCGGGGTAAAGTAGGGTCTAGTTATAATAAAAACGCGCTTCTTTTAATAATATGATTTTTAAAACTACGAATGTTTTCTTTTCGTTTTTTTTTGCATATATATTTTTAAATATCTGATTGTTTAACATCTATCATTGCTATTCCGACTGGCGCGTCTTACAAATATTAGGTTAGGGTATTGGGTTTCTAGCCTTAAGCGCCTAGGCGGTATATAATAAAGAATTAGAAATGGGATAGATATTCTAACCAGTAAGCCTAATAGTAGCTTAGCTGTTTTATAGTTATAAAGTATTATAGGTTCTTATAGTTGTTAAGAACCTTAATTAAAAATCTAATACCTTCTAGTTTAGGTTACTATTATTTAAAGTATCTAATAATAGCTAACAATTCCTTATTATAGATCTTGTAATTATATTTAGCTGGGCTTAGTTGTTTTAAGAAGTATACTATAGGGTATAATACTCCTTCCTCGCTATAATAAGACAGGATGCCTCTAATAACGTAGTTGGATAAGTCGGCCTTTATAACACTTATTTAGTTTAAATTAAAGTGTTAAAGTATAGGTGCGGTAATAAATATAACCTTTAGGTAAGTAAAAGCTTTCTTATATTTCTTATTAAAGATAAAGGCTTTATCCTTTTAGGTTAGAGCTATAAGGGGTAAGACTAAGGCAGAGAAATTGTTAATAAACCGTTAGTAGAAGTTAGCAAATCCTATAACGGCTCTTACGTCCTTAACGTTCTTAGAATTTTACCAGTTTATAATTACTTTAATCTTTTTTAGGTCTATTTATACGCCGTCTATAGAAATAATAAGTCTAAAGTAACGTGTTCCACCACCGAGCGCATTACACCACCGGGTGCATCACTTCAAAGAATATCAAAAAGCCTAAATTTCAATCTTAAATATCTCAACCACTACTTAATAATATTTTCTAAAAATTTAAATATAAGCTTTTATATATATTTTTTAGTGTATATTATAATATTAGAGTGTGTAACTTAATAGTTATTATAATATAGAGCTTAGAGGCTAAAAATAGAAATATTTCAAAATATCTCAACAACCACTAGACTATATGCTTTTATATTATAATAAGCACTAGAATAGGCATATTAGAGCTTATATTTAAATTTTTAAAAATTATTATTAAGTAGTGGTTGAGATATTTAAGATTGAAATTTAGGCTTTTTGAAGTTCTTTGAAGTGATGCGCTCGGTGGTGTAATGCGCTTAGTGGCGGAACACGTTATAGGACTTCCGTTTTATGGAACTTGCATTTATCTATATTTAATTATAGGCTAGCTCCGCGCAGGGCTTATAGGATAAGATTAATGTATTTCTTATATTTAGCTAGGTTATTACTATATACTAAGATATTATTAATATAAGCAGTATAGAAAACGTCTAGGTAGGGTTATAGGGTATTATTTATAAAGTGTTAGAATAAACATAGGGCATTTATAAGGCCGAATGGCGTTACTAAGCATTTAAATAGTCCGTATCTAGTACAGAATACAGTAAACTATTTATCTCCTTTTATAATACGGAGGCGGTTAAATACGTAGATAAGATTACGTTTTGTATAAAAGCGAGCCTTATTTAATTAGTATAGTACTTCTTAAATTAACGGAAGCGGGTACCAATTCTTAATAGTAATAGCGTTAAGAGCTTAGTAGTCTATATAGAAGCGTAGACTGCCGCTAGGTTTCTTAATAAAGATTATAGGTACAGCTATAGGCAAAGAGCTTACTCTAATAAATCCTTTACTTAGTATCTCGTTTAAGTATTTCCATAGCACTTAAAGTTTATTTTAAGATATTCTATATAGGGGTCCGAATCTAGGCTGTTTTCCTTCTTTAAGTATAATCTTATAGTTATATAATTGGTACTCTATCAACTTATTGGCTTTCTTTTATAAGAATATATCTAGGTATTTATAGTGGTATACTAGTACTTTTATAACAGGGTTAGTGTGCTTCTTTAGTGCTAAGGCCTTCTTAATATTAGCTATTATAATAGCAAAGATCGTATATTTAGGTTTTTTAGCGAGTTATACTAACGGGATAGCTCTAATTATTTGGATATCTAGGGTATTAAGTAAGCTCTAGTTGTTTATAGTTTCTTATTTAGTTTTTTATTTAGTATTAGGTATAGAATTAGTATTAGATTCGGGTTTAAGTTCTTTAAGTATCCTTTTTATAATAGAATACCAGTTCTTCTAGTATACTCTTTTAGTAAGCTTATACTTAAGCTTCCGCTTAGCTTAGGGCTGTGTGGTATTTGGGGTCGGTTTATAAGGTTTAGTAGGATTTTTAGATCCTTAATAGATATTAGTAAAAATCTTATATCAATAGGATCTAGTAAAATTCCTAGGCTAGTAGAATTAGGTGGATTTCTTAGGTATAGGGTAGACGTTAGTAAAAATCTTAGAGGATTTTCTAGATTTTAGTTTAGGGTCTAAGCAGTAAATTATAAAGCACTTCTGCTTATAACGGGAGGCGGTAAATAGAAGCTTAAGGTTATTCTAATTAATGGTCATCTTATATAGCTTTATTTAGGATAGTCTAAGGATTACTAAGTAACTTAGGGTAGTAACGAAGAACTTAATCAGTTCTTTATGGTTTAGGTATTAAAGTCTTAAGGCCGCTACGTGGGTAATACGGCCTAAAATAGTGCGTTT
Source organism: Cenococcum geophilum 1.58 (assembly GCF_001692895.1). Lineage (NCBI taxonomy): Eukaryota > Fungi > Ascomycota > Dothideomycetes > Gloniales > Gloniaceae > Cenococcum > Cenococcum geophilum. The sequence continues at coordinate 976,715 of NW_027137621.1, read as the reverse complement.
GCTATTAAATCTAAATATATTAATATACTGGTTAAGGGGTATTAGGGTAAAACTACTATCTTACGCGAAGATCTTATTAATAAATCTTATACTACTAACTCCTGTATTAATTAAGACTTAAGTATTAGCCTATTAACCTTTCTGCCAAAGACGGCAGTTAATAGTTATACTACAATCCTAACAGTTAGGGTTTACGACATTTAATATATTTAATGAGATCCTATAATATAGCTGTTCTAAAGAGCGACTTAACTCTAGGATACTTCTTTTAGTGGCAAGCGGGGAGAGATTCCTATAGAACGCCGGTTAAAGCTTCGTCCTTATAAGTAGTACTTATTAGATGCGAAGCTGGAACTAGATAAGGATTAGGGTCAGTAACTAGAAGGTTAGTGTAGTAAATGGCTACTAGTATTAGCTATTTATAAATCGTTTTAGGGTATAGGGATGGAACAGTATCTTAAGATATAATCTTTGCTTTTATACTTAAAGTAAAGGCCTAGTTTAATACGTTATTCTTATTTAAGGGACCCTAGTAGAGTGTACTCTAGGGTCCTAGTATTAATGTCTATAGCATTAAGGTACTTAAGCTAAGAAGATAACTTAACGGGAATTTATAGGGTAGTTGTATTATATTAAGAAGCGGGTTTTAGTATTAGACGTAGTATATTATTATACCGTTTATTAATAACGTTTGCGTAGGCGTTAAGAGCTCCTAGTAGGTCTACGCTTATTAGGGAGGTTTTTAGTTTAGGGCTTAGAGATTTAATAAGGCTATTAATTAGTACGGAATTGTTCTAACCTATTTCTCTTATATAATAGTTAAATTTGGAGAAATATACTAGGAAACTTTTCGTTCCTTAAGCTATATAGTTTATCTTTCTCTAAGCGGTGACTTAGTAGTTTAGGTCACTATATATAGCTTTAAGAAGTCCTATTAGGCTTTGTACTAAGTTTAGCTAAAGAGATTTAATAAGGTCAGCTACCTCTCCTCTTAGTCGGCTTAAAGCGTAATAGAGTTAGTTGGCTTTAGTTAGGTAATAATTAGTGTTACTATTTAGCTTATGTTTAAGCTGGCTTAAAAATAACTAAAGCTCTTATTATTTACTAGTAAATATAGGGAGGTCTAGTAGTTTTTTGGATTGTTACGGTATAGTAGTTAGTTCTATAGGTTGGGTAACTACAGCTAGTTTAGGGCTTATATTCTATATATTAGCCTCTAAAAATAGCGTTTAGTCTTAGAGGTTTATTATAGGTATCTTAAGGGCGCGGACTTCTTCCTAGAGGGCTTTAATTATTTTCTAATGTCGTACTTTTTATTTAGCTTATTATTTGGCTATAGTAGTTTAATATTATTTAAAGGCTTCTATAAAGGACTTCTATATACTTACTATTTATTTTTAGAGAATAGATATAATATTAGCAGCTATAACGGGGACTTTAGGGTCGTTTATCTTAAAGGTAGTTATCGGTATAACTCTCTTTATCAACGTGCACGAATATCACTTGTAGTGGTACGTATACGGTGTTGAAGTTAGTAGTTAATTGTTGTCTAGAAGAAAGGGGTTGCTCTAAGGCCAGACAGTTAGTCTCGCTTCGTAGCCCCATAACTACGTTACGTGATTAATGTTCCAACACTAGAGCAACTCTAAAAAAAAGGCTAATCTATACTCTAAAGTTAAGTCTTCTAGACTACTCGTAACGTATACGCAATAGTAACTTTCTGCCAAATTCTACTATATTACCAAATTCTGCCAAATTCTGCCATGTTACCGAATTCTACTAAATTCTGCTATAATACCGAATTCTGCTAAATTCTACCATGTTACCGAATTCTACCAAATTCTGCCGAACCTAACTTTATCCCTAGGATGGAAAATTGCTATTAGCTCGCTTAGTACTAGCGCCAACGCTAAACCAAAGTTAAATCCGTTCGCTTAACCCACCCTACAGCCCATAATTTAACTTAATTCGTGTTAATAAGCTATAATAGTGCCGTATAGGGCTTATCCTTTATTATAGCGTCCGCAGGGTTAGTATCTCCATTAATCCACTTAACTTTAGTAATCTATCTTCGTTTATAAGCTTAGCGAAGGCACATTATATTAATTATTAAGCGTTTCTCTTACGTAGTTCCTAGTTAGATAAGATAGTTATATAAAGACTTTAAATTAGTATAAAGAATAAGTAGTAAGTTAACCTATAAGACCTTATCTAGCGTAGATTTAATTATAGCGCCTATATTAAAACCATATGCTATGCCGTATAACTCTAAGGCTAATACACTTCTAGTAACTCTTTTACACTTAATTAAGGACCAGTAAACAATATTTGCCTTATTTAAGGCGTCTACTAGTATAAGTATATAGCTAATTTGCGAAAATAAGTTCTTATTATTGGTAAAGGAAGCGTTTATAAATACCAGAAGTTATAAGGTATTAATGTCTAGCTTAACAAACTTTAGGCCTCTATTTATGTTCTTAATCTACTAGCTTAATTACTTATTAAGACTCTTTATATTATCTTTAACTAGGTTAATTACCTAGGCAATAAAGGATAAGTTAAATAAGGCCTTTAGCTAATAGACTAAGGCGATATAGGCTTCTTTAACGCGTTAAGCGATATACTAGTCCTTTAGCATAAGTAGGCTACGCGTAACTCCTTTAGAGCTAGTACTATCTACTAGCGTAGTATTAACCACACTAAGGTTCTTATACTAGCGCTTTTACGTTAGCGTAATACTCCTATCTTATATTAATTAAATAAGTCCTCCATTAAACTTAATTAGTATATTAGCGGTTAATTACTCTTACTTCTTAGCTATAAATTTAGCCTTATATAGTTTGCTTTATTTAGCCTTTATAAAGGTATTATCTATAAGGAATAGTATATCGTTAGTCTATAGGCCAATAATTCTAAAAGGCTTATTGCTGTAAAGCAAGCAAGGGTCGTATATAGACTGGTCTATTTGCAGCTAATTAACGTAGTATAAATAGTAGGTCTTAAACCAGTAGTTTCTAGCTTTAGGTACTCCGTAAAGTGGCTTTATAACCTTTAGAATAGAGTCCGTATTAATTCCCAATTATTTATTTAGCTCGTGTGGTGGTTATACGTAGAACTCGCGGTTTAGGTTTATAGTGGACTGGACGTAGGCTTATAAAATATCTCAGAGGTAGAGTTATGTCTGCGGTAGTATAGCAGCGATATAGAGAATTAGCCGCTGGCTAACCCATTAAATTATTAGTAACTAAGTAAGGACTAGCTCTTTCTCCAAATTATTATAGGCCTATACAATAAGTCGTAATTTCTTAAAGGCTCTATTAGTTCCCTTATTCTTAATCTTATTAATAAACCATAAGTTAAAGAGTCTAACCCCCTTTAGTATATTGTGTAGCTTAATAATCTTAAAGACGCCTTTCTTAAGTAGGCCTGTAACCTCCTTTTATCGTAAAGCGCTAAATTAGGTATTATTATCATTCTATAAGTAGATAGCAATATCGGCAATATCTATAATATCACCTATAAAAGCACCTATATCTATTATAGCGTCTATAGTAGCCGTATTTGCGACAGCTATAAGTAATAGGTATTTACGGGGGCAACCTCTACCTCGCTTTAGCGGTAGCTATAGTTTAGCTTTAGGTAATAATTAAGGTTTAGCTAGTAAAGGTACTAGTTTAGCTAATTTAATAGGCTCTTATAGTTTAACTGGGTCTTATAGGTTTAGTAGGTAAGATTTTATAACCGTAGAGCGGAAGGTTATAGGCCTATTTAGTAACTTTACGGTATAAGTCTTACCGTTAACGGCAAGTAGCGTATATAGCCCATCCCAATAACCACTCTAGCTAGTATTGCCTTCTCTCTAGACTAAGACAGGCGAACTAGGTAGGAGGCCGTAAATAGCGTTAGTTTATGGTCCATTTTGTATATTAAGAGCGTTAGCAATCTATTGTTTAGCTTATAGCTTTTAGATTTCCACTATTACTTTCTTAATAGCTACAGCTCGCTATATAACTAAAGGTAATAGCGCGTCCAATTTAACTATTTAGGGGTAGGCTCTAAAGACTAGGAGTATAGGAATTAGGCCTTCTAAGCCAGCCGTATTATTAATAGCTTTAAAGGCTATTTATAGGGCCATCTCCTTACTAATTTTAGGGATTTCAGTCGTAATAATTTAGTAGGCTTGTTATAGCGGACCATAGTAGCGCTCTACCATTCTAATAGAATTGTGTAATTTAACTAAAACTAACTTTATAGTTACTCCTATAGTGGCAGCGTAGTGCTTAAACTCCTTACTAATAAAGTTCTTCCTAGCGTCTATAGTAATTAGGTCTAGTAGTCCTAAGTAGCTATTAATCCAGTATATCCGTAGAATGTCCTAAGTGTGCTTAGCGCTAATATCTTATAGCTATCTACTAGCTTAAAATCGAGTTGCTTCGTTAACTATGTATAGTAGGGGGGAGCCGCTAATATATATAATATTAACAATAATATTATAATTAAAATTAACGTTATCTTATAGGGTAAAGCAAAATCTACCTAGAGATCTGCTATACTTCTAGTAATAGTAGCAGAGTCTAGTTAGCTCTTTAATAGCGGATCTATTAGTGTTATAGCCGTAGCCAGCCTTATTAAGAAGCTTTTACAGTTTATTAACTAACGGGTAACCAAATTAACGGTATAAACGTTATAGTTTTATATTAGTTAAGTAGCAAGGGTTTATATTAAAAGACTTAACTAAATAAGACTGTAAGAAAAAGCTCTATAAGAGAAATAGGTGGCCAAATTATCTAACTACTAGCACCCTTTTAATGCGAGTAATAATAACGTCCTTTAGGTTATTGTATTTAATATAAAGTCTATCTATATCTACTAAGCAAAGTAGGAAAAAAGTATCTGCTTTAACAATATAGAATTATACCTTGCCTATAGGGCTATTAACATCTATAGTTCTAATAGACATAGATACTCCAATTCCAAATTAGATAGTTACTTAACCCTTAGTTAACATATTAAGACTTACGGACTTGTCTACGGCCTATAGAGCTTAGAATTAGCCGTAGCCAGCCGTAGACTTACGCAAAGCACCTATATTAATTATAATTCCCATAAAAACCGTTAAGGTATATTATAACGCTATGGTTATAGCCGTACTATAGGCAAATAGGTCGGTCTCTGTATAAGGTTCCGTAGTAGACTCCGTAGTAAGTTCTAAAGCTATAAGTAAGTATATATAAGCCTTATTAGCTAGCTCTACGCTTATAGAGGTTGCTTCCTCTATAGTAAGTATTCTAAAGGTAGTAATATAGGCAGAACTATTATTAGGTTCTCCGGCATCGTTCCTAAAGTCATTAGCGTCTTTAGTGTCTTATATATAGGCTTTAAAGTCTAAATTATTATCTTTATCTTTTTCGCAAGCAGCGACATATTACTTAAAGTAGTTATCAAAGTTACCCTTATTACGGCCCTTAATATTAGTAAAGCGTCTCTTATAATTATCTCTAGACCAATTACGCTCCTCCTCTATATATTTCTACAAACGGCAGTCCTCCTTCTTACAGATATAGTACTTAGCCTTTAGTCTACCGTTAGTTCTATAGGGGCGATTGCTACTATAGCGGTTAGTGTTTCGGTCTCAATTCTAGTCATTTTAGTAATAGCGTTAATCCGTAAAAAAAAGCTTAGTAAGACAATCTTATTAAGGCCTATAGGGGGTATTCTTTTTCCTACGTAACAATAGAGGATTATAGTTTACTAATTAACTAAGAAAGGTCTTCTAAAGGGTTAGAGACAGTAATACAGCATACTAGTACTCCCTAGCAAGTAGTAACTAGCTTATTTATAAGAATGCGGTTTATACGGAAGTCTAGGTATAGTCCATAACGTTATTTTAGTAGCTTATTTATAAGCAGTTAGAAGTTCTAATAGATTAACTTATTAGGGTTCTCGTCTATAACTCCTTAGAGGGTCATACTATTCCACTCCGTAAGGTTCTTACGGTAGTATTCTGGCCCTTTAAAGAACTGTTATATATAGTTACAGGCTTCTATAAAAGGTCTTAACTTAAGGTTACTATTATAGTAGTGGTCCTAAGCAAGCCCTTTTAGCATACTAGGGAATGCTACTATATAGCCTTCTAGTGGCAAGCTAGATCTCTTGCAGATATTATAGAAGATAGTTAACTTAAAGTTAAAGCTGTCACTAACTCTATCATACTTTTAGTTATCTGTATAGATCTTTATAATTATAGCTACCTTCTTACTATATCTAGGCCCTTGCCTAGGTCCTTGCTCTACACTAGGCACGACTAGTTTAGGTAGTATATATATAGGTAGCTATTACGGCTACTGTGGTTGCTATAACTATAGCAATTAGTTAATAAGAGTGTGGATTTAGTTATAATTAGAGGATTAAGGACCGGGAGGGGTAGTAGGGGTAGTAGGGGTAGCAATTGGAGTAGCTGGCGGTATAGCAATCAGAGTAGCTAGTAGTGCAGCAATTAGAGTAGTTAGCGGTATAGCAGTTAAAATAGCTGGTAAAAGAGCTAATAATGCTTATATAGCTAGTAAGGGACTATAGAAAGGTATTAACGCCAATAGAGCTATAGTAAGCTTATCTAAGGTCGAATTAAGTTAGTCTTACAGAGCTACAGTAATTATTAGCTTAATATTATTAAGGGCTAAACTAATCTCTTCGTCCGTCTATTTATAAAACTCTTCTTCTTAGAGGAGGTTAAATAGTGCTTCTAAGATTAAATATCTGTTATTATACTTTCCGATATACACTTCTCTCTTAAGTAGATAGATGCGTAACTTTACTCTTATATCGGTTCATATGCGTTTAAAATTCTTAGTAATAAAGCCTTTAAATTCCTCCTTAAATACTATCCATAGTGTGTAGTCTGTAAAGTTCTCCTGTATATATACGTAGACCTTTATTGCTACATAGTCTCCTAGCTTATCTTTAGAAGCTATAGTAGCAGTAATTCCATTACTATGCTTTAATATCTTTTCTTACTACTCTATTGTAGTATAAAGTAGTACAAGAAATCCGTTAAATTTTCCAAGGAAAATTTCAAAATTGCTGACTTACAGCCAGCAATTTTGGTCCTTGGGTAAATTTAACGGATTTCTCGCGCCTGCGGCGGGCTTTTGGCCTTCTAAACTCAGTCTGCCCTACTGCTGCCCTGCTATTACCACTGCCACTACTACTACTGCTGCCACTGCTGCCATACCGTCCCCTCGCGTCTTAGCCCGTAACGGCCAGTAAAATACTAAGAGTGCAGCAATACCTCCGGATATATAATATTAGCAGTCATACCATCCCCATTCTGCGGCAGTAATAGCGAAAGCCCGCGTATATCCGTTACTCTTGATAGTGCAACATATAGCTGCCTATGCGTAAAGACTGGTATACGCAAATTAACACCAATAAAGTTAAAAGACTGCCCTTGTGACTTGTTTACGGTTATAGCAAAGTATAGCCGGATTGGAAACTGCCTTCTACTAATAATAAACGGCAGTTCTCTGTCCGTAGAGGTGAGCTTAATACAAGGGATTAGCCGTAGCTGCCCGTGAAAGGTACCGCTAAGTACCCGAGTCTCAATATAGCGGCGGCCTAGGCGCGTAATAACTATACGGGTGCTGTTACAGAGCCCTTTCTTAGGGTAAAGGTTCCGTAAAAGGATTACAGGCGCGCCTACCTTTAGGGAAAGCTTTAATGGAGGTAGGCTACTAGGGTTAAATGTCTATAGGAGCTTTGCTGGCGGTAGTTCCATATAACTCTCTTCTACTCTATTTTACTCCACAAAGTCTATAGAATAAAAGGTGCTTAGGGAGCCGTAGAGCTGCGTAAGGATAGCCTCATTAATATTAGCAACGGTATTATTACGAACAGTTAGGATGGCGCAATCGCGGAAGGCATCTAGGTTATAGTATGCCCGCGTAAGTAGATACGGAGGGTATATATACCCATAAAAGGATTTCTAGGACCGGAACTAGGCTATACTAGGTAAAATACCAACCCTATTAGCTAGGGATGTATTATAGGATAAGCTTCGCACCTAAGCGGCAAACTACTAGTTTATCTCGCCCTGGCAAACACGCATATTTAACTATAGGGAGAGGATATAGAAGGTAGGCCAGAGGAACAACCGCTATAGGTAAGCACCTACGATAGCTGCGCGGTTCCCCCATAGGACAACAGGCAGTATCTAAGCAAAGTTACTGCCTAAAATAGTAGGGAGTCCGCTAAAGGTAGAGTCGTTAGAACGGACATCCGTAAGCATACGGTGTACGGCTTCAAAGTAATAGCGGTGCTATATTGGCACCTTATCCCAAATAAGCAGAGAGGTACGGCGTAGGAGCTTAGCTAGATTTAAGCTTTTAGAGATATTGCAAGTAGACTCCTTATGTAGATCAATAGGTATCCAAAAACGGGAATGGGCGGTACGGCCGCCGGGTAGTAAAAGGGCTGTAATACTAGAAGAAGCCATATAAAGAATAATCTTACCGCGCAAGCGGTAGTAGTGGCAGAGGTAGCAATAAAGAAACGTTTTACTAGTGCCTATAGAGCCCTAGAGAAAGAAGCGGGCGGTTTATAGATCTGTATCTATAGCGGCAACAATAGTATTAAAGCACGCTGCCTGATCCGCATTTAGCTGCTAGCGTAGCTTAGTAAACTAGCGTTCTTCCTCTATAGGGTTATATTGCAGTAGCTCCGCTATAAAAAGCGGGTTACTTGCCTCGGTAATAATACCCCACTAGTGCTAGAACTGGGGCAGGCTATAGTCCATAAGCGTCTTTTAGTAATCCACAAGTATCTAATAGATAAGGTATAGGCCGTAATTAAGATAGGCGTTATCATCCTCGCCAACTATAGGAGGAGCATTAGGTTGGCGGGCCAAAAAGCGAGGCAGATCATTACAGATAGACTATTTAAAGCGGTCCCATAAAGCAACTAGCTCCATAATAGGGCCGTAAAGTAAAGCGGTTACAAATAAGGAGCGTAGCTAGGCGCCAGCAGCAAAAACGGCGGCCTCCGTAAAGCAATCAATCCACTCACAATTATCCTCTAGTAGCCCTAAAGCCACGCAGGCGGCCTAAAAGGTTAGATAGACTACACTAGCAACAGTACGGAGGTCCTTAAAGGAGGTAGGGCCGGGAACGGAGGTTAACAGTAGCCGTAAGTAGAACCTCTCGCCCGCAACGGGGCTGCAGTAATATATGCGGCCTATCGCAAGGCCTCGCTAGCGCAGACGCCACTCCCACTACTTCACATAAAAGACGTAGCGCTTAGGGAAGTCTTAATATAGGCAGTTACGGCCATCATCATACTCCGCGTTATACTTAAAGAAGGCCATTAAGGTAAAGTAAGAGAGCTTAAGGCGCTACTAGATCTCCTCTACGGACTAGTCTAGCTAAAAGTATACAGGCTGCTCACCTAGAAGGTGTACCGCAAGCTAGATTATAGGGGGGAACTCCTTATAAACGGGAAACTCAAATAGCCGCTAGATAGCCTCGGAGGGGCTAATATAACGGCCCTATAAATACTAGCTTACCTTATCGCCGTCCGTAAGTCGTAAAGTGGTACGGTCGTTCCCCTTATATATATACTTATAGATATACTTAACGGACTTTACAAAGGCGCAGACCTTAACATTTATATAGGCATAATACTTTATAGTTAGATACAAGTTATACGGAATAATCCAGCGGTTATCTATTTCAAATATAGCTCCCCCTAGTAAGCGGATAAACCACAACCGCAGATTATTACAACAGCGGTATTCTGGATAGCCGTCCTCATATACAACAGTAGTAGGGTTAAAAGGCTTAGGGTACTACTTTAAGCAGGTTAGCGGAAGGCCTAGCCCTAGCAAAACTATATAGGGAGCTCGCAGATTCTAGGAGCCGCAAGGGCCATAAACCATCATCAACTTTACAATCTTAGTAAGACGACCAGTAGGATCGTCCTCAGGCTACGGAAGCTCCGCGGATATAAAACGGTCGATAACGGCTAGGTCCAGCAGCCTATCGCGGTCATACGGATGCAGAAAGAGCAGCAGGTATAGATAGGGCAGGCCCCATTTCTAGTACTTAATAGTCCAGACAGAGCCGCAGTACCGGCCGAAGATCTACTTCCATTTCAGGTCGTAAAAAAGGTAGATAAGTTTTATACGGAAGACGCGCACAACCAGATCGGGCCTATCTATAGCGGTCTAGCTAGGTAGTAGCTCGCGGGTAATCTCGTCCCACTTAGGGTTAGCAGTAAACGTAATAAATATACTTAGACGGCCGTATTTACGGACAATAGCCATTAAATCCTAATAGCACTAGCCGATAAAGCAAGCTCCGCCAAGAAAACTGGATAGAAGGACTATACGGCGGCCTAATAAGGTAGGGTCCAGATCATAGCGGGTAAGAGCATCCGCAACGCCATTATACAGCTCCGCGTAGAGGGTTATTTGGTTAGAGCGGATCCAGCTAAGCTTATTCTAATCACATAGCGCCCATACATCCACAACATACTGCTAAAATAGCCGGCAATAGGCAAAAGGGACTAACCTAGAGTTAATACGGACGTGTAGGTAGAACCAAAAGTACGCCCACTACATCAAACGGTCTCACTAGCGGGCTTAATTAGAGTCGCGTAGCTAGAGACCCCAGTGCCAGCCAGTATCACTACAGGGGAAGAGCAGCATGTAGTGGAGCGGCATATATACGGCATGCGTTAAGTTAATACGGCAGTATCGCGGCCGCTCGTCAGGCGTATAACACTCCGCAAGCACAATATCGCGGAAGCTAGCATCACCGTACTCGTCCGGTATAATAACGGCCACCTCATTACTTATTAGGAGGTTCTCACAGCGCTAATCAGCACCAGCCTCTAAGATAAGCTGCATCTACGGGTTTAAAATAATCCGTAACAGGGTCGTTACGGGCTAAGCCTAAAGCCGTTCCTTTACGGTTTAATAGAGGGCGATAAAAGGGTTCCGTACCTCAGATAGCATAGCAGTAAGGCACCATAGAATGGTTACATCTAGCTAGGTATTAGGACGGGCCCGTAGCCGGACATCTATAGCATAACTAGGGTCGTAAAAGTATAGCTAGGCATACCGCGGAGCAATATCGGTAGGAGGCTCCAGCGGGCCCTATAGATGGTAAAGCTCACTATATATCTAGAAGCAATTTGGGCCGCCCCAGGCTATACCATAGTTAGTAACGGTACAGTTTACGGACGTAAAAGCCAATGCTACATTATATGAGCGAAGCCGCTCCCTAAACTACCTAGCAGAAGTACTACGGGACTCTAAAAGATCGCGTAGATATTTTGGCGGTGGCTGGAATAGAGGGAGGTTTACATTACCGTGCTTATAGTAGGCTTTAAAGCGTGAATTGCTAGCAGGTAATATACTAACACGTTTATTAATCCAATGTAGGGCTATACAGAAGTTATAGATAACGTCCATAGAACCGAGATCTAGCTGCTCCGTAATATGGCGGACTGTAGTAATTAGACCACAATCTAGCTGCTCCGCAATAGGGCGGGCTATAGTAATAGGCCCGATATTTAACTGGCCCGTAATAGGGCGGGCCATGGCGGGTTATGGCTAGATAAATGCGGGCGGTTACGGCTGGATAAATGCGGGTGGTCGCGGCTAGATTAGTATAGGCGGTTACTGGATCGATACGGGCGGTATAAGGGGAGAAGTAGCAGCGGAGGCAGCAGCGGAAGCAGTAGCGGCTATAGTTTGGGGTATAGGCTATGGAAGGTCCGCTAAAGGTTATCGGGACCGTCTATTTCTTTTCTCCTATATAAAGTTAGAAAGGTAGTAAGTTAAAAAAGAGTAAGTAAAGGATTAACCCTATAATAGTTATAGGTCTTATACGGAGCTCCACGACGGTTCGTTGCAAAGTTAGTAGAAGAGCGATACTGCTTACAGGCAGTACAAAATATACAATTGGAAGGCATTTAGGCAGTAAATAGGGAGTAGCAACTGGGGTAGAAGGTAGAGAGCAGTAAGGGGTAGGATTTAAGGTCACGAGGTAAGGAATTTAATAGGGTAGCACGTAAGGTAGCACGTCCCTTATATCAGGTGACCAGACAAATTTTTAACCAATTAGACACTCAGGTTCAACCCAAACTTAGTATATATTAGATATATTTAGGTAGAGGTTATAAAGGTTTAAGGTTTAAGATTTAAGGTTTAAGGTTAAGGTTAAGGTTAAGGTTAAGGGTTAAGGTTAAGGTTAAGATTAAGGTTGAGGTTAAGGGTAGTATATACATTCTCTATAGCTATCGGGCCTATAAAGTGTTCTTAGCAAGATTACTATTCTCTTAGCGATCTATTATATTAGCTATAAAGCCAGTATAAATTCTCTTAAGCTTAAGGGAGGTCATAATCTTCTCTAAGTAAAGATACAATTCTCTAGGCAATTTAACGCGTTAGCAGTTAAGTTAATACGTAGTCTTAAGCTTTAAGGGTAATATAGCTTTCTCCTTTAATAAAATAGATAAGAACTAGGCGATTATGAACTATTTCTAGTACTACTTCTTAAGCGCTAGCTATTGCGTATTTCCTAATCTATATATCTACTAATTAGTGTTAGTATAACTCTCTTTATTAACGTGCACGAATATCACTTATAGTGGTACGTATGCGGTGTTAAAGTTAGTAGTTAATTATTGTCTAGAAGAAAGGGGTTGCTCCAAGGTCAGACAGTTAGTCTCGCTTCGTAGTCCCGTAACTACGTCACGTGATTAATGTTCCGACAGTAGTATAAGAGGTTAACGCAACGTAGTGTTATAAAGTAAGTACGAGTGGCGATAATATATAGCGAAGTAGATATTATTAAGCTACGTATATAAACTGCGTAGTAAAATTAAAACGTTATATAAGGAAAGAAGGTAGGAAATAGGTAGAAAGGGAGATATATATTAGTATAAAGTTACTAGGTCAATAGGTGTACGGAATACATAATAGTACTAAAGCGTGTATCCTGCTATATTCTATTATATTCTACTATATTCTGCTAACAGGATAATATAAAGGCAATATGCGGCAACGTAAGGGCAATATACGGCGTCTGCCATATTCTGCTAGTGTCGAATTATATAGGGCATATGAAATGTAGTAGAGAAGGGTAGTCGTGTGAAAGGTATTATAGGGTAGTCCTATAATATTATAAGATTTTAAGAGAGGAATAGTTAATATAAATAAAAGATATAAATAAATAATCTGGTCCTTTAAGCTAGCTACCCTTCTAAAAGAAGTAGGAAGGATTTAAATATAAGGGAACTCTATAGATAGGGGGCTATAAGGCACGATGGTAGGAATAGGATAGATTGGAAAGAGATAAATCCTTAAGGAGGTAAGGCCTCTAGGATTGTAGAGACTATATACTACAGGGTATATACCTCTGGTATATAACTAACAACTATTTAAAGAGTGCCTAAGGGCTGCCCTAGGGGGTCCTTAAGGGGACTATAATAATATCCCTTGCAAAAGGGTTAATTTATACCTTTAAGGTGGTTAAGTAAGTAGTAAACTTATTTACAGACTAATTAGGTCACTGTATTGCTTTTATATAGGTTAAAGCTATATAAAGCTCCTAATTAATAAGACTTTTAATTTAATTAAATAGGAATTTTATAAGATTCTCCTAAATAAGTGCGTGTCTAGGTGGTCATCTTTATATTACAGCTAAAGGATTTAGTTAGTCCTTTTATATATTATATAATAAATGCAATCTTAGTATTTTTATTTATAAAGGTATTAGGCTTTAGGTAGAATGTTAATTTTAAGCTATTACAGAAGTCTTAGTACTCCTAAATGGTCTTGTTATAATATAGAGAAATTTTCTTTATCTTAACGGCCTATTTTACTAAAATACCTATTATATTAGTAATTTTCTGCTTAAGGGTTGGATGCATTAAGATATTATTTAAGTACTTTAATAGGATACTTTAAGGTAGTGGATATAGGTTAGGATTAGGAGTTAATATTACTTTATTATACTAATACTAGTATAGCACTTTTACTTTCTCCCTAAGCAGCTATAATTTTCTTTACTTTAAGAGTTATAGCTTCTTATTCTCTAGCCGTTGTATCACTTTCTATATAACGTCCTTTTTACTTATAGCTTCTAGTTCTAACTAAGATATAGTTCGACTTATGTTTTCTTAAGGCTAATTCCCCAACTCAATACTCTATACTATATTAGTGTTATAACTATATCTTACTATTAGGTCTATAAACTAATAAAGACGGGTTGTCTATTAACAGAGGTAATATAGTTATAGCCTTTTACAAACTATTATATTACTAGGCCGTTACCTCTTAAAAAGGTAGAGAATTTAAAATTGCTAAAGCGCTAAGGCTCTTAGGGTTATATAATAATGTAATAATAGTAGCAGACTGTAATAGGGATCTGGTTCTTAGTAAAGAAGTAAAATAGAACTAAATTCTACTGTTCTTCTATATAGGGTAACTACATTTATCGGGAAAATATTCGCAGGCTGGGTTTTAAGTCGACTTTGTTAAGCGCGTTTCGCGTAATTGACATGCAGTTAACCAACTTGACATATTTAAAAGTCAAATAATACGCAGTTAACCAACTTAATATATTTAAAAGTTAAATAACACGCAGTTAACTAACTTATATATTCCTTAATATATAATTAAGGTAATATAATATATTATTTTTAAGTTATATACTTAAGAGGCTCTATATAAAGCTCTATATAAAGCTTTATAATAAAGGCTCTGTATAAGGCTCTGCATAAGGCTCTACACAAAGCTCTATATAAAGCTCTACGACAGAGGCTCTATATAAAGCTCTACGTATAGATACTCTGCATAAGGCTCTATATAAAGCTTTACGTATAGAGGCTTTATACAAGGCTCTGTATAAAGCTTTATATAAAGCTCTATATAAAGCTCTATATATAGAGGCTCTGCACAAGGCTTTACGCGAAGCTCTATATACGGAGGCTCTATATAAAGCTCTATATTAGGTCCCCGCATATACCTCTACTAAGTTACCCCCTTTACAGCCACCTTATTTTTTACCCTTCCTTATATCCTCCCTACCTTAGGAGGTACTAGAACGGCAGCTAGTAGAGGACCATCGCTAGAACTAGATAACCGTCGCTAAAACTAGACGATCGTCGCCAGAACTAGATAACCGTTGCTAGAACCAGACAACCGTCGCTAAAACTAGATAACCGTTACTAAAACTAGATAATAACCGTTTAAATAACCAGCCAGTAAACACTATAAACGATTTAATTAATTAATTAATTAAATTAAACCAGAGCTTTAATATTGGCCCGTTACTAAATTAAATTAAGACTTTCTAGGAAGGCACTTTAGATAACTATCGTTTAAATATATAGCTAGCAAACGGCTATAGAGAATAATTCGAATTAATAAGAGCCTTTAATTAGGCCGACTTCTCCCCTAAATTAAACCAGACACTAACGCAGGCAGGTAGGTAGATAGATAGATAGGTAGGTAAATAAATAAGTAGGTAGGTAGACAAGTAGGTAGATAGGCAGGTAGGCAGGTAAAAGAGGACCGTTGCTAGAACTAGACAACCGTTACCAGAACTAGACGACCGTTACTAGAACTAGATAACCGTCGCTAGAACCACAACCGTCGCTAAAACTAGATAAATGTCGCTAGAACTAGATAACCGTCGCCAGAACTAAATGACTGTCGCTAGAACTAGACGACCGTTGCTAGAACTAGACAACCGTCGCTAGAACTAGATGACCGTCGCCAGAACCAGATAACCGTTGCTAGAACTAGATAACCGTCGCCAGAACCAGATAACCGTTGCTAGAACTAGACGACCGTCGCCAGAACTAGTAGATGACTGTTACCGGAACCAGATGACGACCGTTTAAATAACCAGCCAGCGAACACCACGAACGATTTAATTAATTAATTAAATTAATCTAGAGCCTATTACCGAATCGAATTGAATTAAGGCCTCCTAGGGAGGCACCCTAGATAACTACTATTTAAATATATAGCTAGCGAACGGCTATAGAGAACAATTCGAATCAATTAGAGCCTTTAATTAGGCCGACCTCTCCCCCAAATTAAATTAGACACTATAGGCAGATGCAGATAGGTAGGCAATATAGATAGGTAGACAATATAGACAGGTAGACGATATAAATAGGTAGGCGATATAGACAGGTAGGCGATGCAGATAGGTAGGTAATATAAATAGGTAGACAATGCAGATAGGTAGACGATGTAGATAGGTAGGCGATACAGATAGGTAGGTAATGTAGATAGGTAGGTAATATAAATAGGTAGATAATATAGATAGGTAGGTAATGTAGACAGGTAGGTAATACAGATAGGTAGGTAATGTAGATAGGTAGATAATGCAGATAGGTAGTAGATATAGACATAATAGATTATATAAAGAAGTGTATACAATTTATCTTAATAGCTTTATAAACGGCTTTAAAGTAGCCTTTATTATCTAAAATTATAAGTTATATAGGTTGCGCAGGTTGCGTAGGTTGCGTAGGTTACGTAGGCTATGCGTAGGCTGCGCGTAGGCTGCGTGTCAAATAAACTTAACATAGGCTGGTTTGTTAAGTTAGTTAATGCCCTTAATGGCCCGCCAACAACGCCAGCTTCTAGCAGCTGAGGTCATTTACAAGGGACAATATTTTGCCGATGTTTTATAGGCACCTCGCTTACGCCTTCTCTGCACTACGCTGGTTATAGTAAGTAAGTCTCTATGGCCTAATATAATTATTATTATTATTCATTGCTTAACGTCCAATTTAGATCCCTATTGGGCCCACGTAGACTACTCCTTATTTACATGTGGGGAGAAAACTCTATTTAAGAAGGGCCTAATATAATATCTGTCTTAATATTATATCTCTAAGGTCTTTATAATCTTATTATGCCTTTTTTTATTACTTTTTATATCTAATTCCTTTAAATTTTATACTGTAATTGGATTTTTAGATTTATTATTTCTATATTTTCCTTATAATATAACTTATTTTATTAATTTTCCAAT
Source organism: Cenococcum geophilum 1.58 (assembly GCF_001692895.1). Taxonomy (NCBI): domain Eukaryota; kingdom Fungi; phylum Ascomycota; class Dothideomycetes; order Gloniales; family Gloniaceae; genus Cenococcum; species Cenococcum geophilum. The sequence continues at coordinate 959,658 of NW_027137621.1, read as the reverse complement.
TCTTTTATACCCCTAAATTTATCTAACCCAATTTTCTATAATTAATAATTTATATTAATATAGATACAATCGCTGTATAGAAAGCAGCTATAGTATAAGACTACCTAGTGGAGAAGGATATATGCTAAATACTAGAACGTATACAAGGAGCAAGGGCCCTCTAGAGGGGCAACGCGTCTAAGCTTATAAGCTAGGAAGCCCTCCGCCTATAAGCGGTAAAGAAAGAATAGGAAATACGGGAGCTTCTATAACATTAAGTAGAGACCTACCGCTATACTAGTAGAGCGCCGCTACGGCAATAGAGGATAGGAGGCTACTAGTATATATGGAGATCTACTATATATATCGCGAGATAGCAGATATTAAGTAGAACTAACAATAAAAGAAGGCGGCAAAAATACAGAAGGCAGCCATATAGAACACCCTATAGATAATACTAACTCTCCCCCTATATAAAGGACAGACGAAAGTAAAATCTATAGCCGTCTTCCTACTAAAAATAGAGGTCTTAAAACTAAACGCATAGCTAATAAGCATCTATATTCTAAATACTACACTACACTATATATACGGATAGCCTATACTATTAGTACGCTACATACTACTCTTCTGCAGCTACCGTACGGTAAAAGACCAGTTATTTACTAGGGTAGGTATAAATAATATTACCCGAATGCTTTCTATAAGTAAGGGTCTATATATAGTAGCACAGTAGTTTATAGGCTAAGAAGTCCTTTAGTAGTTTTAGATAGCAAATAAGATTTAACTGGATAATACTAAAGGATATACTCCCTTCTAGTCCCTTAGAGACTAAACGCCCCCACTTAGGCAAAGGCGATATAAAGGCGAGTCGCTAAACTCTTTTACTACCCCCTAGATCTTTTAAAATACCTTAGAAGTATAGTATATAAGGCAGATATAGTATAAAGGCATATAGGCTAGGCGAAGGCGGAGTGCGTAAGACTAACTAAAAGGACATACCTAGGTTTTCCCCCTTAGGGGTTTTTCCTATATATAGAAGGTAGAAGTCTATATAGACTTTTAAAAAAAACCATATCGGGCATTAAATAGAATTAATAATAATAATATATATTATTATAATAAAATATAGAACTTCTAATTAAACATTCCTAAATAACTTTTAATACACTTATATCTTTTAATTGTTTTATACCCTTTATTATATTAATACTCTAATTACTTTTACAATTTTTAGTAAAATATCTTTATTCTTATATTTTATATAAACTGTTTTTTAAAACATTTGTTTTACTCTAAAATCTATTTAAACATTTTTTTGGAGTTTTTAATTTAGCCTATACTCCTTTAATTAATTTTTAATCCTTTATTATTATCTTTTTGCTATTTTAATTTTAAAAACTTTTTTTTAACTTTTATATTCTATTAAAATCTATTAACTCTAGTCTATAACCTATTAATTTTTAAATTTACTATAGTGCCCTGTACACTTAAGCTGGTTAATATTAATCTTTATTAGCCCTTTCTTTTTAATAAATTTAATTATTAATCTTAACTACTTAATTAATTAGTTTTTTTTATATTTTCTACATTTTATATAAAAATTATTACATCCTATACTTTAAACTTTAATTTTTAATAATATTATATTATTAATGTTTTTATTTATTTATTTAATCTATATTATATAAATTTAAAACTATATAGTATACTTTGTTTAAGCCGCTACAGTAATAAAATACGCCTAATACTTATCTAATAAAGAAACAGCCACTCCCAATTAAATTTATGGTATAATATGCCTTAGAACTAGTATATGTATTACAGCTAAAAAGCCTACGCAATATAGGAGGGTCGTAGTAGACTTAAAGGTGGGTCGATATATAGAAAAACGCGACACTATAACAAACCTAATAGGGGGTAACCTAACTACAATAACTAAAGGATAACGACTAGAAGTGGTAGAAACTTATAGACATCCTAAAAGACATTAAGGAAGATCTAGGGAAGGGAAAAGACAAACACCTACGCGTAGAGGTAGCGCGTGCGGCCTAATAGGCAGGATAGATCGCTTAGGAACTATAGACAAGGTATAATAAAAACTATAACGTCGTAAAGAATAGGCTTATGCGTATTAAGAATGCTATAAAATTATAGGGAATACTAATAACGTACTTAATAAAGCCCTTATAGGCTAATATTGCCGCTAGTACCCAACCGGCGCCCTTTTAGCGCCTCCCTAGCGTAGTACCAGTAAGGTCTATAGTTAGGGTCTAAATACTAGAGGTAGTAGGAGTAGAGCTAGAATAGATCCTTATATTAATTAGAATATATATACTAAAGGTAGTGGCAGTAAAGGTCCTATATAGTAGTAACGTAGAGGTTATACTTCCTAACCAATAGGTAAAGAACCAGGCCATTACCTAGGAAGACATCCCTAAGTACAAGATCCTCCGTTAGGATTACCCAGTTAAAGTAATTAGAGTACCCCTTAATATATAAGTAGAAAGCAGGTAAGGCGTTATAAATCTATAACTTATCTAAAAGATTATAGAGGCTATTAAAAAATTAGTCCTAGGAATTATAATATCTAGAGTCGCATAACTCTATAAAGTACGCACCATATATATAGGAGTATTATTAGAGTTCTAAAAGGTTAAAATACATAGCACTCTAATAATTAACCTACTAACTTAGGAGATATAAGCGGCTATAGTATATAAAGGAATAGTTATAGATAGCCTCTAATATAAAGCCCGGCTATACCACTGCTCAGTCTAAATATACTAATGCTTTAGATACTAGCAGTAGGGCTATACCTAGAGTGTATACAGGAGATAGAAAAGGTATAGGCGGTATGCCGACATATATAAGATAAAGGACTACCCTAAGGATAAGGGAGCCAGATACGTAAACTGCGGTAAAGAATATAAAGTATAGCAGAAGACGGTATATAAGACCTTCTAGGTATACCTAGAAGCTATTAGGACAAGACAAGATAAACTATACTAGGTTATAGCTATATTATAAGGAAACGCATATAAGGAGAAAGAGCTAAGCACAATAGGTAATAGTAGCTAGATAGTCGCATAAAGAAAGAGATTTAGGGTACCTACCCTAATAGGGGCACCCTTTGCCCAACTAGCTGCAAAGCGGAGCGTAGGACGCCCCTAAGGCAGCACTAATACCTCTAGAGACCTATCCTAGCAAAGAATCCTAATTATAAAGGCCCTAGATAAGACGCTTTAGAGGCGAATAAAAGACGCCTATAAGGTATTAGACTAACTAATACTATAAATAGACTAATAATAATACAATATAACTGCGGACACTTAAACTATAGAGTAATACGGCCCCTATTTAATAGTTTAGACTTAGAAAAATATTAGATAATAGCTCTATAGAAACTAGCATATAATAAGCAAATATATAAAACATACTAACTAAAAGGATACTACCTCCTATATAAACTAAACCCGGCTACCTATATATACTTCCTAGTTAGTTAACGCATTAAGATACAGGTATAAAACTACTATAGTATTAGCCCTAATATAGATAAACTATAACTAGCTACTAATTAGGGCTAAATCAGCATAACTAACACTTATAACCTAAAGGATAATAAGCCCCAAATCGCTATAAGGGACTACTTTAACAGACTATTAATATAGCGGAAGGCGAGGTAATAGTCTTAGGGGACTTTAACGCACACTATATATTATAGAGAGGGCAGTAAGCTATAAATAAAGTATAGGCGACCCATTTACTAAACGAGCTAGAAACGCGGGGCTTTGCCCTAATTACTTTAACTAGTAAACCTACCTAAAAAAGAGGAACCTAAGAGAGTATAATTAACCTTATATTTATATAAGAAACGCTTACAGACTAACTAGAGTTCTGCGGACTAAAGGATACATAGGCAACTACTGCAGACTATATACCTATATAGATAGCGCTTAATATTACTACACTAGCGTAATAAACTTGCTAGAGATACGCCACTAATAAACTTAACTAGGAAAAATATACCTAGGAAGTTACTAATAGGCTAGCAGCTATACTTTAGGCATTGCTAGAAGATATCTAGAGGATTATAAGTAACTACTTAGAAGAATACTGCCTAAAGGCCCAATCTAGTAAACACGTCCGCCGCGAATAGTCGCTAGAGGCGGCTTAGCTACTTATAGGCACAAAAAGGGTAAGGCGATAGTATGGTGTAATAGGTAAAGCCCACCACTAATAGAGCTATAAGGCCTTAAAGAATAGGCTTAAGAAGATAATACGGAAAGAGAGTAGAAATAACTAGCGCCAATTCCTAAAAAAAATTACTTTAAATACTACTAAACCATAAAATAAGGGACTTTAGTATATATTAAAATGGAGCAGATAAGTCGCTAAAGAGACGCTAGGGGACCCCCATTTACCCACACTTCGCTAAATAGATTAGGACTAGTATATAAATAATAATAAGGGAAAAATCAAAATACTAGCAGAAAGGTTCTTCCTAGGCATGGGCTAAGTAGACCTATAGGACATTAGTAGTTAATCCCTCCCCTTACCTATTAAAATAAGCCATATAATATTAGTAAAAGAAATAAAGGACACTATATAAAAGCTCCCTATTAGTAAAGCGCGAGGGCTAGATAAGATCCTAAATAAGGTAATTAAAGCTATAGTAAAAGTAATAGTAATACTACTTCCTAAGGCCACATCCGCCTGCCTCTAGAGAGGCGAACTACCCAAATACTTTAAAGTAATATCTACGGTTATCCTATAAAAGGTAAAGAAAAAAACTACTCCCTTCTGGGAAGTTACTGCCTAATTACCCTAAAAAATGCCTTAGGTAAGTTTCTAAAAAAGATAGTTATAAAACGTATATAAGAAGCGGCGGAAGTATAGAAGTTACTACTGTAGATATAAATAGGCGCAAGGAAGAAACAATTAACCCTCTTAGCCCTCTTTCTAATTACCTATAGTGTCTAAGTGGTATAGTAAGCTTACTTAGGATATACTATATCTATACTAAGCCTAGACCTAAGCGGAGCCTTTAATAACATATTATATAAGAGACTCCCATAAATCTTAAGAAGTAAGGGCCTACTAGACTAAATAATTAAGTTTGTCTAAGTATTCCTAATAGGGCGTATTATAAAAATTATAATTAAGGGATATAAAAACAAATTAATACTAATACCCACAGGTATCCAATAGGGATTACCCCTCTTATTAATCCTATTCCTCTTCTTTATATCTAAACTACTAAAGATATTTAATAATAGCTAGGATATAATAGCCCTAGGATTTATAGATGATATAAACTTAATTATATAGGGAAACATAGTAGTAGAAAACTGCACTAGGCTAAACTAGGCATATAACAGATATATCGCATAGATAAAATAATATAGTACTAAATTCGCACTAGACAAATACTAACTTATCCACTTTATAATAAAAAGAAAGGCAAGTAATAACTTAGCCTTAATAGTAAACATCTAGGGCTGCAAAGCAAAACTAGAAGCTACCCTTAAGATCCTAAAGGTCTAGGTAGACTTTAGACTAAACTAGAATAAGTATATTACACAGGTAACCTATAAGGGAGCAGCCGCATTCTTAGCAGTATTATAAATTGCTACCTTAATATATGTAACATTTCCCGCCCTAACGTCGCTATACGGCCAAAAAGACATGGAGTGCTTGCGAACTTATCGCAAGCGCGGCGGGATCTAATATATATACTCTTATAATTGCCCTCCCTACTATACGTTTGTCCTTAAACGCCAAGCTATAGGGGGGAGGGCAATTATAAGAGTATATATATTAGATCCCGCCGCGCTTATAACAAGTTCGCAAGCACTCCGTGTCTTTTTAGCCGTATAGCGACGTTAGGATAGGAAACGTTACAATATAGGGACCCTCTTTTAGACTTATACGCCTACTATATATAGTAGTTATAAGGCTAATAATGCTATACAGCTCCTAGATCTAAGGCCTAGGACTAGGCGGTAAGGTGCTAGTAAAAAACTCCCTAGCGCCACTAACTAAGTTATAAAACTAGTGCCTATATAGAACTATAGGGGCCTATAAGAGAATACTACGCGCCGTACTTAAACGCGAAGCGGCAGTCCTACTACTAGACGTTTATATTAACACTACTACTATATAAAGAGCAGTTATAGTATAAGGCCACTGTCACGGGACGGGGTAGTGGCTACAAGACGTATGTATTCAAGGAGTCTACAAGACGTTGCGCGATCGATCGTAAGGGTCGAGGGCGTAAGGAGGTGATATACCTACGCGTAGCTGACATAAGCTNTACGCGAGGTNTACGCNAGAGCACGGGGCTCTCCTATNGAGGCCCCTGCGGTNGGGTTCCGTAANACTACCCCCCCTCCTATAGAGGCGGAGCTCCGGCGACGCTGTGGTTACTATATATATATAGAAGGGACACTTAGGGTATAGAAAAGAAGAAAGGGGGGTATTGCTAAAGGCTTAAAACAACGTTATGTAATAAGGCTTAGCATCTAAGAATCCAACTAATTAGATAACTTTGACCGCCGGTCGAAGTTCCTGGACATCTTAATAATATTCCGGTTACGTGATTATACTTTACCGCAATCTAACGGCAATCTAACGGTAATTTACCCCTACGTGGTAATATACAACGGTTTAACTCTATAAGGGCTCCTATAGAGGATTAGGTATAAAATCTCTACTTAGGCCCAGTTTCTATAGGTTCGCGTGGTGAAAGTCGCTAATTAGATCCTTTGCATTTTCAAAGTCTTCCTATAGTTGCTATTCTGGCTAATCTATGTCGAATCCTATATATATAGCTCTGTAGTAGAGCCATCGTCCTCTGCCTTTGCCAAAGTATTTAAAGTTAATAATTTGTTTAACGGTCCACTCCTTATAGTTCTTATCTTTGTTCTTATCTTAGATTAGTACTAATAGGGGTTCGGGCTATATCTGCCCTGGTAAGAGGTTAGGCTAGTAAAGGTATAGTAGCTATAGGTAAAATATAGGCCATATCCCGCGGGTAGCTAGGGCAGGTGGGAGCTCTAGCTTATATGCGGCTCCCCTATTAATAACTCGTTTAATTAGGTAGGGGCTAAGGTTTTTATAATTAAGTAACTTTATAGGCCTCTGCGTAGAGATATTGTGTATATCTAGCTATACCTAGTCGCTAATACGCATCTCCGGTAGTGGCGTTCTATAACGGTCGGTAAAGTAAACCTACTTTACTTAAGCCCAGGCCATTTCTCCCTTATAGTAGTCGAGTAGATTTTTTATACGGTTTGTATACTGGTCGGCAAGTAGTATCTTAAGGCGTTTTCTATATGGCAGTTTCTTATTAATAGGTTCTGGTAGTTCTATGCCGGATTGGGGGTAATATCCCTTGTTCGCGAAGAATAGGGTAAGTCCTATAGTAGTTAAGACGTAGTTATTCGCTGCGAATTTACCTAGTAGGAGGTAATTTACCTAGTTATCTTAACTATAGGCGACTACCTGTCGTAGGTACGCTTTTATGCTAGCATTAGCGTTTTCTGGTTACCTAGCAGTTTTATAGTAAAAGGATATAGATATCTTAATAGAGATGCTAAGGCGTTAGCAGATTTGTCTCTATACATCAGAGCCGAACTATATGCCTCGGTTAGACGTAATTAAGTTAGGTAACCCATATAATCGGTAAATTTCGCGAAGGAAGGCGTTAGTAACGTCGCTAATGGCTACGCCTTCAGTTGGGACGTAGTGGCGCTCTTTTATAAGTCGGTATATTATTATAAGGATGTTCTTATAGGTACGGCCATGTCGCTTATAGGGTGGTAGGTTAATAACGAAATCTATAGCGATATCTGCCCATCGTCGTATAGGTACTGGTAGAGGGTGTAGTAGTCCTTAGTACTTTATATTAAAGGCCTTAGCGCGCTTATAACTGTAGCAGGCGCCTATAAAGTGTTCAACTAAGTCTATTATTTTAGGCTAGAAGTAGTATTGGCTAAGAAGCTTATAGGTTTTTCCTCTACCTAGGTAGCCGCTTAATCGGAGGTCGTAGGCCATTTAGATTAGTTGCTATTGTAGATTTTCTAAGTTGGGGATAAATAGACGGCCTCTATAATAGAGCCTGTTCTCTTTTACTTCTAAGGCTGCTATATTAATCTGGCCTAAGCTTTAGAGTTTAGTTAGCAGCGTACGGGCGCCGGCGGTCTTTGCGGCAATAAGTTAATACAGTAATAGGTTAATAGAGGTATTATATGCCGTAGTAATAAGCTCGTTAATTTCGGGAGGTAATTCTAGTTCTATAGTGTGGAGCTAAGGTACAGTTAGCTCTATTATAGGTAGTATACCTAAGGCTAAATTCCGTACTTTTAGGATTGTTTATTGTTGGAACTGGTTATAGGGGTTATCTTTAGACTAAGGAAGGTCTTGTAAGCGGCGTGTTAGGCTATTAGGCTTAGTACCTTATACTTCTGGCCTGTATATAATTTTGAAGTTAAAACCAGAGAGGAACTCGTTCCAGCGTGCTTAGCGTTAGTTTAGCTGTTTTATAGTTATAAAGTACTTAAGGTTGCGATAATCTATAAGGACTTTAGTTAGCTAGTTAGGTTCTGCTAAAGAGAGTTCTAGTTAGAATTCCTTAAACGCTTATATAATTGCGAGAAGTTCCTTATTATAGATCTTGTAGTTATATTCTTATAGTATAAGCTTAAATAAATAGAATGCGACTAGGTAGAGGAGACCGTCGTCACCTATTTAGGAGAGGACGCCTGCGTTAACGTGGTCTAAGGAGTTAGTTTTAAGATAGAGTTATTATCCTAGTATAAAGTGAGCTAGGATAGGTGCTTTAGTAAAAGCATCTTTAAGGTCTTAGAACGCCTTCTTGCATTTAAGCGTCCAGATAAAATGTAAATATATTTTTCTTCCTTTTACAGAAAGACCCTTCGTTTGCATTATTGCTATAAGTAGTGCTATAACACCTAAGAAGTTATATATAAATTTTTAATAGAAGTTGGTAAAACTGAGGAAAGCTTATACGTCTTTAATACAGTTAGGGGTTTGCCATTCGGTAATTATGCGTACCTTCTTAGGGTCCATACGGACACCCTTAGTAGTAACGATTAGTCTAAGGTATTTTACTTCTATAACTAAGAATTCGCACTTCTTTAAATTAATATAAAGTCCTACGTCCCTAAGGCGCTATAGGACCTTTTAAACGTGCTTAGTATGCTTAAAAGGGTTATTGCTATAAATAAGTATATCGTCCAGGTACGCAGAGCAGAAGTCGTTAAGGTAGTCCTATAAGGCGTTATTAATATAGCTTTAGAAGCTACTTGGGCCGTTATATACACTAAAGGGTATAATAGTATATTTAAATTGGCCAAAGCGTAATACGAATGCAGTTTTCTATTTATCACCTTCTCGTATTCAGAGGCGGTTAAAGGCGGCGATGATATTGAGCTTAGTATAGATTTTGGCTTAGCTAAGCCGCTTAAGAGTCTCACGTATAAGCGGTATGGGGTATTAGTTCTTAATCGTGATAGCGTTAAGTCCTCTATAGTTAACGCAGAATTAAATACCTCCTCCTAGCTTCTTAGTAAGGAGGATAGGGGCGGCTGCTAGGGATATGCTAGGGCGAATAAACCCTTTATTAAGGTGTTTGTTAATATACTTTTTAACAACTAAAAGTTTGTCTTTTAATATTGGGTAGGGTCTCTTATAGGGTGGCGTTTTTCCTTATTTAATATTAATGGTATAATTATTAGGTTAATATAGGGGGAGTATATCTACGCTCTTTTATAAGTACACGTTAATAAAGTTATAGTACCTTTTAGGGAGGAGCTTGCGGAGTTCCTTGTTGGTAAGTCCTTTTTTAAGCTTTATAAACTTCTTAAAGTCTAAAGGTAAAAGTCCGTAGAGTTTTGCGGGGGCATCGTTTTCTAAAAGGTTAACTATATCTATTCTATTACTATAAAGGACGTGGTCCTGTTCTTTATTAAGCTTATATAGTCGTAATTAAAAGGCTGCGGTAACGGTTTAGCCTTTCCTACGTGCTATACGGTAAAAGGCCGCGGCACTTACGTAGTAGTAGTTGGTCGTAGGTAGGGTAATAAGGGGTTCCTTAGGTTAGTATCCTAGGGAGTAGATAAAGGCGGCTAGGCTATATCCTAGGCAGGTCTCTCTACAGTATTTAGAGTTAAAGGTTACTTCTCTCTTTTTCTAGTTAATAGTAAGGTTGTGTTATTTAAGCTAGTTTATTCTAAGGATAATAGGGTAGTTAGCAAGTAGTATAATATAGGCCCAGAGTTCTTCCTGGTGCCTATTTATATCTAGATAGAGTTGTACTATATAGGTAATCTTCTATGCGGTATAACTACTGTTAGCGAGTTATAGGGCGCGGGCTTTAGTAAGGGGTAAGGTAGGTAGGTTATAAGTGCGCACAAATTAGGTATCTATAAATTTATTAGTAGCTTCGCAATTAATCATAAAACGGCTTTTATATTATTTTTTAGCAGTAGTTCCTATTATGGGTAAAACTATCTATTTCCGTCCATTTATCTTTACTAAGTTATCTATTAAGCAGGCCGATATATAGATCCCCTTATTATTAGGGCGTCCTAACCTACAACTTAGGGCTAGGACTTGGCGTTTTCCGTTTCCGTATCCGACTCTACCACTATTACTACGTCTTTGTCTTATACGGTAGTGGCACATAGCGACGTATTTAGTATTTAAGGTACTAGGTTAAGTATTAGGCGGCGGCTACTAAACCTAGCTATTAGGCAGTTTAGGCTATAGCTATAACAGCCTTCTTAATAACATCTATAGCAACGCTTTAGCTTTTAGAGTAGCTCACGTTCTCTATCTAGTAGCTTTTACGGGAAGGTTAGTATAGAAAGGTTAATATTAGGACTAGTAGTGTTGCTTAGGGTAGTAGGCGTTAGTAGTTTAGTAGGTCCGGAGGGCTTCTATAGGGAGATCTTTAGGCGGGGGTTTATAGTAGCGATCTAATTTAGTCGTCGTTTAATCTTCTATATGGCTGCTACTATATTATAAATATTATTATAGTTATAGCTAGCGGCTGCGTAACTAAGGCGATAAGTGACTTTTTTAAGGAGATCTTCCTAGTCTTTAGTATCGTCTTAGGTAAGGGCTCCGGTATATTCCTGGAATTTAATATAAAACTCGTTAAATAATTTAGTAGGGCTTATCTTTAGGGCACGTAGTTTAGCTTGGTTGGTGGCTAGTAGGTTATAGTCGCGGTATATTAGGTTAAGATTATTAAGGACTTCTTAGTAGGACTGCTACTTCCGGGGGCTATTAGTCTCCTATTAGGCGAAGAGTCTATTAAATAGTATACCCTTTATTTACCCGATAATATAGCTAATCTTAGTATCTTCCGTAGGAAAAAGGCAGGCGCTCTAAGTTAGTTTCTCGTAGATTTGTATTTTCTAGTAGCTATATTCTTTGCGGTCTCCCTAGAAAACTAGGGGATTAGGGTAACATATATTAGACCCTACGGTGGCAGCTTAGGTTCGGTCGTTATAGCTTTTATCATCGCTTTAGTAGGGGTTTCTATTAGGTAAGGCTGCTTAGCGCTAACTCTCCATTAAGCGTTAAGTAGGTAAAGTTGCCAGGGGCGTAAAGACTTAAGTGGCGTTATATGCAGTAGAGAGGTGTCTAGTGTTATTATAAATGTGCTTGTTAAGCTGAGATTATAGGTATTTAATTATGCCTTCTCTTTTAGTAACCGTAGCAATAAGTACAATCTTAGCCTTCTTTAACTATTAGACGTCGCGTTTAGACACACAGAGGTTATCTTTGGTTTCTTAACGCGTATTGTTGGCGAGCGCCTTATAAGCTTATAGGTCTTAGATAATATCGCGATCTTAGGTAGTACGCATCTCGGCTTATATAAGCTTTAGGTAGTAGTTCTGTAGAAGGCGGTAGTATTTATTAGGTTCTTATGCTACTATTTTTATAAACGTCTCGGCGTCTTGTATTTTAATTTTAATAGGTAGTAGCCCTTCCGCTTGCTTATCCGTAGTTATATAGTTAATAAAAAATAAGACATTATTGGTATCTATCTCCTTAAGGGTTAAGGCTAGGGCTAATAAATTAAATTCTTCTGGGATTAATTGGCGTTGTAGGTTAAGTATAGGTATTAGATTGTTCTTTGGGTTTAATATANTAGCTAGTAAGGAATATCGTCTTACTATTATGGGTTCCTTAGAAGTATAAAGTAAGGTAACTTATAGGCACGCTGCTTCTAGCAGCGCCTATAGTATTATAGAGATGTAGAATTAGTTATAGGCTAGGTATCAGTGGTAAAAAGGCGCAACGTAATGTTACGGGACGGGGCAGTGGCTACAAGACGTATATATTCAAGGAGTCTACAAGACGTTGCGCGATCGATCGTAAGGGTCAAGGGCGTAAGGAGGTGATATACCTACGCGTAGCTGACATAAGCTATACGCGAGGTGTACGCGAGAGCACGGGGCTCTCCTATGGAGGCCCCTGCGGTAGGGTTCCGTGACAGCCACCCAGTGGAAGAAAAAATACGCTAGACGTTAAAATGTATATAAGGAATAAGATATATATAAGGAGTAAGGGCCCCTTAAAGGGGAGACACGCCTAAGTATATTAGCCAGAAAGCCCTCTACCTATAAATAGTAGAGAGGGAAAAAGAAATATAGAAACTACTAGCCCACTAGACAGAGACCCAACGCTATACTAGTAGAGTATTATAACGGCAATAGAGGATAGGAGGCTNCTAGTATAGATAGAGATCTATTACACTAATTATAAGATAGGCAGATCTTAAATAGAAGTAATAATAGAAAGAGGTAATAAAAACACAAGAAGCAGCCATATAGAACACCCCATAGTTAATACTAACTCTCCTCCTATATAAAGAACTAACGAAGGCAGAATTTACAGCCGCCTTCCTACTACAGACGGAGGTCCTAAGTCTAAACGTATAGCTTATAAGCATCTATATTCCAAATACTACACCTTAATGCACATATAGATGGCCTATTTAGACAGTACGCCATACACTACTATTCTGCAGCCACCACTTAGTAATAGACCAGCTACTTACTAGTACTAGCACAAATAATATTACCTAAATACTCTCTATAAGTAGGGGCTTATAAATAGTAGCAAAATGGCTTATAGGATAAGGTATCCTCTAGTAGTTCTAAATAGCACACGAGATCTAATAGAAGGACACCACGGGATATGCCCTATTCCAGCCCCTTAAGGACTAATTACCCCCTACTAAGCTATAGACGGCACACTAGCGAATCGCTAGACCCTCTTACTACTCCCCTTAAATCTTCTAATATACTTAAAAAGTATAGTATATAAGGCAGACAAAAGATATAAGGATACACTAGCTAGGCAAAGGCGGAACGCGTAAGACTAGCTATAAGGAAACACTTAGGTTTTTCCCCCTTATAGGGATTTTCCTATATAGATAGGCAGTAGCCTATATAGACCTAAAAAAGGGACCGCGTAGGGCAATAAATAGAACCAATAATAATAATAGTATACTCTGTTATTATAATTACTTTTACGTCCCTATATATTTATATAAATTAATTTATAACCCTTTTTTATATTAAGAATATATATTTAACCTCCTAATTGCTTATTATTATATTTTTCTTTAGTACTTTAATAAAATATAATTTAAATTACTTTATTGTTTATTTAGTTAAAAAAAATCCTATATATATTACTTAATTTACTACTATTACTAATTTAGCCCCTTTTTATATAAATTTAAACTTTATTTAAAATAAAATAAAAATCTTAATTTTAATTTAGTACTGTTAACCTATAAGGGATATTTTATCCCTTACTTAAATACACACCTAGGAGCTCTTAGGGGTTGCCCAGGCTAGCCTTTAGCTAGGCCTTAACACCTTCTTATAAGCTCCTTGGGCTTACAGCCCTCCTATCCTCCTTATTAGTTTGTCTCTATACAAGGCTATACCTATACTCTTTACTATATCGTCCTCTTCTATCAACTCTCCTATAACTTATACTCGGCTTACCTACTCCCTACCGTCTACTCTAGGCAATAGCCTTACATAACCCTTTTAATTAAAAGTAACTTAACCTTTATACTTCTAATCTCATTAATCCTATTAACCATTACTAATTAATTTATTTTAATTTATTCTATAATTGACTTTAATTATACTATAATTGACTTTAATTATACTATAATAATTACCTACAAATTACTGCTATTAGCCATATTAATATTTATTACTCCTTTTAAACTTAAAGCTTATATTATTATTACAAGTATTGTTTTAGATAGCATTTTATTATATATTTAAATATAACTTTAATAATAAATATATAATAAACCCTTATAGGAAATACTACAGTGGGGTTTATTATTAAGTGTTAGATATATAAATAAAGAGACAATAAAATACACTTAACTAGTAGAGTTAGTGCTTAACAGATTAACTTCAATTATATTTTAAATTTTACTACAAAGAGTAAAACTATCTACAGTAGAGACTGTGTCCATAAATATATAAATTCCTCTTATAAATCCCCTTTAATATATAAGGTCTATCAATATATTAGGTATATAACAGTCTTTGCAGATCCTACAGATCTTATATACTAAGTTTTAGTAACGTAACTAGCCTATTATTTGTCACGTTTTTTAATAAAGCCCATTCTATTAATCCTTAAATTAAGTTCTTTAACTCTTATAAATAGCTGTGCCATTTGTTTTATAAAGTCCGTAAAAATATATAGTCAATTGTATTGATTTAATTGGCTGATTCTTATCAGTAGGTTAAGGGATAAGAAAAGCTTAAATAATGATAAATTTAGGCTTAAATTAAGCAAATTCTATATTATATTTAAGAGGCTATTTATTATAAAGGAGGAAATAATTATTATAAAAATATTATTAATTGTATATAAAATTGGAAGACACTTAAGAAGCTAAATAGGTATTATTATTATTAAATGATTAAAACCTTTAAAGTTTATATAAATAGGTCCTTATCTACCTTATAATTTAATTAATTTAGAATTTTTATATAACAATTAAGATTTAAAGCTTTGCCCTTATTATTATAAAAAATAAAAACCCTTTTAGCCGCCTATTTAATTAACAGCTTCCTCTTTTAAGCTTTTACTTAAACCTTTATTACTTATTAAACCTCCTTCTTCTTCTTAGCTGTAATTAATTTAAATTAACTAAATATAATAGGTAGAAATATAAAAAAGGCAATATTTAAAATTAGCCTTATAAAGCTTTAAATTAAATAATAGTAAAAGTAGCAGTATAAGCAGTAATAGGGGTAGTAGTAGGAGGAAAAACACTAAAAGGATATAAATATTAGTTGGAATATAATTAATGATTTAAAAAGGAAGTAAGTAAAGAAAAAGGACTTTACTACTGCCTTTAATAAGGCCGTAAATAATGGCAGAGCCTCTACTAAGGCCTTTACTAATAAGATAATTAATGTTAAATTAAGCTCTATAGAGCCTTATACAGATCCTTTACTAAAGGCTTTACTATACCAATGCATTATATAGAAGATTTTAAAGAAGACAGAAAGATAGTAGTAATTTAAATATAAAGAGGGCTATATTTAACTAGTAAAAGATATTCCTAAGCCTCTATAAAGCTAGAAGCTATACTAGCGCAAAGTGTAACGGAACCTTATAGCAGCAACTACGGTGGATTCGTTATTAGGCTAGGTATATAGGTAAAGCAGGAAGTTAACAACGTAATAATAACTAGTGGAGTAGTTGCCTAATAGATTAACTCTAATTGTATTCTAAGAATTACTATAAAGAAAGGAACTATCTAGGTAGGGACTAAGGGTCCTTAAATATACAACTGTACTCCTATAGAAGTCCTTACTCCGTCTACTCTATTTACTCTATCTACTTTATTGCGGACCTTATAAATTATATAGATTATATAGATTACATTATATAACCTTAGCTACTATTCCTTATTATATAGCTCTACTAGTTCTATTCTAGACCGTGCTTATATTAACTAATTAGCTTCTTCTAACTCCTCTCCTAGTAGTTATAATATTGTACTTAAAGCGTCTATAATACTATCTCCCTCCTTTTTATCTTCGTCCTTAAAGATACCTAGTATCTCTAGGTTGTTTACTAGAGGTATAATATCCGTCTAATTAATTTAGTTAATATCTTTACTTATTATACCTAAGGCTCCTTCTTCTTCTTCTATAGCTCGTCGGTCTCATACCATTACTGCGATATTATCTTTAGGTAAGATAATACTATCTCCGTATTCTCGTTATGCAAAAAAGGGGTTAGTTTATATTACGCTAGCAAGCCCTTTATCTTAGCAACCCTCTTCCTATTTAGAGTGCACTAAAGCAAATATTTAATTGTCCTATAATATTCGCTCTATTTCTAACACTAAGTATACACGTTCTATTACTTTTAATAATCTTTAAGTTTCCTAAGTAATTTATTATAGGGTTTTAGGTTTAATTTGCTGCTATAAAGCTCGACGATAAGCTCTTAATTACTCTTACTAAACTTTATTATTCCCGTAACACTAAAAAGGAGGCTACTAATACTTAGCAACGCGCTCTTAATTCTTAGCTTACTGCGTCTACTTAGTTAATCCGTCTTAAGAAGGTTTATAAAAAGGTGTGTTTTAAGAAGTAGAAACTTATAGAATAAGGTTTATAGGAACTTAGTAATAAAAAAACGGATTCTCTTCTAATAGAGAAGGAAATATCTTTAAGTACCTCGGCAGGTGCTCCTCTTAAGTCCCCCTTAGGTGGTTTATTCTTTAGTAATCCTTCTTTATTAATATTGCCTAACCTTTTTCCTTTTAATACTCCTATACCTTTCCTATAGCATTTTTTTTTTAATTTTCTAGTAGTTTCTAGGTAGTCTTATTATAGCCTATCCACTTTACCTTATACTATATTTTATCGTTAATATCCTTATAGTTAACGATCTTTAAAACTTACTATTTATCTTTTTTTTATCCTTTATACGTGTCTACCTTATAAACTAGTAACTTAATATTCCTATATACTAGTTCTAGCATGGCGATATACTATATAGGGTAGATCTTTATTTTAGCTAATAGGTTTAACTTAAATATAACCGGTGAAATCCTTTATATAATTTTAAAAGGTCTTAGCCTAACGTAGTTTAACTTCTTGCTTAGTTGTTAACTTTTAAAATTTTTATATAGTAGCCATACTTTATCTCCCTCCTTAAGATCTGGTCCCTTAGATCTCTTAGTATTATAATACTTTTTTATTCTTTACTATACTACCTTAGCTGTTTCTATAAGGTATATATAAAGATTTATTAGTATTTCTATTCTTTACTTAGCTATACTACTTATTTTCTTTACCTAATATAGTGATAATGATATTCTTAGCTCGTATCCGTAGTTCGCCTTAAATAGTAATATACCCATTTCTTTTTAAGGTATTATATTATATATAAACTATATAACTAGTAATAGTAATACCCAATTATTCTGTATATAATTAATATAATGCCTTAGATATTATTCTAGCGTCTAATTTAATATTTCCATTTAACCGTCTATCTGCGGATAATATACGGTAGAAGTTACTGCTTAAACTCCTTATTCCGCTAAGAATACCTCTTAGAATACTACTACAAATCTTAAATCTCTATTTAATATAATTTTACTTAATTCCCTATGTCTTATAAACACTTCTTTAATATAAATTCTAGTAATATCTTCCGCTAAGATTTCTTCTATACATACTATAAAGTATCCCCACTTTATTACCATATCTACTATTACTAAAATTATATTATAATCTTGTCTAGTAATAGGATCTCTTAACTTTAGCAACTTTATAATAAAGTCCTATAATATAACCTCCCATAGTCTTTCTAGTATTTTAATAAGTTATAGTCCTCTATATAGCTTATATTGTGCTAGTTTATTTCTTTAGTAATTTAGATATTTCTTTATAACTTATCTTGCTAGTCCCTAGATTTTATTAATAATATACTCCTCTTAGAGTCTTAATACTAAGCCTATAGCTCTATTATATCCTTAAGTTAGTCCCTTATAGAATAACTTAACAAACTCCTTTATAATGCCCCTTAGTACGTATATTACTTCTTAATTTTTATACTACTCTAAGTTTAAATCCTCTGCCTATACGTCTTAGATCTTTTATAACTAGTCACTTTCTAGTAATTTATAGGTCTAACTAATTTCTCTTATTACTGCAATTCTTAGATAATTATACCTAATTAAACCATCTATATCTTTTCGCAGTAAAGCCCCTAATGGCTTTTCATTATTTTATAGTTTAGCCTTTCTACTTAAGGCATCTGCTCGTGCATTATTTATACCCTTAGTATACTAAATCTCGAAATGGTATTCTATAAGTATCTCTGCCTATCTAACCTATCTCTAATTAAGTTCTTTTGTTATTAGGAACCCCGTTAGGTTCTTATAATCCATCTTAACTATAAATAGTTTCTCTATACCTTATAAGAATACTCTTTATTTCTAAAGTGCTGTAACTATACCTAATAACTCCTTATTATAGATGTTATAGTTTAGTTCTAGTAGTATTATCTTCCAACTATAGTATACTACTAGGTGCTATCTATTCTTATATTTCTATAAAAAGCACGCCCCTAGTATAAAGTCTAATATATCCGTTTTAACCACTATTTCTAGTTTCGGTTGGTAGATTTTAAGGACTAGGTCTTAAGTAAACAACTCCTTAACCTCCTTAAATAGTTTCCTCTATTCTTCTCCCTATACCTAAGGTTCTTCTTTCTTTATTAACCTTATAAACAGCTTAATATCCTTTAACTATTAAGCTATAAACCTTTTATAGTAATTATAAAACTTTAGGAACAATCTTAACTATATAACGTTCTCTAGTTCTTACTAATTTACTATAGCCTTAATCTTCTTTAGATCTATACTAAGTTGGCCTAGTTTAATAATAAATCTAATAAAATTAGTCTCCTTAGTAAAGAACTTGTATTTCTTAATTACTACTAGCATCTGTTCTTCCTATAGTCTCTTTAAGACCCATTTAACGTGTTCTCCGTGCTCTTCTTCACTTATTAAGTAGATAATAATGTCGTTAAGGTATACTATAACAAATTTATCCAAGTGTTTTCTTAATATATTATTAATACGTTTCTAAAACGTTGCTAGTGCGTTTATAAGCCTAAATTATATAACTAATAGCTTATATAATCCTTCCTTTAACCTAAAGGCTGCCTTTTATTCGTCGCCTTCCTTAATCCTAATCTAATGGTACGCCTATCTTAGATTTATCTTTGTAAAGATTTACGCATTACTAATCCTATCCTAAATCTCGCTAATTAAGGGTAAAGGATATCTATCCTTTCTAGTAATGCTATTTAACTATCTATAGTTAATATATAGCCTAAGTTTTTCGTTTTTCTTTAGTATAAATAGTACTAGATATCCTACTAATGACTATAATAGTCTAATATATCCCTTTCATAGGTTTTCCTAAATAAACTCTTTTAGTGCTCTCTCTTCTTCTTTAGTAAGCTTGTAGATTAGAAAGAACCTTAGACTTATTTCTAGTTCTAATTCTATCTTATAGTCCTATGCTGCGTATTTTAATAGCTTTTTACTTTCTAGTGACTATAGTTTCTTGCCGTATTTATAGTATCTCCTTAGTATATAACTTAACCCTTTCTCGGTTTCCTTGTATATTGCTCCAACTTAGTACTATACTATCTTGGCTTATTATTGCGTCTTGCGGCGTTAAGTATCTTTAATATTAACCTACCCTGTAATCTAATTAATCTTTAGATTGTATTCCTGTAACTAAGGCATTCCTAATACTGCCTTATTATTCCCTAATAGTAATATATTAAAAGACATCTTAACTTATCTTCCTTTAATGGTTATCTAAATAGGTCCTGTTTTAAAGTTAATAATGCCTCCTTTATAGGCTATTAGATCTCCTAAAATTATAACTAATAGATAAGGGTGCTCTTTTTGTCTATGTGGTAGCCCTATCCTTTTAATTGCTGCTAGTAAGATATGGTTCCTTATTACTCCACTATCTACTAGTACTTTAAACTGTTAATCTTGCTATTTAACTTATAAATTTAGGTATCGTCCTTAAATTCCTTTAAGGGTCTAAGGCTCTACTACTGGCTTCCTTTAATCCTATAGGCCTCTACTTTTTCTAACTGTTAGCTGTTAGATCCTGATATACTTAACTTATTCTTTAACTAATACTTTATTCGCTTTTTGTCCTTAATATACTATAGATATATATTCTTTAGGCATTTCCACTACTATTATCCGTTTAAGCATTCTTCTATAAGGAATTTTTCTAGTTAAAGTATTAAGTCTTCTAACTCCTAAACTTTTACTAGATGCTAGCTATATATATACTTAGTATTTCTATACTATTGCTTATCTGGCGCCTAATACATCCTTATAAAGTATTTTTAATATTTATCCTTTGGTGCTCTATATATATTATACATATTATTTATATAAGCTATCTATAATAGGGTATAATATGCTAGGTAACCTAGGTTAACTCTTAGCTTATCCTCGTCCTTAAGTTTAAACCTTTATTATATTAATCTAAATATTGCGGCTTTATTTACAGGTATTAAGATACGTCTTTTACTTTTTTAATCCTCTAATCGTTTCTCTAAATCTTTTAATATTATAATTAAGGCTCCCTTAATATGGTTTATTGCTTTTTCCATAATTAGGTAGTTCTAGATAACTTTCTTATCTAACTATATATAGAAATCTTCCTACTTATTATTATATCTTTGCCTATACTACCTTTAGTACAGCTATTAAAGTATATACGGTCTATCCGTAAGGAAGTATCTTCTTATTACTACGTTATAACAGCCCTTTATATATCGTTCTTTAAACCTAGTTAAAATCCCTAGATCCTCTTTATTTTCTAGTTTAGTAAGCCACTTAACTCTTAGTATGCCTACTCTTAGCCTATTAGTAATTCTTAATACTAGTGCTCTATCTTATATATAATCTAGTATACTAGCTTTTATATCTAGTCCTTGTTTTTACTATATAAAGATTCTTACTCTAAACTTATCTATAGTTTCTTAGTATTTATGTCTTATAACTAGATCCTTAAAGTTTTCTTACTTCTTAATCGTAGTATTAACTTCTTAATCTTTAGGCTAAACACTATATTCCCCTAATAAGTCCTTTAAGTTTATATATCTGTCTCCTAATCTAACTGCTATTTATATTATAGATTCTCTAATTTATAATAAAGCTCCTTACTTCTTACTTATAGGTATTCTTATTTATACTCCAAATACTTAGTCCCTTAGATTCTTTAATCCTAAGCTCAATTTTTTCTTAAGCTATACTCTAGCCTTAGTTCAACTAGGCTTTGCTAGTATTTTTATCTTATCTTAAGAGTCTTAAATCTTACTTATCTTATCTTAAAAGTCTTATACCTTTAGGAAACTTCGTCCTAAGCTTATTTATATATTACTAAACTAAGCTATTACTCTGCTCTATCGGTTATCGTCTATTATAGGTCCTTAAGCGTACCTTATCTCGTCTTAAGAATCTTAGTTATTTCTTATCTTATCTTAAGAATCTTAAGCCTTTGGCCTTTTACCTTTATTAAGTAGTAAGCTAGTACTAGCAGTCGTCTACTTACTTAATTATCTTTAAATATTTCTTCTTCCATCTTATAAAGCGATGGATGCCGTATCTAATAGTGTTATAATACCCGTTACTAAACCTTACTCTATAGCGGTCTTAGTTAGTTCCCTCTACTACCTTATCGCTGTTAATTAATAAGTACTCTAACTCTATTATTATTACTACTAATCTTTATCCGTATATTACTATAATATCTTAATCTAGCTTATAGAGTTANTTTTATTTTTTATTTAACTCTCTAGTTCCTTTAAGTCCTTTTAACTCTAGCTCTTATAGCTAATAGCTTACACCGTACTTAGCGTCTTTATAAATTTAGTATGTGTTATTATAACAAAACGTAAAACTTCTAATTAAATATTTTTTTGTTCCTTGTAGTACACTATTATCCCTCTATATATATGTGTTATATACTATTAGTCTAGTTCCCTTTACTATATAGTAACTCTAACCACTTCTATAGTCTCTGGCAAAATAACCCTATTTTCTATAATTTATATATGCTCCGTCTTTAAACTATTACTTTTACTATAGAGTCCGCTTAAATATCTTCTACTACTAAGATTCTTAGTTTAGCCTATGCTTCTTAGTCCTATAATTACTTAATTCTAAACTTCTAAGTTTCTATAGTTACTTTCCCCATCTCTTATAGGTTTCTTTAGTACTACTTAGGTCTATTAGCTCTACGCTATACCATAGTTTTTAATTTAACTTTAAATATTACGTGCTTTGCGCTTTATACAACTATAAAACTCTATTCTAGCCTTTTTTAGCCTATTCCCTTTGGAAGATCCTATTATTAATTTTAATTACTTAATCTATTAATTCCTTAAGGGTGTCCGTATCTTCTATTAGAATAATTATATTTTAGACTTTTACTTTAAGTCCCTATTTATACTATACTATAAGCGCCTTATTATTCTATTTAACCTATATAGCTAATATCTAAAACTGCGTTATATACTTAATTGCTAAGGTTTGCTATATTAGGTCCTAAAGCTTCCTTTTTACTATAGTTATTACTTCTGGGTCTCTAAATATTTATATTAATTATTCCGTAAATTTAGTCTAGCTTAAAAATATATATTATACTTCCTAATTAGTAGTTGTTATACTATTATCTTATATTTCCGTAAGGTAGGGTTTAAACTATTTAAGCACCCTTCCCGTTAGGAATAATCCTACGTATACTACCTAATCCATAAATATCGCTAACTTTACTCCTTTCTGTGTAACTTTAAAGTATATTTACGTAAGGAATCCTTTAAGCTTTAATCTCTCTCCTAAAAATCGTTTAATTAAAGGTAACTTAACCTTAGCTACTCCTATTCCATTAACCCTTTATTTAAATACCTTATTATTATCTATTAACTAATTAACTATTGCCTATAACTATTTAACTGTAACTAGTTACGAGTTAGTATCTACTATACTAGTATTATTAACTAACCCTAAGGTTATTACTACCATTAATAGCGTCGTTATAACTGCTTTTAGTAGTATATTATTTGACTTCTATTACCGTAACTATAGTAGTAATTATATAACGGAACCTTATAGTAGGAACTACGGTGGATTTGTTATTAGGCTAGGTATATAGGTAAAGTAGGAAGTTAATAACGTAATAATAACTAGTGGAGTGGTTGCCTAATAGATTAACTCTAATTGTATTCTAAGAATTATTACAAAGAAAGGAACTATCTAGGTAGGGACTAAGGGTCCTTAAATACACAACCGTACTTTTATAGAAGTCCTTACTCCGTCTACTCTGTCTACTCTATTTACTCTATCGCGGACCTTATAGATTATATAGATTATATAGATCACATTATATAACCTTAGCTACTATTTCTCATTATATAGCTCTACTGGTTCTATCCTAGACCGTACTTATATTAACTAACTAGCTTCTTCCGACTCCTCTCCTAGTAGTCGTAACATTGTACTTAAAGCGTCCGTAACACAAAGTTTAACACCTTTTAATTAGCTAGCTTATTAATTAATCAATTAAATATATATATTGTATTTTTATTTAAAGCTTTAAAAACAAATTTAATGCGTCTAACGTCGAACTTCATATTCTCCTAGTAGGTGGTAAGCAAAACTGCCTAACTAGGAAGGTATAATTGGCTATATTAGCGACCTCCGTACTAGCAGCTAATTACTCCCTTAGCTACGCGTCCATTCTCTATATTTACACGTTTCCTTCTCCACATAAATATACGAGTGCTTAGCATCCTATCTTGTCGTTTTTACTTTAGGCGCGGCACTGTAAATTACGCAGCTAAGATGCTCTTATATCCTATTGGTTTAGTAGGTTATTGTCACGGAGTAAGCATAAGCGGTGATAATATATAGCGAAGTAGGTATTATTAAGCTATGTACATAAACTGCGTAATAAAGTCAAGACGTTGCGTAAGGAAAGAAGGTAGGAAAACGGGAAGAAAGGGCATATATCGTTGACTTGGTTGCTTAGTTAATACGTACATAGGCAGAATAGGGTTCAGGTTATAGTCCTGGCAGAACTTGGCAGAATTTAGTAGAACTTGGCAGAATATGGCAAAATGCCGTAGATTGCCGTTAGATTGCCATTTCGCGGTTAGTCTCTAATTGCTAAGTTAATAGAAATAGGTAGACGTGTGCAAGGTGTTACGGGGGTATCCCGTAACAGTACCCCCCCTTTAAACTCGAGCTTCTGCGAGATAGGGCTGTAGTAGTTCTAGATAAAGTTCGTAAAAGTCTTCTGCGGCTTATATAAGTCCTATAGAGTTAACGGGTTCCCATAAGGACTTAATAAAGCCTCTCCATTTTGTAAGATATATATATTAGCGTTTCCGTTTATCATACTTAATATCGTTAATTCTTTTAATAAAGTACTTATTCTCACTATCTACTTTAACTGGTAGGGGAGGGTCTTATATCTATCTAGGCAGGGCGTCTAATATAGGGGTAGTAGGGCGGAGGACTAACGTATAGAATATGGGGTGGATTTTAACCGTATTAGGGAGCTTTAGTTAGTAGGTATAAGGAGAGATAACCTTTTCAACCTTATAAGGGCCAGCGTTCTTCCAATTAAGTTTCTTAGTAGGTCATTTCGTGTTTAGATTTCTTATATCTAGCTAGACAAAATTACTAATTTAGTAGGCCGGTACTAGGGTTCGTTTTTTATTCGCTGCGGCTTTATAGACAGATTAAGCCTATATTATCTCATTAGTAAGGAACTATTATAGTTCCTCTATCTTCTCTACGAATTTATTTACTTCTACAACTTATAAGGCGTAATAAGTAGGGTAAGGGACATTACTAAAGGGTTTAAAACCTATTTGTGAGTACTAGCCGTAATTGGCTAGGAACGGAGAGACTTTTGTAGTTTCCAAGACGGAATTATTTATAGTAAACTTGGTAAATACAAGCCAGTTGATCTAGTTATCCTATAAATATAACGTATATATCCGAATATACTATTCCATTATAGCATTTACGCGTTCTATTTAGCTATCCGTTTTTAGGTAATACGCGGTAAATAACAGTGCTTTAATGCGGAGTTAAGTAGTTAGTTCCTTTTAGAATACCAAGACAAACTAGCTGCCTTTATTGGAGATAATCGTTTTAGGGAGTCTATAGAGTTTCTATACGTAATCTAAGAATAGTTGGGCAACGGTAGGCGTTAATATATTAGGGCAGGCGATTAAGTGTTTTATTTTAGATAGTCGGTCTATAACTACTATAATATTTGTGTAGCCTCTACTCTTAGGAAGGTTAACAATAAAGTTAATTAAGATATCCTTCTATCTTCGGTCTAGAACGGGCAGCGGCTTTAAAAGACCGTTATACGTCTTATGCGAGGCTTTAGCTCGTCGGCAGGTATAGCAGCTAGAGACGTACCTTCGTGTTATATTATATATATTCGGCCAATAATACTCCCGTTAGAGTAGTTCTAGGGTCTTTCCTTGGCCCGGGTGGCCGGCGATAGGTAGATCGTGTACGTGTTTAAGGAGTTTAAGCTTAAGCTTATCGTAATTAGGGATAACTAGATGGTTCTAGTAATATAAGCGATTTCTGCGGGCTTTGTATTTACTTAAAGAAATCTTTTTAAAGCATCTAATGCCATCTTATATTAGCTTAAGCGTCTTTTGGATAAACTCGTTATTTAGGTATTTGTTAACTATAATCTGTTTAATCAATCGATTAGTTATTTTAAGGACGTATACCGTAAGATCTTTAGTAGGAGGGTTAAATAGTTTAGGGTAAAGTAGGGTCTGATTTTAGTAAGAGCGCGCTTCTTCTAGGGCTGGCGCGTCTTGCAAGCGTTGGGTTAGGGCATTAGGCTTCTAACCTTAGACGCCTAGGTAGTACGTAATCGAGAATTGGAAACAAGATAGATATTCTAACTAGCGGGCCTAACGATGACTTAGCTGTTTCGTGGTTGTGAAGTACTATAGGTTTTTATAGTCGCTAAGGACCTTAATTGGAAATCTAGCGCCTTCTAGTTTAGGTCGCTATTATTTAAAACACCTAATAATAGCTAATAATTCCTTATTATAGATCTTATAGTTATATTCGGCTAGGCTTAGTCGTTTTAAGAAGTATGCTATAGGGTGTAATACTCTATCCTCGTTATACTGAGATAGGATGCCTCTAGTGACGTAGTTAGATAAGTCGGCTTCTATAATACTTATTCAGTTTAGGTTAAAGTATTAGAGTATGGGCGTAGTAGTAAACATAACCTTTAGATAGGTAAAGGCCTTCTTGTATTCCTTATTAAAGATAAAGACTTTATCCTTTTAGGTTAGAGCTATAAGGGGTAAAACTAGGGCGGAGAAGTTATTAATAAACCGTTAGTAGAAATTAGTAAATCCTATAAAGGCTCTTACGTCCTTAACGTTCTTGGGTTCTTACTAGTTTACAATTGCTTTGACTTTCTTTAGGTCCATTTATATACCATTTATAGAAATAAGGAGTTTAAGGTATAGGACTTCCGTTTTATAAAACTTGCATTTATCTACATCTAATTATAGACTAGCTCTATATAGGGCTTATAGGATAAGGTTAACGTGTTTTTAATATTCGGTCAGGTTATTACTGTATATTAGGATGTCGTCAATATAAGTAGTATAGAAGATGTCTAGGTAAGGGCGTAGGGTGTTATTTATATAATGTTAAAACGAGCTTAGAGCGTTTGCGAGGCTGAAGGGTATTACTAAGTACTTAAATAGTCTATATTGGGTATAAAATGCAGTAAGCTATTCGTCCCCTTTTATAATACAGAGACGGTTAAATATAGAGATAATATCGAGCTTTGTATAGTAATGAGCCTTACTTAATTAGTTTAGCGTCTCTTATATTAACGGGATTGGATATTAGTTCTTAACGGTAACAGCGTTAAGAGCTTAGTAGTCTATATAGAAGCGTAGACCGCCGCTAGGTTTCTTAACGAAGATTACTAATACGGCTATAGGCAACAAGCTTGCTTTAATAAATCCTTTACTTAGGTTCTTATCTAAATACTTTTATAGTACTTAGAGTTTATTTTAGAATATCCCGTATACAGGTCCAAATCTAGGCTGCTTTCCTTCTTTAAGTATAATCTTATGGTCGTATAGTTAGTGTTCTAGTAGCTTATTGGCTTCCTTTCGTAAGAATACATCTAGGCGATAATAATACTCTATTAGTACCTTTATAGTAGGGTTAGTGTGCTTCTTTAGTGCTAAGGCCTTCTTAATATCGGCCATTATAATAGCGAAGATTATATGCTCGGGTTTCTTAGCAAGTTGCGCTAGCGGGGTAGCTCCAATTATACGGATATCTAGGGTGCCGAGCTCACTTAGGTTGTCTATAGTTTCTTATTTAGGTTTAGGTTTAGTATCAGGTACGGAGTTAGTATTAGATTTAGGTTCAGGTTCTTTAAGAATCCTTTTTATAGTGGAATACTAGTCCTTCTAGTATTTCCGTGTATAGAGCTTAAGCTTTTACTTGGCTTGGGGCGGTGTAGTGCTTAGTAATAACTTATAAAATTTAGTGGAGTTTTTGGGTCCTTAGTAGATGTCGGTGGAATTTTTAGGCGTGGAGTAAGTATTAGTGGAGATCTTACGTTGGTGGAATTCAGTGGAATTCCTAGGTTGGTGGAATCTGGTGGATTTCTTAGGTATAGGGTGGACAGTTATGGAAATTTTAAACTGGTGGATCCTGGTGGATTTTTTAGATTTTAGTTCTGGGTTTAAGTGGCGAGTTATAAGGCACTTCTACTTATAATGGGAGGCAGTAAATAGAAGCTTAAGGTTGTCCTAATTAATAGTTACCTTATATAGCTTTATCTAGGGTTATTTTAGGATCACCAAGTAACCAAGGGTGGTAACGAAAAGTTTAATTAATTCTTTATGGTTTAGGTATTGGAGTCTTAGGAATACTACGTAGGTAATACGGCCTAAGATAGTGCGTTTACTATTAAATCTAAATACGTTAATATGCCGGTTGGGGGGGGGTTAGGGTAAAATTATTATTTTACATAAAGATCTTATTAATAAATCCTATGCCGCTAGCTCCTATATTGATTAGGATTTAAGCGTTAGCCTATTAACTATTCTACCAAAGACAGCAGTTAATGGTTATGCTACGGTCCCAAGAATTGGAGTTTGTGACGTTAAATGCATTTAACGAGATCCTATAGCAGAGCCGTCTTAGAAAGCGACTTAGCTCTAGGACCTTCCTTTTAGAGGTAATTAGGGTAGGGTTCTTATAGGACGTTAGCTGTAGCTTTGTCCTTATAAATAGTGCTTACTAGACGTAGGGGTGGAACTAGATAAAGATTAGGGACGGTAACTAGAAGATTAATATGGTGGACGGCTGCCAGTGCTAGCCATTTATAAATCGTTTCGGGGTATAGGGACGGAGTAGTGGTTTAAGAGGTGGGAGCTACTTCTATATTTAAAGCAAAGGCCTAGCTTAATGCGTTGTTCTTATTTAGAGGACCCTAATGGGGCGTATCCTAGGGTCTTAGTGTTAATATCTATGGCGTCAGGGTGCTTAGGTTAAGACGATAACTTAGTAAATATTTGTAGGGTTATTATATTATACCAATAAACGGGCTTTAGTGTAAGGCGTAGTATATTATTATACCGTTTGTTAATAACGTTTATATAGGCGTTAAGAGTTTCTAGGAGGTCTACGCCTATTAGGGAGGTTTTTAGTTTAGGGCTTAAGGATTTAATAAGGCTGTTAATTAGTGTGGAGTTATTTCAGCCTATTTCCTTTACGTAGCGGTTAAATTCGGAGAAGTATACTAGGAAACTTTTCTTTTCTTAAGTTATTTGGTTTATCTTTCTTTAAGCGGTGGCTTGGTGGTTTGGGTTACTATATATAGCTTTAAGAAGTATAACTAGGCTTTATACTAAGTTTGGTTAGAGAGGTTTAATAAGGTTAGCTGCGTTTCCTTTTAGTTAACTTAGGGCGTAATAGAGTTAGTTAGCTTTAGTTAGGTAGCGGTTAGCATTACTGGTTAGCTTATTCTTAAGCCGGCTTAAGAATAACTAAAGCTCTTGTCATTTACTGGTAAATACTAGGGGGTCTAGTAGTTTCTTAGATCGTTTTAGTGTAGTAGTTGGCTCTATAGGGTGAGTAACTACTATTAATTCGGGGCTTGCGTTCCGCGTGTTTATCTTTAGAGATGGTGTTTGGTCTTAAGGCCTTAATATAGGCATCTTAAGGATACGGACTTCTTCTTAAAGTGCTTTAATTAATTATTATTATTATGCTTCTTATTCGGCTTACTAATAAGTTAAAGTGGCTTAATGCTATATAAGGGCGTCCGTAAAGGACTTCTATATACCTGCTAATTATTCTTAGAGTGCAGCTATAATAGCGTCGGCCGTTACGGGGGCTTTAGGGTCGTTCTGTATTTTTAGAGGGTAGTGTAAGTTTTTAACATAATGTAGTGTTACAGAGTAAGCACAAGCGGTAATAATATATAGCGAAGTAGGTATTATTAAGCTATATATATAAACTGCGTAATAAAGTCAAGACGTTGCGTAAGGAAAGAAGGTATGAAAACAGGAAGAAAGGGCATATATCGTTAACTTAGTTGCTTAGTTAATACGTATATAGGCAGAATAGAGTTTAGGTTATAGTCCTAGCAGAACTTGGCAGAATTTGGTAGAACTTGGTAGAATATGGCAGAATGCCGTAAATTGCCGTTAGATTGCTATTTCGCGGTTGGTCTCTAATTGCTGAGTTAGTAGAAATAGGTGGACGTGTGCAAGGTGTTACGGGGGTGTCCCGTAATAGTTATTAAGCTAAAGCTTATATATTGCTTATCTTTTATATAGGTAGTAGTTGAGATTTTATAGAACTTTAACCGCATGGTCAAAGTTGTCTAATTGGTCAGATTCTTGCCAAGAGGTTTCTCCTTATAAGTCTTATCGCGTAATATCGTTATAAACTTGTTCGCCAACACCCTCCCTTAAGCTTAGTTAATAATACTGCTATATATACTGTATATAGGGGTATAAGATTGCTTAATAAGGGTTACTAAAGCTCCTCTAAGGTATAATAAGTATTTAATAAGG
This sequence comes from Cenococcum geophilum 1.58, assembly GCF_001692895.1. NCBI lineage: Eukaryota > Fungi > Ascomycota > Dothideomycetes > Gloniales > Gloniaceae > Cenococcum > Cenococcum geophilum. Next base: position 929,394 of record NW_027137621.1, on the reverse strand, counting down.
AGTTATATCCTCCCTAGCGCCTAAAGACAGCGCCTACTCTATAAAACGCCCCCTAAATATTTGGCAGCACCTCTCTATAAGTGTTTTGCATTACCTATAGAGCTCTAAAGGTCTAATAGCCTTACTTTATATTTCTCCTAAAATATATCTATTTTTCTTATTAGTATAAGCTCTCCCTAATATTATGGCTATTAGATTTTAGTAGTAGGTTAATAGATTAAGGTTAAGTTCTATTACTTGTTTTGAGGCTTTAAGGCGTTATTTAGTATACCTTCTAAGAATTTACTTATTGTATACCAATTTCTTATTAAGGTGTAATATAGTTAATTAAGCTCCTATATTATCTAAAGGTGCTTAAGGGAGGTATAAAACTAAGGACCTATAAGAGGCTTAGTAAAGCTATTAGCTATTAGCTGTTATATTAATTGAGGTAATATATATAAAGTCAATCCTATTACTATTTATTTTATTTCTTATATAATAAAACTGGATATTGATGTGCTTTATCTAATTATATTAAATTAAATTTTTAGCCAATATCTTTATAGCTTAGTTATAAGTTTTAATTAAAATCCTAATAAATTATTTATTTTAATTTAGCGTGCTTAGTTTAGTAATTAGAAGTTAAAGCTATATAGCCTCTTTTACTACAGTTGTTAAAATTATATATTTTAATTGGCATATTAATAGTAAAACGGTAGCTTATAACTTTAATTTTTATAAAATTAGTCTTTTATTTAATATAAATACAAAGCCTAATATAAAGTACTTTATAGTTTTATCTTATTTTTAATTAATATTATTAAAACCAATTAGTATAAGGTTTAGGTTTATATTGCCTTTATAAGTAATTCTTTTATTAAACAAGCTGACTAAGTATTAAAAATAAGCCTTATAGCTATTATATAAATAGAGGCAAAATTATAAGTAAAATGGCTTATAGTTAATACTGTAAAGGTAATATCCGGCTTTGTTTTTATTATAGGAAATATAATTAAGCTAATTATACTCTGGTATCTTCTAATATTGTCCTTATTAGTAGTTTCTTAATTAACTATAAGTTTAATTAAGTGTTTATAAGTGTTAGTAAAGTATTAGCTTTTCGCAATTTAAAGCGCTTAAGAGTTTTAATAAGGTAAGCCTGCTGTAAAAGCATAGTTTTTTTCTTTATTTGATTTTTTATAACTATAATACCTAAATAAAAGCTTATTGGCCTAAGATTTATTATTTAAAAGGCTGCTTTAAGCTCTGCTTTTACCCAATTAATTACCGCTATATTTTTATAAATAATTTTAGTATTATTAATATAGGCAGATATAATTAAACCTTGTTATCCTTTACTAGTGGTAAATATATTATAATCTGCATATAAATAGTAAAGTTTAAGCTTTTTTAATAAAACCTTTTGTTCGTACTAACTTAATAGCACGAGTGAGTCGTATCTACGGGCACGAAATACATGTAGTATCGTATGCTTGTTTAGATAGTGACTGTCAATTATATAAAGCAGACTACGTGGTCTATATACTGATGCACCTCCCCCTTAATTAGTTAGTGCTTTATAAGTGCACTAGACGCGTAAGCGAGTAGTTAGTGCACTGAACGCGTAAACGCGTACCTGGTGTACCAAATGCATAAGCACGCGTTTAGTACAACAGGTGCTATAATTATACACTGGCAGTACTTAAAAAATGAAACCACCTATGTATAGCCTCCGTAATTGCTTTAATAAAACTATAAAACATAAAGGAAAATACATAGGAAATCTCCCCTAAGGTGCCGTCTAGGCTGCCTTCCAAACGGTACCTTAAGCTGGCCGTAAGTCCTACTTATAGTCTGTAAAATAAACCGTACGGCCTTTTAACGGGCAGTAGATAAGCCATAAGTTAGATTTTAAGGGCCGCTAAGGCGCTAGTGCTAAGCAAGCTAATGGCGATTTTCTATGCCCGGCATAGAAAATCGTAATTAGTTAATTTAACTACTATGGCAGAATATAGTAGAATTTAGCAGGTCACGTAAGTCTACTAAGTTCTATTATAGCTTTCCACCGTTTTTCTACCTAATAGCTTACGGTCCGTAGAATAGGCCGTATAATAAGCCGTACGGCCTTTTAACGGGCCGTAGGCGTACTATAGGTACTCTGTTAGTCCCATTCTACCTATTTTATAACTTTTAGGTTAAGCTTATTTATATTAATTAGGGTTTTAAGGGCTTAATATGGCTTTGCCTTAGTTATAGCGTCCGCTAGATTGTCTCTGCTGTTAATCTATTTAACCTTTATAATCTTACGTCGTTTATAAGCCTAACGTAAGTATATTAGGTCGACTATAAGCCTCTTCTCTTATGTCGTACCTAGTTTAACTAGGCAGTCGTAAAGGGACTTTAAATTGGTGTATAAAACTAGGGGTAACTACTTTAGTTATAAAATCTTCTGGACCGTTAATTTAATTACGGCTGCTATATTAAATCTATAAGCTAGTGTATATAGTTTAGAAGCTAGTATACTACGGGTTACTTATTTACACTTAATTAAAGACTAGTATAGTATATTTGCGTCCTAATTATGGTCTGTAAGTATAATTATAAAGCTAATTTGTAATAATAGGTCCTTATTATTAGTAAAGGAGGCGTCTATAAATACTAGTAAGCTAAAGGAACTTAAGTCTAGTGGTATAAAAGTAAGTCCCCTTACTGCATTGTTAATTTGCCACTAAATACGCTTATTAAGCTACTTAATATTTTCTTCTTATAGATCTACTGCCTAGGCCATAAAGGATAAGTTATAGGTAGATTTAGGTTGGCAGACTATAGCAATATAGGCACCTCTTGCACGCTATATAGCGTATTAGTTCTTTATATTTACGGTCTTATAAGTCTCTCTATAGGAACTAGTAAGGTCCGTAGGCTTTACTATAATAAGCTTTAGGTTTTAAGCTTAGCATTCCTAGGTTAGCTAGATTAAGTTACCCTTTTATATAATTAAGCCTTTATTAAACTTAATTGGAGTCTACTTAGTTAACTACTTTTATAGCTTTACTAGGAACTTAGCTTCTTATAGTTTAGTCTCTTTAGCATCCGTAAATGTCCGGTTTACTAAGAAGAGGGTATTATCTATTTGGAGTCCAATAATACTAAGGCCGTTTAATGGGCTATATAGGAGGTAGGGGTTATAAGTTAACTATTCTATTTTAAGTTTACTAACGTAGTGCTAGTAGTATATCTTAAACTAATAGTTTTTGGCTTCTAGTACTCTGTAAAGAGGTTTTATAACCTATAAAATTGTTCCTAGTTATAGGTTAAGCTTATAAGGTGGTTGTATAAAGATATCCCTACTTAGGTAGGTATTAGACTATATATAGGCTTATAAGATATCCCGTAAGTAAAGGGCTATAGATTTAGTTTACTATAGTCTAGGCGTAAGTATAAGTATAATCCGTTAACTAACCCGTTAAATTATAGGCAATTATATAAGGATTAGGTCCTTTCCTTAGTTGTTATAAGCTTATATAATAAGCCTTAATTTCTTAAAGGCTTTATTAGTACTAGGGTGCTTAATTTTGTTAATAAAGCGTAAGTTAAATATACGGACGCCTTACGGAACATCTCTCTCTATTATAATTATAAAGATACCCTTTTTAAGTAGTCTGTTAATCTCTTTACGCTATAAGTCTATTAAAGGGGTTTCCTATACTAGAACTGATATATCTATAGGCGGAGATTGCTTTGTGGATGTGCCTACGGAGGTTAGGTGGTTTTCTATTACGGGATTCTTATGGGGGCGTCCTTAGCTACGCTTTACGGTAGGTTTAGTAGGTTTAGTGGGTTTTTAGGGGACCTCTAGGGTAGATAAGGGTACCTCTAGTTTATCTAATTCGGCAGTTATTTCTAGTTTGTCTAGTTTAGCGGTTGCTTCTAGTTTATCTAGCTTAATGTTATGGGTATTTTTGGGCCGAAAGTAGGGTTTTATAGATATGCTTCTAAAGCTAGTTAGCTAGCTAGGAAGCTATACGCAGTATATCTTGTTTTCTACGGCTAGTAGACAGTAAGGTCCATTCTAACTACCGCTTTTACGCTATATAAGGACTTTAGAGTTAAGCGGGAGGTTATATACTAAGGTTATATTAGGTCCGTTACGGTAGTATAAGGCGTTATTAATAGTTTATTTAGCCCGTAATTTAACTATTTCGGCTATTACCTTCTATATTATAGCTGCTCGTTCCGTAATAAATAGGGTAGGGGGGCCTAGGTTACTTATCCTTAGGTAGGCTCCATAAACTAAGAGGGTAGGTACTAGTCCGTTAGGGCTAGCGGTATTATTAATAGCTTTTACGGCTATCTATAAAGCTAGTTTCTTTTAAATGTCCTTATACTTATCTATAATAATCTAATAAGCTCTCCGTAGAGCTAGGTAAGCTCGCTTAATAAGCCTAACGGACTAATACGCCTTAACTAGAACAGCTTTTGTTAATATAGCTATAGCCATAGTATACTACTAGAATTCCTTACTAATAAAGTTCCTACCGGCGTTATAGGTAATATACTTAGGAGGTCTAATATACGTGTTAATCTAGCAGGTCCGTAAAATATCCTAAGTATACTTTATGGATATATTTTATAACTAACAGGCGGCTTAGTAGCGGGTTACCTCGTTAATTATATATAATACTAGGCTGCCGTTAATATACATAATATCTACGTATACTAAGTAGTTAAAGTTAAGGTCCTTATAAAGGGTAAACTTAAATTAGCCTAGGGAACGTCCGTATTTCTAGTAAAAGGAGCAGTATTTAGTTAGGTAATTAACTGCCTTCCTATTAACGTTGTTGTGTCTAGAGCGTTTAAGGACTCTATATAGCTTTTCGGCTAATAGGTAGCTGAAACGGCGGTACAGACGGTAGATCTCCGTACTAGTAAGGTAGCACGGGTTATAGTTAAAAGATTCCTAAATATAGGTCCGTAAAGTCTCTCCCTATATAAGGAATGGGTGTCTAAATCGTTATATAATTAGCAGGGTAATATACTTACTTTCTAGGGCAGTTATAGGGCCGATTAAGGTGTCCGTAATATTATTATAGTAAACCTATAACCTATCTATGTTCGCAAGGCAAAGTAAGAAAGGGGTATCTACTTTTACTATATAGAAGTTAACTAGGCTAATTAGGGTCTTAACTGCAACTAATCTAATTAATGTAGTTAAGCTAATGCCGAATTAGATGTTTACGGCCCTAGTTTACACAATATTAATATCCGTATTATTATTTACGGTAGTCCTATATACGAGGTATTGTCTATAGCCTATAATAGACTTTTTAGAGGCGCCTGTGTCGATTATAACACTATAAAATTCCTTAGGGGTATAGCGTTCTGTAGTAATATATATAAATAGGTCCTATTTATAATCTATAATGTCCGTAACGGGGGTACTTATAGAATCGTTTTTAGGCGTAACTAAGTATATAAAGGAACGGTCGGCTAATACGGTCGTAATATTAAAGACTTAGCTGTCCGTAAAAGGTCTAAAAGTAATTAGGAACATCTCTAGGGTCTCCTATTTCTAGTTATTTAGGTTAAAGTTAATTATAAGGGCTTCTATTAACTTATTAGGGGGCTCCTCTTCTTCCTCTTCTTTGTATTCTAAGATAAACTAGCTAATCCGTTTATTAAATCTCTTCTTAGACCTATTATATTCTTCTTAGGTATGCCTTATAGACTAACATCCTTCCTTACTATACACGAAGTATTTCTAGCTTGTTTATCTGTGGGGGTATACTTTTATATAGGAGTTGCTGTGGGGGTTATAGGTGGGACTTAGTTAGTATAGGTGCTGCTAGCGGTAACGGCGGTCCGTAAAGTGGACGTCTAAGTCTATCTGCGGATATTAAATATCTATGGCGAAGGCTTAAGTGCTACCTAGTAGGTTTAAGACTTTATACGTTATAATAGAGGAGCGTAGGTCATTAATAAGGCCAGCTAAAGTATCTATAGGCTTATAATAGGCGTACTTATAGGGCTCTACTTCCTAGTAAGCTATAATAAGTTTATTATATAGGAAGTTATTTATTTAAAGCTTGGCGTTAAGGCCGTGCTATAGGTGCCGGAGGTCTTTAATAAGGATTTGCAGACACTCTGTAGTCGATTTTTTAATATTCTTATTAATTACGGTCCGTAGCTTAGTCGCATTCTATTAGGTAAGGATATTACGCCTATATTCCGGTCTTTTAAAGTAGTTATAGGTAGCTTTATATAGCTTATTAAAGGGGACACCAAGGGGGTTACTCTTAAGGTTAGTATAGTAGTGGTTAAGTGCTAGGCCGCGTAGTATAGTAGAGTAGGCTTAGCTAAACTCTTATTTAGGAATATTAGCCTTCTAGTAGAGGTCCGTAAAGATAGTTAGTTTAAAGTTAAAATTATTATTTTCACCGCTATACTTAGATTCGTCGGTATAGAGCTTAGCTAGGTTAGCTAGCTCCTTACTATAGGTCTTTACTTAGGTAGGTTATGGATCTATAACTTACAGATCTATAGTTTGCGAATATATAGCTTGCGAATCTGTGACTTAAATAGCGGGGGTAATTTGGTCCGTATTTTAGTTTATAGGGGTATTATAATCCATAACTTAAGAGTAGGGTATATTTTAGCCAATAAGGTTAAGTCTAAAGCCGCTTAAGTTTATAGGACGAATTTAGTTAAGTAGGTTAGGTATAAGGCTAGCAATTATATTAAGTTTAGAAGAAGTAAAGAGTTCCTTAATTTCTTAGAACTGGTCTAGGATTTCCTCTTTAGTCTATTCCGTTTGGTCCTTCTTATATATTATATTATATAAGGACTATATAATAGTGACTTGTTTATTCCTTTTAACCTATATACCTTAGTTACGTAAAAGGGTTTATAGTTTATAGATAGTAATAGGGTTATAGGCCTTAAGAATAGCTTCTGTAAAATCCGTAAAGTCTTCCTAGTATTACTCCTATAGGTCGTTATTTATAAGCTTAAAGTGTTTATATTTAAGGATTTTAAAACTAATATAGTCGTTAACGTCGTTTATAGACGTAACGTCAACTCCTTATCTCCACTTTTTTTAACCTTCGCTAACTTGCTTACTAATATCTGCTATACTATAGTATAGTATAGTGCGTAGCGGGTAGTAGCAGCTTATAACGGGTGAAGAGGTCTTATAATAGTCCGTAAAATCGATTAATGGGTCCGTAATAGTTTATAGAAGGGTAAGGGGTTTCTATAAAAGGTCTAAAGAGGTTTAAGGTTTAAGGGGGTTAAGGATAGGGGTTCTGTATAGGTCTATATTTGCGTCTATAACTTCCGGTAAACTATACTAAGACTTAAATAAGTATACAGAGTTAGAGATAAGTCCGTAATCCCTAACTTCTAACCTTCTAGCAGGTCGTACTAGGAGTCTAAATAGGTAGTCGCTGTCGTGTGTATTACTTGGGGGGAGGTATTAAGTAATTGCTAATCTGTGCGCGCTTACTAATTAGTGTTTGTACTAACTTAATAGCATAAGTAAGTTGTATCTACGGGCACGAAATACATATAGTATTATATACTTGTTTGGATGGTGACTGTCGATTATATAAAGCAGACTACGTGGTCTATATACTAATGCACCTCCCCTCTAATTAGTTAGTGCTTTATAAGTGCACCAGACGCGTAAGCGAGTGGTTGGTGCACTGAACGCGTAAACGCGTACCTGGTGTACCGAACGCGTAAGCACGCGTTTAGTACAACAGGTGCTGTAATTATACACCTTTAAAAGTGTTTTATACTAAATTTAAAGTAATTATTTTAGTCTATAAAGGGCCTTTTAAAGCAGCTGACTTTATCAGCTTTTTTATAACCTTTTAGCATAATAATATAAAGTTGTTAATTAATTGGTTTATAGAAAAAGGCAGTTTTAATATTTATCTATTTAATTTTAAGGTTTTAGTAGGTAATAATTGTAAATAGAGCTTTAAAGGCTATAGGTTTTACCACTGTAGCAAAGGTCTAGTTATAATTAACACTATATTGTTATAGATTTTTTTTAATAACTTATCTAGCCTTATAGCAGAGGATATTACTATCTTTTCCCTTTTTAATTTTAAATACCTATTTACTAATAAAAGACTTATAAAGAGGCTTAAGGTTAATAAGATTAATAAATTCCTATATCCGGTTTTTAATTAAAGATTATATTTTCTTTATTATTGTTTTTATCCATTTTTTACTATTTAAGCTATTAATTGCTTAATTATATATAACGTAATCCACCAGCGAGCCGGCCACCACATTCCTCACTAAAAATTGTAAAAATTGTAATACAATATTTTAATAACCATTCAATAATAATTTCTAAAAATTTATATTTAAGCTTGCATATATACTCTATTTTATTTACTTTAATTTTAGATAAATCTATTAAGTAGTTATAAAGATATTAAGATTAGAGTAGAATTTACGATCAGAAACTATATATCTTTAAAACTATTTAATAGATTTATCTAAAATTAAAGCAAATAAAGTAGAGTATATATGCAAGTTTAAATATAAATTTTTGGAAATTATTATTAAGTAGTTATTGAGATATTGTATTGCGATTTTCACGATTTTTTGGTAGGGAATGGGGGTGGCCGGCTTGGTGGTTTGGCCGGCTTAGTGGTGGATTACGTTATAAGGCTCATTTTTATTAATTGGGGTAGTAAATATATACATTTTATGATTTGGTAAGCCAGTATACTAAATATAGTTGGTTAGTAAAGTTATAAAATTAACTGTATTGTAATTGTTTAAGTAAGGATTTTAAGGTATAAAGTATAAAGGAAAGGTGAATAAAAAGGCTATTAGTTTATTACCTATTTTGTTATCCTAATTACTTAATAACTTATCAATATTATTGGCCTATTAGTTAAAGCTTTAATTTATATTTATAAAGTTTATAAAAAAGATAGCAGAGTTATTTAGTAGGTTAATTTCTAATATCTAGTGGCCTAATTAAATAATAGTAATAATAAAGTTTTTAGGCAAAGACTTAAACTTATAGGGTAAGCTATTACAACTTTTCTTTTAATTAATTCTTTATTCCTTTTTTTTAATAAAGGCTTTAACTAAAGAGTTAAAAAAAATGGCTTATTAAGCAAGTTAACAAATTCTTCTATTTGTTACGGCTAACAAATACACAAATTAATAGGGTAAGGCGTTAAGGGCTCTAGAGGCTATATTATAAATAGACTAAGGTAATGAGTTTGAGGAAAGGATATAGTAGACAAGTATATACATATTTAGTAGTTGGAGCAACGTTATTCCTTAACTAACAACGCCTCCTAGTAGTTATATAGACAAACCGTTATATTACCCCCCTTTAAGTAGGGAGGATTGCCCTTAATCCTTATAGTTAGGCTCTCCTTATCCGTCTTGTCTTTCTATCCTTCTCTACTTTATTATTATCCTCCGTAGGCTCTAGATCTACACCTTTATAATACACCTCTAGCCATTATAATAGCCGCGTAGACGGCCTGGCGTTATGGGGTCTTTTATTATAGAACGCCTTAATCTTATAGGGAACGCTAATAAAGCCGTCTGTATTATACCAGATGTCGTTTAGGTTATAGTCTACCTAGCTAACCTTATACTATAGCCTTCCGTAGGAGGTTCTACTAGTAAGGATCTTATTAATTTCGTACTCTGATTTGCTATTAATTAGGATTAGCTCCTTTAACTCCCTATTTTAACCTAGTTAGGGGTTATCTAGGTCCTTTTATAGTTAATTAGTGTAGAAGACGTTTAACATCTTTATATTTAGGGGTAGGTTAATAATATATAAGTGTCCTTTATGCTTAGAATCTTATAGGGCCCTATAAGCTATCTATAACGAAGCCTTATAGCAGGAACTATGGTGGACTTATTAATAGGCTAGATATATAGATATTGAATAAGTTAACAACGACTAATAATAACTAGTAGAGTAGTTACCTAATAGATTAACTCTAATTGTATTCTAAGATTTACTATAAGGAAAGGAACTATCTAGGTAGGGACTATAAGTCCTTAAATATATATCCGTACTCCTAAGAAACTCTTCTTATATATAAAGTACGTATTATACATATTATATATATATATAATCCGTATCTTGCGTATACTGCGTACAACATTATATAACTCGCTTACTATTCTTTATTATATAGTTTTATAGGTTCCATTTTAGACTATGCCTTAATTAACTAACTAGCTCCCTCTAACTCCTCTCTAAGTAGTTATAGCCCTTTACTTAAAGCGTCTATAATACTATTTCCCTCCTCTTTATCTTTGTCCTTAAAGATTTTTAATATCTCTAAGTTGTTTACTAAAGGTATAATATCTGTCTAATTAACTTAGTTAATATTTTTACTTATTATACCTAAAGTATATTCTTCCTTGTAAGCACAACGTCGCGCTTAAACTATTACTGCAATACTATCTCTTAGTAAAATAATACCATCTCTATATTCTTGTTGTGTGAAAAAGGGGCTAGTTTATATTATATTAGCAAGTCCTTTATCTTAGCAACCCTCTTCCTATTTAGAGTGCATTAAAGCGAATATTTAATTATCCTATAATGTTCGCTCTTCTTCTAATGCTAAGTATACGTGTCCTATTACTCTTAATAGTCTTTAAGTTCCCTAAGTAATTTATTATAGGGTCTTGTGTTTAATCTACCGCTGCGAAACTTAATAGTAACCTAGTATAGGCTCTTGCTAAACTTAAGCGTTCTTATAACGCTAAGCAAAAGGCCTTAAATACTTAGATTGCGGCATCTGCCCAGCTACTTTGTCTTAAAAAGGTTTGTAAAAAGGTATATTCTAAGGAGTAGAAACTAGTGGAATAAGGTTTATAAAAACTTAGCAATAAAAAAACGGATTCTTTTTTAACGGAGAGGGAAATAACTCTAAATACCATAGAAGCTGCTCCTCTTGGGTCCCCCTTAGGTGACTTATTCTTTAGTAATCCTTTTTTATTAATACTACTTAACCTATCCTCTTCTAATACTCCTATACCTTTCCTATAGCGTTCTTTAGATTATTTAGTGACCCCTAGGTAGTCTTATTATAGCCTATTTACTTAACCTTATACTATATTTTGTTATTAATGTCCTTATAACTAATAATCTTTAAAACTTCCTATTTGTCTTCTTCTTATCCTCTATATATATCTGCCTTATAGACTAGTGGTTTAATATTTCTGTATGCTAGTTCTAATATTATAATATGCTATATAGGGTAGATCTTTATTTTCTTTAATAAGTTAAGTCTATATATAACTTCTAAGATTTTTACTTTAATAATAAATGGTCCTAGTCTAACGTGGTCTAATTTCTTACTTAGTTGTTAACTCTTAAAATTTTTATATAGTAGCTATACTTTATCTCCCTTCTTAAGATCTGGTCCCTTAGACCTCCTAGTATTATAGTACCTTTTTATTCTTTCTTATACTAGTTTAGCTGTTTCTTTAAGGTAATTATAAAGATTTATTAAGGTGTTCTCCTAATATACTATTAATTCGCTTTTAGAATATTACTAGTATGTTTATAAGCCTAAATTATATAACTAATGGTTTATATAGTCCTTCCTTTAACCTAAAGGCTGCCTTTTATTTATTGCCTTTCTTAATCCTAATCTAATAGTATACCTATCTTAGATCTATTTTTATAAAGATTTACATATTACCTATTTTGTCTTAGATTTTACTAATTAAGGGTAAAGGATATTAATCCTTTCTAGTAATGCTATTTAACTGTCTAGCCGCAACAGCAGCGAAACTAGCCCAAAACTACTTAATAAAGCAACCCGATATCGGAATCCTATTTCCCACACCGAGAAACCCCATAAAACCACGTCGCCCCCATCTAGAGCATGGGGGACGACGGAGGGGCGCAGGCTTCCCGCTAGAGTCGTAAGAGTCGCGACGCGCGGGAACCAAACCATAAACCAGGTAGGCAACAACGCGAAAAGGACAGCTGCTAGCAATAGCAAAAACTAAAGGAAACACTTAAATAAATTAAAGACAATCTTATAAAAAAAAAGAAAGAAACTTTACGGCACTAGATACTTGCCTCTATTTAAAAGGCAATATAGTATATTAAAGCCCTCTTAACGCGTCTAGTCCCCTAAATAACCTAAGAATAAAAGACTAAGGCCTAGCTTAACCGAATTAAAGCTAGTATTAAGAAAATCCAAAAAGAAACGCGTAAAGGAGGACCCCTAGGCCTAGGAGTTTCCCTAATACAGGTCTAAACCTAGGCAGCCGTCGCTGCATAGGCGGCCTATATAGTAAATGCAGTTGCGGCACCATAAAGAGCAAGTATACGCGTCTAGCTTAAGGAGCCCCAGGGCCACGAACTAGGGGAGCTTCTTAAGACTATTTAGAGAATAATACTAAGCGTATACGCTGTACGCACCCTTAACAGTAGGGATATAGATATCTATATCCCCTCCTAAATAATAAAGAACTAAATCTTAAGCGGGCTAGATACGCCAGGACTTAGAATACTAAGGAAAGATTACCTCCTAGAAGTACTAGGAGTCCCGCTTAAGACTTTAATTAATAATAAAAGGAATATAGATAATTTGGAATTAACTTAATCTATTTATAAAGCTATAAAGCGCCTTATGCCTAAAATAGCTATTAGCCGGATCCAATAGCTATACAACCCCAAAGCGTAGGTAAAACGCCAGGTAAACTCCAGTAGCACCTAGAGAGAACCTAAGAAGACTAGAGGAATAATTATAATTAACATCCTAACCTAAGTAATTTAGCAAAAAATTGTAAAAAGTAGGATAGTTATTAAATTCTAGCTTTTTAAGACTAGGCTATTTAAGAATAGCGTAATTATAAAGTAATACTACCGCTATAATTAATAGGGGCATATATAAAGCGTATATGGAAAGCAAATAAAATATAGGTAATATATAGGACTATATAATACCACAGATTGCCCTAAGAAAAGGGTATTCTATATTAACTGCGGTAAAGCCTATAAAGTATAGTAAAAAAAAGAGTGTAGGACCTTTTAAAGCTACCTTAAAGGTATCCAAATAAAGAGAATAGCCCTCTTAACGCAGTCGCTCCGTATATAAAAAGCCGCAGAAATAATATACCAACCCTTAATATTAGGAAACCTCATAATCAGCACTAATAAGAAAAGAGGACGGGAAATGTCTTACCTAGGGACCTAAGAATAACCACTTAAACGGGGACTAGGCAAACTATCTTTTATTAAAATAGCAAGTAAAGATAGATTATAATTAAGGCTCCGGCTTTACGCTAATAGAGAAATAATAGTTAATAGCGAAAATGATAAGAAATAGGACATAGACATGGATAAGCCCACACCTACTTTAAATAAGTAAGTATATAATTATCTAGTATAACTACGGAAATGCAAACCAAGGGGCATATTGCCCCTTCTTTAACAGCGCTACGCTGGCGGACTACTAGGTCCTTATAATCTAGGAGCCGGTATATAATAGATACACCAAATTAATATACTACCCTAGGGGATTTATACTTATATATAACGCTTTCCCTACAATAAAGGTCTACTTTATAATTAGCCGGAATATTAACGCCGCGTATTAGAAGCGTAGATAGTACAGCCCCTTTACTATAGCCCTTTAGGTACGCCTAAAGGGGCTAAAGGCTACAATTATTAATATCTACAACCCACGCGAAAATGGCCCTTAGATTAGGGTATGGCCTAAGGTTAAAATAGCTATTAAGGAAGCCAAGAGAGAAATTATACTCTTAGGTAACTTTAACACCTACTATCTAATATAGGGCGGAAAGCATATAGCTAGCGAAGAGCAGGCGGAACGCCTTCTAGCCGAAACTAATACTAAAGGCCTAGTACTCGCCATACCAAAAGGAGAGCCTATATAGAAAAGAGGGTAATAGGAGAGTATAATAGACCTTATGTTTATATCACTAGATCTATACAGAAAAGTTAACTTTTATAGTATAGTTAAGGAATAGGCCCTTATAAGAGACTATATACCAATCCGCATCCAAATTAATAACGCTAGCTATCCACTAGCAGAACACTAGCGCCTCGCCCTTAAGAAGCTAAACTTATAGGGCTTTCTCTAAAGCATCTAGGAGCTTAACTAGACCACATTTAAAGACCCCTTTTAAGCCCTTTAGGAAGGGATTAAGTAAGCACTTAAAGAATACTGCTTATAAGCACAGCCTAGCTAGTAGGCCCATTAAGAATAGTCGCCATAGGCTATATAGCTCCACGCCGGCGCCTAATAGGCGCGACAATAGCTCTAAGCTTATAACAACCCTAAGGACCACTAAAGATATTTAGCATTAAATAATTAACTATAAAAAGAGACTAGGAGAGTTAGTTGTAATAACTAAAGACGCTTTATTTATAAACTTACTAAAGATTAATTAAAACCATATAATAAGGGACTTTAGACTCTATTAAAATAGAGCAGAAAAGCAAGCATAGTAAAGGCGGACCCCTATTTACTAGACCTTAGGAGGTCTACTAAGAATCCCTTAATAAACAATAATATTATAAAGGCCAATATCCTTATAGCTAAGTTCTTTCCTAAAACTAAAACAGTAGACCTTAGTAATATAGAGATAATAAGGGAACAAAATATGCTTAATATTAGCCCCACTATCTTAACAGAAGAAATTAGTAAGCTTATTAGGAGTCTTTTAAATGGAAAAGCCTTAGGGCTAAATGGCATACCAAACAAAGTCCTTAAAGTGGCTGCCCTAGTTATTATAAAAGATTTAGCAGAAGCAGCCAGTTATTGCTTTACTAGCGGAATAATACTAAAAAGCCTTAAAGAATCTATAACTATAGTATTATATAAAAAAGGAAAGAAAAACTACTCTCTCCTAGGTAGCTATAGACTAATTACCCTTAAAAACACGCTAGCAAAAGTCCTAGAAAAGTATATAGCTAATATTATATCTAAGGCTGCGGAGGAGCATAGGCTACTCCCTTAGAACTAGATAGGAGTAAGGCGTAAATAATCTATACTATTAGCGGTAGAACTACTTAGCTCTTACGTATAAATAGTGTAGTAAACGCGCCACGGGTATATAGTGTTAATGCTAAGCCTAGACTTAGTAGGGGTATTTAACAACGTCTCCTATAAAAGGCTCCTCTATATTTTAAAAAGAAAAGGCTTTTTAAAGTGGCTTATAGACTTTATATAAAGCTTCCTAACAGCATATAAAACCCGTATTAAGTTTATAGGATATAAGAGCAACTAGATTTAAACATAGACAGGCATCCCCTAGGGGTCACCCTTATCACCAATCTTATTTCTCTTTTTTATATTAGAGCTATTAGAGGAATTCTAGCGCCCTAATAGCGGCACGCTAGGGTTTAGCTTTATAGATAACACAAACCTTATTACCTAAGGGGACTCCACAGCAGAGAACTGTCGACAATTAGAGGCCGCCTATAACTACTACGCTGCATAGGCAAATTAACACGGGGCGGCGTTTGCCCCTAAGAAGTACTAGCTTATATACTTTATAAGGCAACAACACCACGCCACTATAGATCTTGCGTCTACCGTGCGTATTGCCAGCTACAAAACAGCCCCCTAGAAAACTAGTATGCGAGTCCTAGAGATCTAGGTAGACCTTAAGCTCTAATAGAAAGAACAGGTTAAAAAGGCTATAAGTAAGGGCTTAGCAGCCTTTAAAGCAATATTAAGAATTACCGCGTCTACATAGGGCCCATTAATACGCCACTTACGCCTCCTATATATAGCCACCGTCCAACCAGCAATGCTATATAGCGCCTAAGTGTGGGGAGTACGGGACAACGGCGGAACGCCAGCGAAAAGCTTGCTTAAACCACTATAGAAAGTCTAAAACTAGTGTCTCCGTAGGGTTATAGGGGCATACTAGCGAATACTAATAGCTGCAATGGAGAAGAAAGCGGCTATTCCCCTAATCCAACTCCATATTAAAACGACAGCCCTCTAAAGAGCCGCTAAGACGGCCTCTAATAGGGTAAAAAAGGAATTAGTAGAGGCACTTAATAGTATCTAAAATATATTAGTAAAGCGCTAGCAAAAAATAAAACGGCTACTAGTACTATTAGAAGCGCTTAGGGAACGCGTAAAGGACCGTAAAAATAAAATATAAGGCTTTCTTATATACTAGAAGGACTATATAAAGCGGGAAGCTATAATAAACCTCTATAAGCGCGGCTAGCGGAACGCCGGCAAAGCGTAGGTAAAGCGCCGCTACTATATAGGAGGTCACTAGCACTAAAGGCAGGCAACCACCTTTATCGCGAAATAGGCAGATTTAGAATGGCGATAACGGTAGTAGGTAAAGGCTAAAGACCATATAGAAACCATATAGAAGACCCTATAGGGGAAACCTATAATCCTATTATATAAAGGCCTAACAAAAGTAAAGGCTATAGTACTATTTCTTCTTTGTATAGAGGTAATAGGGCTTAATACATAGCTTGCATCTATTAGTGTATTAGCGGTTCTCCTATAGTGCGAATATAGCTAGATAAGGCAGACAGTCCACTATATACTATTTTAGTATCCATACTACTAAAGGGCGGACTTTATAGCAAAATGCGCCTTTAAACGCCGTTAAGATGTTTTAAATAATAAAGAAAGCGCCTAAGCGGCAGCAAAATAGCTAGTATAGTTAGGTGCGTTACCCTAGTTTTAGGTAGTAAAGGTAATAGATATAAAGGACATAAGTAGATACTAGCCCTTTTAAAGCCTAGAGGACTAGTAAAAAAATAAGGGTAAAAGGATAAGGAAAGAAGGGGGTAGAGTAAGATTATCCGTAAAGCGCGGCCAGTTAGCTTAATATGCAGACTTAAAGGTAGGTAAAAGGCGAGCCGCTGGCGCTCTAATGTTGGAACGCTGCTATCTCTCTAGCGCGGCCCAAGGTAGGGTTTTCTCTAAGTTAGAGTTTTTCCTATAGAAGGTATTAGCCTGCGTGGACCCACTAGGGGGACTAGGACGGGCGGTAAATTAAATTTATTATTATTTAACTGTCTATAGTTAATGCACATCCTAAGTTTTCCGTTTTTCTTTAGGATGAATAGTACTAGATATCCTACTAATAACTATAATAGTCTAATATATCCCTTTTATAAGTTTTCCTGGATAAACTCCTTAAGCGCTATTAACTTGGTTTTAGTAAGCTTATATATTAGAAAGAACCTTAGACTTATTTCTAGTTCTAATTCTATCTTATAGTCCTATACTATATACTCTAACAGCTTTTTACTTTTTAGTAACCATAACTTTTTCCCATACTTATAGTATCTCTTTAGTATATAACTTAAGCCTCGCTTAGTCTCTTTATATATTACTCCAACTTAGTACTATACTAACTTAGTTTGCTGTTATATTTTATATTATTAAGTATCCCTAATATTAACCTGACCTATAACCTAATTAATCTTTAGATTATATTTTTATAACTAAGGCATTTCTAGTATTACCTTATCCTTTCCTAATAGTAGGATATTAAAAGATATTTTAACTCGTCTTTCTTTAATAGTTAACTAAATAGGTCCTATTTTAAGATTAATAATATCTTCTCTATAGGCTATCTAATCTCCTAAAATTGTTATTAGTAGATATAGGTATTCCTTCTACCTATAAGGTAACCTTATCCTTTCCACTACTACTGGTAATATGTAGTTCCTTATTACTCCACTATCTATTAATACTTTAAACTGTTAATCTCGCCATTTAACTTTTAAGTTTAGGTATTATTCTAGAATTCCTTTAAGGGTCTAAGGCTTTACTACTAGTTCCCTCTAGTTTTATAGGCCTCTCCTTTTCCTAACTACTAGCTACTAGATCCTATTTGTACTTAGTCTAACCTAGGCTAATACTTAGTTTGCTTCTTTTCCTCTATATACTATAGATAAGTATTCTTTAGGCACTTCTACCACTATTATCTATCTAGGTATTTTTCCATAAGTAATCTTCCTAGTTAAAGTATTAAGTCTCCTTATCCTTAAACTTCTACTAGGTGCCAACTATGTATATACTTAGCATCTCTATATTGCCTTTTATCCGGTACCTAATATATCCTTACTAGGTACTTCTAAATTTTGTCCTTTAGTATTTTATGTATATTATACGTGTTATTTATATAAGCTATCTATAATAATATATAATACGCTAGGTAACTTAGGTTAACTCTTAGTTTATCTTTATCCTTAAGATTAAACCTCTATTTAGTTATTCTAACTACTAGTCTTTCTTTTATAGGTACTAAGATTTATTAATTATTTCTCTAGTCCCTAAATCCTTCTTCTAGGTTCCTTAACATTATAATTAATGCTCCCTTAATATGATTTATATGTTTTTCTATAATAGGTTAATCCTAAACAACCTTTTTATCTAACTATATATAAAAGTCTTCCCACTTATTATTATGCCTTTATCTATACCACTTTCTATATAACTGGCTTAGTATATACAGCCTATCTATAAGAAAGTACCTTATTATTGCTATATTGTAATAACCTTTAGTATATGTTTTTTTAAATCTAGTTAGGATTCCTAGATCCTCTTCTTATTCCAGTTTATTTAACTATTTTGCCCTTAGCGTGCCTATCTATGGCCTATTAGTTACTTTCTATATAGGTGCTCTATCCCTTATACATCTATATAATCTCTAATTAAACTTCTTTTCTTGCTATGTAAGAATCCTTTGCCTAAACTCCTTTATAGTTTCTATCTTATCGCGTCTTATATATAGGTTTTTAATATTATTAAACTTTTTAATTATTATATTAACTTTTTAACCTTTAGGCTAAACACTGTGTTCCCCTAGTATAGACGTCTTTACTTATTCCCTAAACTTATAGTTCTTAAACTTATGTCCCGTACTTATTTGCTAGTCTTAGAACTAAGCTATTACCCTTTCCCATTAGTTATTGTCTATTATAGGTTTTTAGGTGTGTTTTATCTTATTTTAAGAATCTTAAGCGTCTTATATCTCTGCTTAAGAATCTTAAGCCTATAGCCTTTTGCCTTTATTAAGTAGTAAGCTAGCACTAGCAGTTGTCTACTTACTTAATTATCTTTAAATATTACTCCTTCTATCTTATAAAGCAATAGATGCTATATCTAGTAGTTTTATAATACCCGCTACTAAACTATGTTCTATAATAGTCTTAGTCTCTACTTCTATTATATTATTAAGGTTTAGGTACTCCCAGTTAGTCCCTTTTTCTTCCTTATCACTATTAATTAATAAGTACTCTAACTCTATTATTATGGTTGCTAATCTTTATCTATATATTACTATAATATCTTAATCCAGCTTATAAATTTAATTTTATTCTTTATCTAACTCTCTAGTTCCTTTAAGTCCTTTTAACTTAGGCTCTTATAGCTAATAGCTTGCGCCATACTTAGCGTCCTTATAAATTTAGTATGCGTTATTATAACAAAACGTAAAGTGTTTAATTAAATACTCCTTAGTCCTGCGTAATACCCTTATATCCGTATTATTATATTCTAACGATTTTATACCTTTTACCGCGTGGTTACTCTAACTACCTCTATAGTCTTTGGCGAAATAACCCTGTTTTCTATAATTTATATAAGCTCCTAATTTAAACCAATCTTTTTACTATAGAGTCCGCCTAAACGTCTTCTACTATTAAGATCCCTAGTTTAGCCTCTGCTCCTTAGTTCTATAATTACTTAATCCTTAACCTCTAGGTTTCTATAGTTTCTTATTCTATCTCTTAGATTCTTTAGTGCCGCTTAAGTCTATTAGCTCTAGCCTATTCTATAGTTTTTAATTTTAGCTTTATTAATACGTGCTCTACGCCTTATATAACTATAAAACTCTGTCTTACCCTCTCTTAGCTTGTTCCCTTTAGTAGATCCTATTATTAATCTTAATTACTTAATTAATTAAGTCTCTTATTGTTTCCGCATCTTCTATTAGAATAATTACGTCCTAGACTTTAGCCTTAAGTCCCTATTTATACTATACCATAAGCGCCTTATCGTTCTATTTAACCTATGCCGATAGTATCTGAAATTAGGTTATATACTTAATTGCTAAAGTACATTATACTATATTTTAAAGCTTTCGTTCTACTATTATTGTTGCTTTAGGGTCCCTAAATATCTATATAAGTTATTCCGCAAATCCTCCCTAACTTAAGAATATAAACTTAACTTCTAAGTTAGTAGTCTAGTCTCCTTTTTCCTGTATATTAGTAAGGTATAGCTTAAACTATTCCAATACCCTTCCTAATAAGAACAGTCCTATATAGACTACTTGGTCTATAGGTGTAGCTAACTTTACTCCCTCTTATAGTACCTTAAATTGCATTTATATAAGAAATCCTTTAAGCTTTAACTTCTTTCCTAAGAATTGTTTAACTAATGGTAACTTAACCTTTACTGCTCTAATTCCATTAATTTAATCTTTAAGTATTTAATTGTTATTTATTAATCAATTAACCATTTTCTATAACTGACCTATTATGACTAGCTATAAACTTGTATTTAATATACTGGCGTCCTCGCTCGTCCCTAAGGTAGTTACTACTATAGACGGCGTTATAACTGGTGCTTTTAGTGGCATATTATTCAACTTCCCGTTAATACTATAACCGTAGTAGTGAATGTGTAATGAAGCCTTATAGCAGGAACTACGGTGGACTTATTAATAGGCTAGGTGTATAGATATTAAACGAGTTAACAACGAATAATAATAACTAGTAGAGTAGTTGCCTAACAGATTAACTCCAATTATATTCTAAGATTCACTATAAGGAAAGGAACTATCTAGGTAGGGACTATAAGTCCTTAAATACATATCTGTACTCCTAAGAAACTCTCCTTATACGTAAAGTACGTGTTATACGTATTGTACGTACATACAATCCATATCTCGCGTATACTGCGTATAACGTTATATAACTTGCTTACTATTCTTTATTATATAGTTCTACGGGTTCCATCCTAGACTATACCTCAATTAATTAACTAGCTCCCTCCGACTCCTCTCTAAGTAGTTATAGCCCTTTACTTAAAGCGTCCGTAACACTATCTATATAGCTTAATACTTAGTTAATTAGTAGCCTAGCCCTTCTTAGTAATGTATACTTAATTACCTACTCCAAGGTCTAATTTATAACGGCGCTTATTAGCTTGCCTTATTTACCGCTCTTACGCCTTAACTAAGTTATCTTTCGCCCATTTAACTGCGTCTTAGGTTTTATATACGAAGGCTTAAGCTTTTTATCGTGTTAGCTTCTTATAAGGTATTAAGGCTATTTATATACATTCCTCCCAGTTAAAGTAGAGCCTTAGCTTAAATCCTAGCTCTAGCTTATATAGTGCAAAGCCAGTAGATTTATGCAGTAAGATTGCCTATATAAAGTCTATATAGGGGAGGAGCTCTAACTAATTGTTCTAGTAGTGGTTAATAAATAGTCTTAAGCGTTAGTCAATGTACTAGTTTAGTACCTCCGTATTACTATTAGTTTGTAGGTAACTAACTATAGAGAGCTTTTACTTAACGCCAGTTAGTTTATATAGCTTATCTGTAAAGGCTAAGATAAACTAGGGTCCTTAATCTAATGTAACTATCTTTAGGAGGCCGTACACGCGCCAGACGTATTAGTAGTATAGGTTTACTATATCCGCTACGGTAGCAGTTTTATAGTAGGGTAGTAAGAAGGCTCTCTTACTTAGTTTATTAATAACTATAAAGACGTTGTTAAAGCCCTTTTTATCTATTAGGAAGGACTTAAAATTAAAAGAGACGTACTGCTAGTAGCGTTTACTAATTAGTAGAGGATGCAGCAGGCCTATTACAGCGCTGGTGGAAAATGGTAGATTATAGTAGACGTTATGGTAGACGCAGAGTTACGTAAGCTTACGTGACTCGAGGATTATATAAAACTTTAAGTGGCGCTGCCCTTCTTCTCCTTTCCTTTCTCTAGCTTTGGATCCTCGTTTATAGACAATCCAATTATATAGGCTTGCGCGTCCCTCTTGCCGTGCTTATGCCTTAATTAACTAAGTCACTAACATTATCTAAAGCTCTTCTACTCTTTTTCCTAAGAAGGAACTTAAATATATCTATAAGACTATAAACTAGAACAGAATATAGAATTAGACCTAAAGACTATTACCTAAACTTAAAAAGGCAAAATAGAACTAGAAAGAATAGAAAAGAATAAAATAGGACTCACAGAACATATATAGGCCAGAACCCCTACAGAAACCTACTAGAAATTACCTAATACCCTTACCACTATGCTAAGAAATACTATAGCTAGTAAAGCAGCTATAGGACCCTTAAATACCTCTAATAATAAAATAATTACTGTCTTAACCCCCTAGGCGAAACTCGCGGTAGCTAATGCTGAAATTAAACGACTGCGAGAGCTGCTTAAGGCTAGAGATACCCCTATATTAACTAATGACTTATTAAATAGACTTGCTACGGTCCTTAAGGCCCTAGCCTAGCGTATAGTATTATCCCGGTCTATAAAGGTCGCGGACCCCCTATTACTTATAGATAGAACTAACCCTATATTTAATAATTAGAAGCTTTAATTATAAGACAAGCTTAAAGTTAATATAGACCACTTCCCTACTACTTAAGCTAAGATGGCCTACGTCTTTGGCCGTACTGGTAGGGACGTATAGACGTATCTACGTCCGCGATACGCCTAGGACTTGGCAGACCCCTTCCTCTCTAAAGAAGAGATAATTAACTACCTGTCTTCTATTTATAAGGACCCCTTTAAGGTATAGAACGCCCATTTTAATTATAAAAGCCTAATAATGAAAATAACGGAAACCTTCTTGGTTTTCTAGACCCGCTTTCTGCACCTATCTAAATAGGCCTAAATTCCCTAGGAGGATCTAATGCTAGACCTCTTTAATAAGCTTACCCTAGATCTATAGCGCGCTATACTACCGGTTTATACTACCGTATAGACGCTAAAGGAACTTATAGACTAATGCCTAGCTATTAACTAGGGCCTCTAGCGAATTAAGGTATATATAGAGCGGTATAAGGCTAGAAGCTCCGCCAACTAAAATATAAGTGCTATAAAAATAGGCCGTAGTGCCCTAGTAATATTTGCAACCCCTATAGTACCGACCGTACCGCCTACTATTAACCTAGTAGCTAGCCGTACAGCTAGTCCCGCCATAACTCCAGCGTATACTTGGCCTTTATATAGCGACCCCCGTAGGTAGGCCCTTAGCGACTAAGGAGCTTACTTTATATAAGGTTAAAAGGGTTACCGTATAGCTAAATACCTAACAAATATTAAAAAGGATAAGGTCCTACTAATCTAGGAGGATAGTATGGAGGCAGAGTTGGAAAAAAAGGAACCCTAGAGAAAAACTCCTCTTTAGGATTAAAAGGAATTAATATGTTATATATTAATCTGGGTTGGCTAGTTAGTAGAAGAAGCTACACTATCCCTTATACTTTATTCTATAATAGATATTAAGTTTTAACCTCTACTTTAGCTAACTCTAGAGTAAATACCTTTACCTTAATAGACACCTAGTATGCCGTAAAGCTGGCTAATTTTTTAAATATACCCCTTAAAGAACTACCTAAACTAATCCCTATCCGCGGGTATAACGGATAGATAGAACTACCTATTATAACTATCTTACGGATCTACCTCTGTGTTAACGGACAAAGATAATATAATATTCCCTTTCTTATTACGGACCTAGGAAGCTATAATATAATTTTAGGGAGAAAATAGCTAGCCTATCTAGGCTTATAGCTTAATATACGGAGTAGACGGCTTATCTAGCCTAAAACCCTACCCCTAACCCCTTATTTTATAAAAGAAATTAGCATTATAATAGAAAACCTTATACAGCCCTAGATTAATACTATTTACTAGGCTAATGCTATATATAGGGACTAGACCTTTAAGAAGGATATATAGCTTAATCTGCAACGGATCTATATACTGCGCCGCCTATAGACTACCTATATTACGCTACCCGCACTAGAGGCCTAGGAAGTTAATAGT
Source organism: Cenococcum geophilum 1.58 (assembly GCF_001692895.1). NCBI lineage: Eukaryota > Fungi > Ascomycota > Dothideomycetes > Gloniales > Gloniaceae > Cenococcum > Cenococcum geophilum. Next base: position 905,342 of record NW_027137621.1, on the reverse strand, counting down.
GACCTAATTAAGCCCCCTATAGAAAATATAGGCCCTACGCAGCTATAAAGGAAAGCTAAAAATATCGGACGCTATACTAAACTAATTAACCAAAAGGATAACTTATAGAAAATAGAACGTAAGCTAAGGAAGACTATAAATTCTATACGGCAAAATATGGCCTAATAAATATTAGTAAAGAAACCTACGGACCTTCTACTAGTTAATATCTGCTATATTAGCGCCATAGGGTTCTATTAGAACTTAATTCAGCCTAATACCGTTACCTTTATAACTAGCTTATATAAAATTAATTAAATAATTAAGGAAAAGAAAAGTAAGCTTAGCGGATAAGAAAGCGAGCTTATAGATAAGGAACTAGTAGATTAAAAACTGCCCTATTAATATCAGAAATTTAAGGATGTATTCTCTAAGGCAGCGTCCAATATACTTCCGCCTTACTAACCATATAACTATAAGATTAAGATTAAGCCAGATAAGGAAAACACCCTTAGCTATAGCCCCCTTTATTAGTAGTCTGCTACCAAATTATAGGCTATAAAGTAGTACCTTATTAATAACCTAGGTACGGGCTTTATTAAGCCTAGCTAAGCCCCTTTTAACTCGCCTATTCTCTTTATTAAAAAACTAAATAGAGGACTCTGCTTCTGCATTAACTACTATAAGCTAAATAATATAACCTATAAGGACTGTTATCTGCTACCCCTACTTAATAAAACTCTAGCCTAAATAAGTAGAGCTAAGATCTTTATAAAGCTAGATATCCGCTAGGCCTTCTACTAAATTAAGATAGACCCTAGGTCTAAGGATCTTACTATATTTTAGGCCTATTACAGAACGTATAAATATAAGGTACTTCTTTTTAGACTAACTAATGGACTAGCTACGTACCAATGGTATATAAACAACGTACTCTTTAACTACCTTGACAACTTTTATACGGCCTGCCTAAATAATATTATAATCTACTCTAAGAATAAGCTAGAATACAAGGAGCATATCTATAAAGTCCTATAGTAGCTCCGCAAGGCTAGCCTCCAGGCTAATATTAAAAAGTTAGAATTTAGTATTAAGCGTATAAAGTACCTAGGGTTTATTATTAGTATAGACGGAATTAAGGCGGACCTAGGGAAGACGGCCGTAATTAACTAGTAGGAACTACTATAGACCGTAAAAGGAATCTAGTTATTCTTAGGGTTCTATAACTTCTACTAACGCTTTATTAAGAACTATAGTAGAATCGCCCGGCCTCTTAACCATCTTATTAAAAAAGACCAGCCCTTTTACTTTAACGCTATTTATAGGTAGGCCTTTAATAAGCTTAAGAAACGGCTAGTATTAGCTCCCTTACTAGCCCACTTTAACCTAAAACGGCCCTTAATGCTAGAAACTAATACCTTAGATAGTGTAATAGCTAGTGTCTATTTCTAGAAGTAACCTAATGGAAAATAGTACCCTATTATATACTATTTAAAGACTATAATAGACGCTGAGCTAAACTGCCATTTCCATAATAAAGAAATGCTAGCTATTATCTCTTACTTTTAGTACTAATGTGCATAGCTAGAAGGGACCCCTAAACTTATCTAGGTAGTATCGGATTATAAGGCCCTTACGGCCCAGCAGGCATACTAGGCGGATATTCTATTTTAATTTAACTTCTTAATTATATATAGACTAGGCGCTATAAACCGTGCAGATACTTTTATAAGTCGTTAACATGACCTAGATAACTAAACAGCTGCAAAGATCTTACTATAGATTTAGACACTACTATAACTAGAGCGCCTTAACCCCTAGATATAGGCAGAACTAAATATAGACCCTTTAGACGCTAAGATATATCCCATTAACTCTACGGAACTTAACCTTATTAATAAACTACTATAGGCAAACCGTACGGCCCCTTCTCTATAGGAGTACCGTAAAAAGGTAAAGGATGCTATTAGCCTATAGTCCCTTAAAAACGGACTGCTTAAGCACTAGAAACGGCTAGTAGTGGTAGAGGAATAGGATTTATAGACTTAGCTTATCGCCGAAGCATATACTTAGGTCTCTACGACCTACCCTAGAAAAAATAAAACCCGTAGAATTATTAGCGACCGCTACTACTGGCCTAGAATGGTTATAGATATTAACCACTATATATAGAACTGCGATAACTGCTGTAGATCTATAATTCCACAAGATAAGACCCTAGGGCTATTAAAGCCACTCCTAATACCAGAACGCCCCTAGCAGTATATCTTTATAGACTTTTATAAGTTACCTATAGACCGCGCCGGATATAATATAGTTATAATCCTAGTTAACCGCTTTAGCAAGCGCCTATTATTAATCCCCTATTATAAGAATATTAATGCTAAAGAGGCGGCCTAACTATATATCTACTATATCTACCAAATTTACGGACTACCAGATACTATCGTATTTAACTATAGGCCGTAGTTTATATTAGCCTTCTAGAACGAGTTTACCTGGATCCTAAGTATTAGGCTAAAGCTCTTTACGGCATACTACCCTTAGATAAACGGTTAGACGGAGATTGTAAATTAATACTTAGACTAGAGACTCCGGCCCTTTATTAACTACTTTTAGGACAACTAAAGCAAACTACTACCTATAATGGACTACGCCTAGGCAACCCTACCCTATAACTCTACGGGGTTTGCACCTATTTAGCTAAAAATAGAATACTTACCCCATATAAGCTTTAACTAGAAAAGACTAGAAGGACTATAAACCACGCGTAAAAAACTATCTTATAAAGAAGTATAGCAATATGCTAAACGCTTAGAAGAAGTATAAACGGTAGCCTATAAGAACCTAGAGAAGGCTTAGAAATTAATAGAATAGTAGGCAAATAAGTATAGGCGTAAGTCTAACTTTACTGTAGGTAATAAGGTCTAGGTTATAATAAAGAACTAAAAGACAGAATAGCCTAGCTGTAAGATAGACTATAAGATGGCAGGACTATATAAGATCCTTAATAAAGAAGGCAACTTATATAAGGTTAAACTCCTAGACTTAATTAAAGTCCACCCTATTTTCTTACCAGATAAGCTATAAAAAGCTGCAAATAACCCACTACCTAGATAAAAGAATGAGCCTCTACTACTAATTTAAGTTAATGGCGACGACAAATGGGAAGTTAATAAAATACTAGCCTGTAAACTAGTATAAGGAACGCTAAAATACCATATCTAATAGAAAGGTTACAATCTAGACCCAACCTAGTACCCCGCCTAAAACTTTATAGGTTACCCCTAGAAGCTTAAAAAATTCTATAACTAATACCCTAATAAGCTAGGACCCTTAAAGTATCTAGATAAATAGATGGAGTGCTAGTATAGCAAAGATAATAAGCTACCTATTAAGCATATAGATAAGAACATCCTATAGACATAATACGGACATATAAAGTCTAAGGGCAGGCTTTTTCGGAGGGGGGGCAATGTTACGGCGCTGGTGGAAAACGGTGGATTATGGTAGACGTTATGGTAGACGTAGAGTTACATAAGCTTACGTGACTTGAGGATTGTATAAAACTTTAAGTAGCGCTACCCTTCTTCTCCTTTCCTTTCTCTAGCTTTGGATCCTCGTTTATAGACAACCCAATCGTACAGGCTTGCGCGTCCCTCTCGCCGTACTCGTACCTCGATTGACTAAGTCGCTAACAAGGCCTAAAGTTTTATTATAAGGTATATAAGTCCTCCTGTAGGTCCTACAATTACTTATATATATATTATAATCTAAAGCTAATCCTAGCTAATAGTATTAGTCTGCTATAAGCCTCTTGGTCTTTCTTATACTTAGGTAAGCAGTTATTTAATAGGAGTGTACCTCCGCAATAAGGTAGGTACGGAGGCAGTTAGTATTAGAGACTATTAGCTTGCTAAATCAGGTAAGTAGTCCTTCTTAGAGCTTCCAGCCCTTCTAGTCTTACTTAGCTAGCTAACATAGCCCTACTAGCGACTCGCTAGTTTAATTAGCCTGGAGGATCTAATTAACCAGCTTATACGGTTCCTATTTGCGATTTACTACAAAGGGTCCCTTAAGGTTGTCTTTAGTGTAGCGATTATAAGGGCGGGGTTAATTAAGTATATGGTGCGTATAGCTACATCCTTCTCTTTCTATGTCTTTAGGTCCTCTTACTTTTATAATAGAGTATTAGCAACTATATTTGCCCTACCTGGCCTATATATAATCTATATATAGAAATTAGCTAGTAGATCTACCCAGCGGGCTTACTATAGGTTTAGTAGCCTTTTAGTTATAAAATAGTTAAGGGCTTAATAATCTATAACTACCATAAAAAGTATACACTAGAGGCCGATAAGGCGACCTCGCCATTCCTATAGGCCTCTTATTACTACTAGTATTTCTTTATTATAGATCTTATACCACATCTTCTTAGGGGACATTATCTTTAAAAAGAAGGCTACTAGCTTCTAGGTCCTATTGTCTTATAGCTAGTTTAGTACCCTAGCTACTACTCCATTACTTATATTAGTCTCTACGCGGGTGTCTCGGAATAGTAAGTAGTGTTTAATTACACTACCTAATAGTATAAAAGCCTTAACCCATTTAAAGACTTTAAGCTCTTCCTCTCATAGTAAGTGCTATACTCCCTTCCTTGTAAGCTTACTAAGCGGTTATACAACTTAGCCGTAATCCTTTAAGAAGGCCTAGTAGAAGTTGCAGAATTCTAGAAAGGATTATACCCCTTTTACAAAGGTAGGGGGCTCCTAATCTCTAATTATAGCTAGCTTATTAGTATCTATAGCAATCCTATTAGTTCTAATAATAAAACCTAGAAACTTTATTTTGGTAACGTCAAACTTACTCTTCTTAATATCCGCTTATAGGCCTACCTCTTAAAGCCTCTATAGGACCTTTTTAATGTAGACTTTGTGCTTTAGCGGGTCGTCTAAGTAGATTAGGATATTATCTATATAGGCTGTATAGAAGTCGTCTAGGTAGTCGAAAAGGACGTTATTAATAAACCTTTAGAAGGATATAGAGCCGTTATACAGTTTAAAGGGTATGATGCGGTACTTATATAATCCTTACCTTATATAAAAGGTGGTTAACTCCTCTACCTCTTCCTTTAGCCGTTAATATAGGATAGGGGCAGTGGCTATAGAATATATATATTTAAGGAGTCTGCAAGACGTTACGCGATCGATTATAAGGGTCAAAGGCATAAGGAGGTAATATACTTACGCGTAGCTAACATAAGCTGTATATAAGGTATATATAAGAGCACAGGGCTCTCCTATAAGGCCCTTACGGTGGGGTTCTATAACACTACCCCCCTCCTTTAGAGGCGAAGCTCCAGTAACGCTGTGGTTTACTATATATATATAAAAGGGGACACTTAAGGTATAGAGAAGAAAAGGGGATATCGCTAAAGGCATGTAACAACGTTACGTAATAAGGCTTGGCACCTAAAAATCCAACTAATTAGATAACTTTAACCGCCGGTCAAAGTTCCTAGACATCTTAACGGTCACGTAATGGCAATCTGCGGCAATCTAACGGGAATCTAACGGCAATTTACCCTTACATCGTAATATATAACGGTTTAACTCTATAAGGGCTCCCATAGAGGATTAGGCACGAAATCTCTACTTAGGCCCGGTTTCTGTGGGTTTATATAGTAGAAATCGCTAATTAGATCCTTTGCGTTTTTAAAGTCTTCCTATAGTTACTATTCTGGCTAGTCTATATTAAATCCTATATAGATAACTCTATAGTAGAGCCGCTATCCTCTGCCTTTACTAAAGTATTTAGAGTTAATAATTTGTTTAATAGTCTACTCCTTATGGTTCTCGTCTTTATTCTTATCTTAGATTAGTACTAGTAGGGGTTTAGGCTATATCTGTCCTGGTAAGGGTTTAGGCTAGTAAAGGTATAGTAGCTAAGGGTAAAATATAGGCCATATCCCATAGGTGGCTAGAGTAGGTGGAAGTTCTAGCTTATATACGGCTCCCCTATTATAGTATACTTAAAAGGGTCGTCACTATAAATAAGTATATCGTCTAGGTATATAGAGCAGAAGTCGTAAAGGTAGTCCCATAAGGCGTTATTAATAAGCTCGGGTCCCTAGAACTTGGCGACCCCCTAAACTCGTGCTCGTTTCCCATATAAAACCCTAGTTTTCTACCTCTATAAAAACAGTATTAGTAATACAATATTAATAATATAAAGTCCTAAACTTAAAGCTTATATAGTCTTAAGTTAATTTATAAAAAAAAAATTTAAAAAAATGTCTTTATGCGCCTAAAAAATAAAATAGTATATTTTATATAGTAATTTACCCCCCTAAAAAAACACACTATACTATTTTAGTAAATTTTTTTAATAATATTTTTTAAAAATAAATAGCTATGCGACACCTGTTTTTAATTTATATAGCATTTATATATATAAGCTTTTAAAATATAGCCATTTCAAAAAGCTCCTATATAAATTAATCCGTAGAAGTAACTCTATAGTTGATTAACTTTTAGGCCTTATATATATATCCATTACAACATTATAGCTAAAGTCTCGCGTAAAGTCTTGCGTAAAGTCTCGCGTTATCTAAATTTATATAGGGGCTGTATATAATCTTTAATAAAATTATTAAAGCTATCTATATAAGGTCTAGGGCTATATATAGGCTTAAAATAATTACAAGAGCTAAATCTATTAATACAGTCAAATCTCCTTAATACGGTATGGGGTATATAACGATAACTTTTACATTACAATCTACACCCCTTGATTAAGCCTTTTTTGGTGTAATATTACGATAATCTGACTTTTGAGAATATCGTTAAGCACTTACTACTAATATCGTTATAACTAATAGAGAATTTGTACGGGAGAGGGCCCTATTTGGCCCGCGAGGTAGACATCCTAAGCCTTTTTAGGTATAAAGCTTATCTTTTTCCTGCTTATTTACCCTATATATAACTCTTAATATAATAATACTATTAGTATTACGATACGCTCGGCCGAACAAACGGTATTATATTAAAGAGATTTGACTGTAGCTATCTCTAGGATCCTTAATAACGGTTTTTTTTTTCTTTAATAAAAATAATCTTAACTCTAAGCAAGTCGTAGGACATTTTAGACCCGATATTTATAAAATATCTAGTTATCTCTCTAATTAATTGACTTTTAGTAGTATTTTAAGCTATTATAGTTAAGCAATTCGACCGCGAATATAGGGAAAATTATAGATATTATTGGAGTGCCTAATAAGCGTTAGAAAATAGCCTTAGACGTAATTTTAGTAGTTTTGCACAAATGTAGTTAGTTAGCTTGCGGACTGATTGAAAATCCACACCAATGGAATCACGTCTAAGCCTGCTAAGGTAATTTATATAAAACCGCTGCAATTATGTCTAAGGCTTTTCTCCAACACTTATAAGCAATCTAGTAATATCCGCAATTTTCCCTATATTCGTAGTTAAATTGCTTAATTATAATAGCTTAAAATATCACTAAAAGTTTATTAATTAGGGAGACAACCTAATATTTTATAAATACTGGATTAAAAGCAGCCTATAATAGCCTAAAGTTAAGATTAATTTTAATTTAGTTAAAAATCGCGTTATATAAGATTCTAGAGATAGTTATAATATTATAATTGGTACGTATATAAGGCCTAAAAGTTAATTAATTATAAAGCTTGTTCTTATAATTATTTTAGGCCTATATATAGCCCTAGACTTTATATAGATAGCTTTAATAATTTTATTAAAGATTATATACAGCTCCTATACAAATCCTATATAAATTCAGATAACGCGGTAAAACTTAGCTATAATATTATAATAGGCGTATATATAAGGCCTAAAAGTTTATTAATTATAGAGCTGCTTCTACTAATTAATTTAACGGTATTTTTAAGATAATAGCTATTATAGGGGGGGTAGATTAATTTTATTAAAAAAGATAACCGTTCTATATATAAATAGAGTCGCATCGCTTAATAAATATTGCGAAAGTCCCTTAAACTATAGAATTAACCTTTTAATAAAAAGGGTTAGCAATATCTGCTAATTAATTCTATGGTCTAAGCTTGCTAAGGTAAAGCTTAGACGTGGTGTAATGGGACTGTCCCATTACAGTAAGGACGTCTCGGTGAAACACTCGACGACAGTGGAATTCTGTCGAAGCCTCTCGAAGTACGTGCACGTACGTGCACGTACCACGGCTACCCTTATATCTTGACCACGTTGACCCGAATCTGTTCTGTTCCTTGTCCGAACGTCTTATTACTTACAAGGTCTATATAATTTAGCTCTTAATAGAATCTTATTTCCTTTGAAGCTGCCTTGAAGCACCTTGCCCCCTTACACGTGGTTCTATTAGTGCGGAGTTAATTGGTCCGCAAGTAGGTAACTAACCACGTTTGTAATATACTATTAAAATTACGTCTAAGGCACATTTCTAATGTTTCTTAAGAAACCGGACTTTTTTTATAACCCTCCTTATACTCGCGGTTAAATTGCTTAACTATAATAGGTTAAAATACTGCTAAAAGTTAATTAATTAGTGAGATAGCCTAATATTTTATAAATATTAGATCTAAATTAGCCTATAACTACCTAAAGTTAAGATTATTTTTATATAAAAAAAACCCGTTATTAGGAGTCCTAATATTACCTATAATATTATAGTAAGTATATATATAAAGGCCAAAAATCCATCATTAATAGATTTAGCTTTATAATTATTTTAAGCCTATATATAAGGCCTAGACCTTATATAGGTAGTTTTATTAATTTTATTAAAAATTATATACTACTATAAGGTATTGCCTAGGTATATAGTAGGGAATAGATAAGCCGGGTATAAATTATAAGGAGAGTTAATAGAAGAGGACAATATAGTAAAGAGTAGGGTAGGTAATACCCTTGTATAGGAGACGAACTAATAGGGGAGGAAGGAGTTATAAGCCTAAGGAGCTTATAAAGAGGTGCTAAAAGATCCCTTAAACCAGAGATTACCTTAACAAGCTTAGACTATATATTCGGAATAATTTTATATCCGCTTAACGTAAAATCAAAAATGTGGTCTAAGCCACATTTCTAACGTTTCTTAGGCGCTCCGACAATACCTACGATTTTTCCTATATTCGCGGTTAAATCACTTAACTATAACAACTTAAAATACTACTAAAAGTTTATTAATTAGAGAGGCGACCTAATATTTTATAAATATCGGGTCTAAATTGGCCCACAACTGCCTAAAGTTAATATTATTTTTGCTAAAACAAAATCCCGTTATTAGAAATCCTAATATTACCTATAATATAGTAATAAGTATATATATAAAAGCTAAAATCCATCACTAGTAGATCTAGCTCTTGCGATTATTTTAAGCCTATATGCAGCCCTTGACCTTATATAGGTGGCTTTGTTAATTTTGTTAAAGATTGTATATATCCCTATATAAATGCGAGACTTAATATAAGACTTAACGCAAGCTTAGCTATAACGTTGCAATAGGCACATATATAAGGCTTAAAAGTTTATCAATTATAGAGCTGCTTCTATAGATTAATTTAATAGTATTTCTAAAATAGTAGCTATTATAGGGGTGTAGATTGATTTTATTAAAAAAAGGTAACTGCTCTATATATAAATAAAGTCAGATCGCTTAATAAAGTGTAGAAAAGTCTCTTAGACTATAAAATTAACTTTTTAGCTAAAAAGGTTAGCGATATCCGCTTGCGGATATACGTATGTCCGCTAATTGATTCTATAGTCTAAGTTTACTAAAATAAGACTATAGAATCGACTTTGCGCGGAGCGGAATATAAAAGATCCGTCGATTCTATAGTCTAAGTTTGCTAAGGTAAGAAGCCGTTAGAAAAAGATTAATAATACTAACTTTTACTAATACAGAACGCATATTAGTAGCTATAATTTGTCTTTAGTAGTTATATATACTAAAGATGCGGTATATATACTATATTATACTAAGTATATATAGGAGTCCGTGCCACCTCGCGCATAATACTACCTCTTATAATGTAGTTGGTGGGCAAGCTACCTATATAGGCAAGCTGCCCATATTAAAACCCCACTAAAAATTAGAAAATTCACACCCTAGTATCTTAACAACCACTTAATAATAAATTCTAATAATTTAAATTTAGACTTTTATATATACTTTATAGCTTCTATTAAAGTTTCATAGTAAATAGTTAAGTAGTTTTTAAGATATAGTAATATGGCCTCGTTTCGGCCCCTAAAATTTAATATCTTAAAAACTACTAAACTATTTACTATACAACTTTAATAGAAGCTATAGAGTATATATGGAAGTCTAAATTTAAATTATTAGAATTTATTATTAAGTAGTTATTAAGATATTAAGGTGTGAATTTTCTAATTTTTGGTAGGGTTTTGATATGGGCAGCTTGCCCGCATAGGCAGCTTGCCCGCCTACTACGTTATACCCTTTTCCTATATAAAATTGTAAAATTCTAGCCTTTATAAAATAGTAACCCCTAGGGCTATTATTATAAAAATTTAAAGTCTTAAATAAGTAAATATTTATTTATTTTATTAGTAGATTCTTTAATTAACGTCTAATACGGATCCTATCTAGGCCCACGCAGACTACTCCGTATATAAGGGGAAAGTAATATTAATAGGAAAAACCCCTTGCTATTAGGGGGGAGGAAAAACCCTATGAGCCACCTTAGTAGGATAAAAAACCCCAAATTGCCATACCTGTACGAGCAGTGGCCCTGCGGGCCTATAGCTCGTCCTCCTCCTTGGATGTTTTAAACTCCTTAAGAACCACTACTTCCTTCTCTAGCTTATCTAAAGCTAGGGTTTACTACGTCCTAGCTAGGCCTTACCGATCGATTGCTATATGCTTATAGTTATGCCCTATATCTTAACCACCCCTATATACTGTCTCTTGTTAACCATTGCTATATATGCTATACCTCCCCCCCCTAAGGCCTATTAAAGGCGTAAGGGGGATTCATCCGTTCTACTATCCTAAAACTAAAAGATAAAAGCGGGATGTATATATATATATCTGGGTATCTTTTGTGCCTAAGCCCTAGTCACTAGGCCCTCTCTAAGGGCACTACTCTATTAAGAGGAGATAAGGAAAACCGTACGGGGTTATCTAATAATAATAATAATTCATTGCTTAACGTCCGATTCGGATCCCTACTGGGCCTATGCGGACTACTCCTTATTTACATGTAGGGAGAAAACTCTATTTAAGAAAAATGAGAAAACCCCGTGATCTATCTCCCCGCCTTTTGGGACTCGCCTGCTTAGCGCCTGCGAGTCGCCTGTGGTGCTCTACTACCTTACTGTTTGACCTCCTTGGGAACCACTGCTGCTGTAATAAGCCTACGGACGCGCTAGTATTATAAACTTTTACTCTACTATTGTAGAGTTACTAGGGGGCACCTGCTGCTCGCCCTCTTACCTTCTATTACTATTTCCCTTGCAACCCGGAACTGATTTAGCACATTTTAACTAATAAGCCACTGGGTAACCGCCTTAAGGCCTTTTTATGTTAAGAGTAGTGTATTATAGTTCTCTGTGCTAGCTACTAAGAGTATTATTTCTTGATTGGTGCGTAGGGGGCATAGTAGTATTATGTGTTTTAGTGTCTGTCTTGGCCAGCTATATTCACATCTTGGGCTACCTACTAGGACACCCACCTAGTAAAGCCAATCTTTTAGTCCTATTATTCCTGTTCTTAAGAGTGTTGCTATTATATTTTCTGCCTTTATTAGGCCTTCTCGGAGCCCTTGGGTATTTACCCCCCATAGCGTTAACTATGCTATAGCTTAGGTTCGTCTTGCCTAAGTTAGCCTCTATACCTTTAACTCCCATTCGCCTCTCTAGCGTTAGTCTAACTAGTATTGTATTGCGGTAGATGGTTTCCTGGCGTTCTTACATATTTTACTTTAGCTCCTTTCTCTATCTTACTATTATCTTTGCTAACCTCTTATACGTTTCCCTTCCTCCTCTATATAGGCCTGGGCCCTAAAGCGGCACTATTCTTCTTCTGCTTTTTTTACCTGTTTCTCTAATATCTCTTCCCTACTTTAGGGTTATTGGTTTGTTTTCCTACGGGGCACCCTAGGGTCCCTCTATAGTTTACTTAGGCGTGTCTTAATGTACTTTATAACATTAGAGTTATATTTATTTTGTGTTCTTTATATTGCAGCGGCTTTAATATGTAACTGTAGGGGGGGAATATTGGATTCCTTCTTAAGCAGTGCTGTGGCCGTTCGCTTATACCCGCCTGTGATACTCTAGAGGCAGGCTGTTTGGACCTTTTAAAGTGGTTTAAGGAGTAATTTTGGGGGGCCCTTCTTAGTTTCTCTAATGGCCTAGATACTGGATCTATATGTTATGGTTGGCCGGACGACTGCTGTATATAGTAGGCGTGACCTCTAAAAGCATGGACCCTATATAGAATTAATAATCCTGGATAAAGTGATAAACTGTACTTGGCCTTTACAGGCCGCTTATGCCGCATATGCGCTCTACTGGAGCTTGCTGTCTACCCATACTCCTAATACCCTTAGGCCCTAAACTAGTTAACCCCTAAAGCCTTAGATGCGAATTATATGCTAGAGATCTGTAGATTAGTTATGTTTTCTTATGAAATAGATTAGCTGGTATTTCTCTGGTAAGAATTAGACTTTATAACGTTTTGCCCACTCTATATAAGTGTTATAGGCTTTCTCTAGTGTTCTATAGTTCTTTGCGGCTGTTGGCCCGTATATAATTAGGTTTATATTGTTAACGAAGCCTATCCCCTAGGTTGCCCCTTTCTTAAAGGAGTTAAGTAGGTTACTTATAAAGAAAAGGAAGAGTATAGGCGAGAGGGGTAATCTTTGTAGTATTCCTGTTGCAACTACAATGGGGGGGCTCTGGTATCCGCTAAAGACTAGTAATGTTTCTTTCTGGCCTATAAACCCTTAGATAAATTGTATAATCTATTCTAGGAAGCCCTTTACCCTAAGGATATATAGGAGACGCTTGTGGGGTATATTGTTATAGGCACTACTAATGTCTAGGCTAAGCATTAATACTATAAAGTCCTTTCGCATCGCCTATGCAGATTTAATGGTGGCAGCGAGTAGCGTAAGTGCTAATAGTGTTAAGCGGTTCTTTCTTGCCCCTATTTGGCTTTATAGTAGTAGGGCGTGTTTTTTTACCGTATCTGCTATATATTCCGCTATTACCCTTTCTAAGATCTTGCTAAGGGTGTTTTCTAAGGCAATAGGGCGGTAGCTTCCTGGGATTAAGTAATCTGCTTTACCTTCTTTTTATAGGATAACCGTTGTTATAGATCTTCCGAGTCGCGGGTAGTAGCCTATAGTAAAGCATGCTTTAGCTATATCTGTAAGCTAAGGTGCTATAAGTGGCCCATAGGTTTTTAGGGCCTTATTTAGAATCCTATCTAGTCCTAGTGCTATATTATTTAAAAGGCGGCTAATGGTTCTAGCCATTTCCTCTATTATTATGTCGCTGTTAACCCGCAGGCGAGTTACCAGTATTTCGCCCGTGATATTACTAAGGTCTGCTAGAGCCGGTTAGGGGAAGAACCTTTCTATAAGGATCTTTGCCTTCTTATCGTTGTTATTTATGACCTATAATTCTCCTACTCTTTGTAGGGGTGGTAGGTATAAGTCTTCTACTGGGCGCCCTGCCTTTTTTTTTACCTATTTTGCTATATCCCAAAGGCCCTTATTATAGGGGAGGCTTAAGTTAAAAGTATGCTCGTTTATAAACCGTCTCCAGTTATTCCTTACTTCTTTTTTTAGGGTATTCTTTAGCTGGTTTCTTATGTCTTTATATTGTCTCTCGTCTTTAGGGTTGTGGCTGCTTATATATTTCCTTCTTATTTATTATTAGCTGGTAACCAGAACTGCGTATTATGTGGACTATATGTGTCGCGCATAAGGGCCCGGTTTTAAGATTGGGTAGTGCTCTTTTAGCCTATTTTTAATTGCTGCCTAGATCCTTTCTAGTCTTCGGTTAATTTCCTTAGAGGTAGTTAATGGGCCTTACTCGTTTAGTATTGGGTGGATTTCTTCTAGGTCTTAGAGTTATTGTTTAATTGTATTAAGGAAACTATCTATCTTAAGCTTCCTTATTGCGTATCTTTTTCTATTTAGTTGCGCTTTAGTATCTAGGTCTAGCTATATCTGGATAGGGATATGGTCTAGGGTAAGTGCCTATTTTTCTTTGGGGTTATACCTTTCGAGTCTCTGGTATAGGCCTTCGTCCATAAATATAAGGTTAATTATACTTTTAGCGGTGCCTCATTGCCATATAATTACTTCTAGGGGGGTAGCTAGCTTAAGGCCCCAGATATCTATAGCTCTTAGTAGGCACTTTAACTGTTAGTCTGCAGTAATATGGATACCCCCCTATTACGGGTGGTAGAGGTTTATATCTCCTAATAGGATAGACTCTGTACCTTTGGTTTCTAGTAAGCTTATTACCGATATAATATTCTCTGTTTATAGGACCCCTTTAACCCTAGGGTTATACATATTAATAATTTATACCGGTCCCCTATATGTTTGGATTATTATAACTATAATGTCTAGGTTAATTACCTGCTATAACTATAAGGATAGGCTAATAGCCTTGCTAATTATAAAGTATATATATATGGCTGCTTTTGGTTTATATAGGAGCTGGAATCCTTAGGGGCAGTATATTAATTATATAAAGGTATTATAATACGGCTCTTATATAGTAAGGATATAGTATTTCTCTAGGTCTAGACTATCTAGTAGGGGCCTTGTAAGGCGGTGGTTTATATTACCGTAATTATACTATATAATAGATAGGTAGCGGACCCCCGGCGAGGGTCCTTTAACTCTCCTTTATTCCTCGCTTCTTCTATTTCCACTTTCTCTAGGATATTTAGAGCTTCTATCTTTTATATCTATACCCTAGTTACTACTTATTTTATATAGAGCTTTCTATTCCCGTGTCTTATGTTCCTGTTAGCGCTTCTATATCTAAATCTGTTATTATCACCGGTTCTTCCCCTGTTCTTACTAGTCGGCTATATACCCTTTATAGGTTAGCTGCGAATGTTATATTTGCCGCATTAAGTCTAATTCTTAATTATCCTGGTTTTAAGCCTGCTGTTACTATCTATAGAGGTCTTCCTATGGGGCGTTCTCTCCCTTATATCCCCTGTAACCCTTATGTCCCTAATCGGTCTAGTAATATCGCGCGGCGTTACTTCTGGCCCGTTAAGGCTTGGGATGGCTGGCCTAGCCCTCTAGTGTTAAAGGTAGGAAACGCTAGGAAAGCACCTGCGTCCCCCTAGCTTATTACCTGTTGTTTCTATTCGTATAACCTAGCGTACAGTTATTCCCGCAGCTATTAAGCCCTTGCCTTCCATCTCCTGTATTTAATGCAGTCTTCTCTCTTCTACGCCTTATATATACTTTGGTGGCAGTTTACGCATTTTATTTAGTCTTAATTTAAGCAATATCTCGTATTGTGGGGGCCTATATAGTGGCTGTAGCACACCTGTGCTGCGCATATAGATTAGGTGTGTCCCTATTGTATATAGCAATAGTATCATTTTAGGCGTAGTCTATAGTTATAGAGCCTTGTATTATATATAAGGCCATTTATAATTATTCCTTTTTGGATAAGGAGTTTTTGCATTCCTAGTGTATATATACTAATAATAAGGGAGCTATACGTTTGTCCGGCGTCTCCCTAGCGAGTCTCTAGCGACCCTTATATCCTCTTATTATTCTTATTATATACTTGGTTTATATTTTTCTATTAAAGCTATTAGATTTAGGTGATTTTAAGTCCTAGTATAAGGCGTTCCGTTTATCTTACTATCTCCTATATAATTGCTGTGTTATCTACCTAGCGTCCCTTTTCTACCCTAAGGCTTATAGGAACTGCTAGGACTTTAACTAGGTAATCCTTATAGAGTATTTTTATGCCAATACGTTCTCCTAGCCTATCCCCTACCCTTACGGCTTGTTTCTTTGCCTATTAGTCCTTTAAGGTAACTCTAATATCTCCGCTTTTAAGGTGTTAGACTATAACAGCGTTATAAACCTCTTTGCGTATCTCTATAAGGACTTCTGTTTCTAATTATCCCCTAAGCCCCTCTACTTATTCTGTGTTTAGTTATATTATAATTATATACCCAGTTGTTAACTTAAGGGGAGTAGGTTCCCTATGCTGTAAAAGCGTAGCTATAGCGGCCTAGGTGCGGTTCGCCGGTAAGGGGGGATTATACTTATTTTTAATTTTGCTTAGCCGTTAAAGGATTTAATTAAGGGTTTACTAGAGGGGCGCCTAAGGTTTACTAGACTGGCGGAGCTATTCTGCTAGCTGCATTAGTTCGTTATAGCTAATAGTTACTCCCCTATAATTCTAGATACTAGACGCGTCTAATAGGCTTTGTATTTTGTTAGATGCCTTCTTAATAGAGGTATTTCCGCTTTGTGGTGTGGTATTTGCCCGTCTTTATTGTGGAGGGCCATTGCTGGGCGTAGTTCTAGCGGTCGCGCGCGAGTGCGAGCCACCGTCGTTTGACGTGTGCCTCCCCTGCGATGCATGCATCTTAGGGGGATTCTCTGGGTGTTTTTCAGGGTTCTTTTGGTTGGTTTTGGTCTTTTTGGGCCGGGTGCAGCAAGAGCTCCAGTTCCGTTAATCTTTACGGGGTTATCTAGCTGCCGCTTTTAGTAGTATTATAGCAGTACGGCGAGTGACCGCATGCTCCGCGGGCGATCGCCTTAGGGGTTAGGAGGGGCCGTATATTTACTCGTTCGTTCGTTTGTTTACGTTTGCTTATTTATTAATATAAGGTTATTAATGCTTTCTACTGGGGGACGGGGGGTGATATCGAATACTGTGCATCCATGTTGGATCGTACAGGTGCCCTGGATAGGAGAATGTAGTAGTCGTCGTACTGTAGAGAGCCAACAGTAGTGGTTTTCAAGATCTCACCATCTGAAAATTTTTCACCACCGCCCTTAACGCCTATAACCACCACAGGTCCTGTCCGCACGCTATGCGACGTCTCTGCGTTGGCTCTGGATCTGAACTTCAAAGACCAGGTTCGTAGCCGTCACCACGTACAGGTGCAGAGTCCGATTTCGACGGCCTTATTTATTTTATTATAATTTACTATTAATAAGTAGTTATATAGCTTTAAAAAAAAAATATTTTAAAAAAAAATAAGAAATCTCTTAAAAAATCTATAATAAAATAAGTACTTTAACTATTACTATATAAAAGGTAGTGTTTTTTAGTTTATACTATAATAACCTATATTTTTATATTTTTATATATTTTAGTACTATATATAAGCTAATTAATCTTTTATTATTATTTTTTATTATAAAATTGTAGTTTTAGTATTTAATAAGCTATATTTAAATTTTTATAAAATTCTATTAAAAAGTTATTAAGTTATGGGTTTGGTAAGGAAAACCGTGCATTAAGTGGGACCGTGCACGCAGTGGGGAGGGTACCCTAAGGCATGCCCAGCTTTCGCCGACCCCATCGGACATTCAACTTTTCCGAGATCACGCTCAGCTGTGCCCCGTTCGCGAACATCGGCAGGGGGTACGTACACCCTCTCGTCAATTCCGGTTGTTAGCGCTTTTGATTAAGCCACCAATTAACACAAATTCAGTCTCTCCGGCTTGGCAGCTGAATATCAGAAAGAGCCTGCCGAATAACCTCACCTAATAGTCAATTTGAAGCTTTTCGACGCCTCTAATCGTGATAAGGTGGGGTTATGAGCTCCACGCGGTAGGGAACCTAACTCAGGAAGTCTACTAATTAATAACACGTCTTCTAGTTTCCTACCCCTCTTCTAAGCCGCCGACGCGTTGTTTATAACAATCCTTAACTTCCTTAAGCCTCTATTACGACCTTCCTTAAGCCTCTATTACGATAATTGCTAGTTCTTACGTCTAAATGGCCTTTCTAGTAGTAATTAGTTTAAAAATGGCTTGCTTTCATCCTAGGTAACTTCGTAGAAGTTAGAAATAGGCCCTCGGATGTATTAATTACGCTATTAAAACGGATATTAATAGCGGTAGTCACAGATAAGGTTTCTAAGTTTGGGTAAATATTAAGTCTTAGCGCGATTGTAAGGGACTTTAGATAGCTCTGCAGATTTAAGTATAAAGATATTTATCTGCGCCTATTATAAGTTAATACTATCCTTACCACTTTTTATACTAAATTTGTATATTCCTATAACAAGTTCTAACTAAAATCTTTTAGATTCTATCCTTAAAGGTATCTACTATACCTTCTCCTGGGTACGATCCTTTCCGTATAAAAGGGACTTTAGAACCTACTTTACCTAATCCTCCTAGAGCTCCACTGCGCCTTTTTAGCTTTAGAAGCTTTTTTAGCTTTTTTACTCCTTTTTTACCTAGTAATATAACTGTGCTAAATACTCCCTTTACTTACTCTACTGCATCTAGTTCTACTCTAACGCCTACTACCCCGAATTGTTGTATTCGCTAAGCAATTGCTTATCTTAATAGATAGGAAAGACGCGAGGAATAGGAGCGGAAGGAGCGAGCTATAGAACGTATTTAACGTCGCTAACGGCTTTAGGAAAGTAACGCTCGAGCGCTTATTCCTTATTCCCTAAGATGCACCATTAAAGGCCTCTATTACTACCTTTAAGAACCTATCTCTTGCATTACTACATTAGTTAAGCAACTATATTATTAATAAAGCGCAGACCCTAATACGTGGTGGCTATTGCAATGCTCTTATATACGGCTCGCTAATTTGGCGTTAACTAGTTAATTTCCTAGAGTTAAATTCTTGGGCGCGTTGCCTTACCTACTTAGAGCTTTCCTTCTATATAGGAGTCCTTTGTTCCAACTCTACAGTCGCCTAATATTTTAAGAAGGAGGGCTATTAACGCTATATTGCTTATGCAAAGCCCTAGCTTACTATAGCTTACTATCGCGCTAGGTTAGTATTTATATTAGCTTACCGTCACTTCTAAAAAGAGGATTAGTAGAGAGTTATGTGGATAGATAAGGCAGCTATATATTATAGTAGGCACCAGCGGCTCTATGTCTTTAGAAGACCTAGTAAATAATTTTATCCTAACTGCCTCCGTCCTAAGTTTACTAACGTACCTTATATAATAGTATAGGCTACATTCTGCGGTGCAGAAAAAGGGCTTCTACTATTTTAAAATAAAGAAGAATAGGGTAATATTACGGCGTAGGGCTTCCTAGATTACATTTATCTAAAGCTTAAAGAATTCTACGACTTTTATAACGCTAAGTATAGTGTATATTTCCCTAATTACGAATTTAGAAGTACCCTAATAATTATATAAATAAATGGAGCTCTTTATTATAGAGCTCATATTACCATCGCTAAGTTTTAGGAAGACAATATTAAGTTACTTTAGTAGCCAGTAAACAGCCCAGATCTTAACCCAATTAAGGCCGTTTGGAATTTAATAAAGACTTAATTAGCTAAGCGGAAGCCTCGCCCGTTAATAAAAGAAGTAATATAAGCAGCCATTAAATCTGAATGGGAGAATCTGGAGGCCTGCTACTTTGAGGATCTAGTTGCTTCTATGCCTGCACGCCTTGAGGTAGTAATTGAAGCAGAAGGGGGACCTACTAAGTGGTAGAGGACAATAGAAAGCTTGGAGGACGATTAGGATCTTGGAGGACGATTAGGAGCTTAGAGGAGATATTTGGACGCTTATTTGATTGCTAAGCGTTGATTTTAACACTCATTTGGCTACTGTGACTTTAGAAATATTCGTATATAGGCAATCTACCACACAATCATTAGTTTTAAAAAGCTTCATAAATTTTTGATATTGAGGTCTTTTGAAGCTCGCTGCTAAGACGGGGAAACTCATACTAATCTATATGAGGATTTCCGCCCGAGAGGCGTCACTAGTAAGGCGCTAATAACCGGAATTGACAGGAGGGTGTACAGCTGAGCGAGTCAGCTTTTTGACCTTCCTAGGCTAATGTTTTAGCCACCGGTGGCTGGCTCGACTGGGTGGCTAAAACGTGCACGACCAGCTTCACCCCCGCCACGAACTGTTCATAGCAATTGTAGCGAACACCCATGCTTGCTAAGAACTTCAAGCTGTTCGCGCTCCAATGTCGTGATCTTTGTCAAATACCGTGAGGTTTCCACCTATATACGATATTGCCAAATCCCATCGATCTCTCTGCCTGCAGAAAGAGCGTGAATTTGGCGTCGGCATGGCAAAAAGGGGGGAAGAAAAGCGTAAGGAATTCAATTCCCCTAGCCAACTAGAATAATTCCCCAGGGCAACCAAAATAGTCTTTGCATACAGCTATAGGTGTTCACTATAGTTGCTATGTATACGGTTAGTGGCAGGCGAAATCATGTGCGGGCGAAATCAAAATTTTGTCAGGGAGGGGGAGTGAAGCCGGTACAGCTATGTGCACGAGTTCCGAGATTTTCAGGTCTGGAATAATTTGCAGGCGCTAGCGAGCCCGTGCTGAACGTTGCGTACCTGAATCCAAACTCTAAACATCCGAATGTGAAAAACAGTGCTGACTACCTAAGCCACTGCATTTCGGCTACGGATAAGGGCACTTTCCAATGCAACGATGCTGAATAAGGAATAACTGTAGGTTCCAGGAGATTGGGAATATGAAGCAGTCTTAACGCTTTCCGGTAAACCGTGAATCGAAAAATCCAAATCGTGAAGCCACATGGTTGCGCGCAACAGCGCGTCACCAGATGCTTAATGCAAGTAACTTACTCGGTGCCACTGAACCGGCCATGCTGGTTCATGCAGGCACGCGGCAGGCAGATCATTGACACTTAATAAACGAGCAACTATAAAAGTTTCCTAAATCAATAATAATATACGGCACTAATAAAGCCTTTCATAAATTTCTTTTAAAGACCTGAAATATTATATGTTTTATTTTAAAACCTTCTCTGACTTAAAGTTGTAGTGCTGTATGCTTGGAAAGACTACGACTTGTTTGTAGTTTACTTCTATTAATCGCGTGGCAGTGTGGCGAAGAGTGCGCCCCAGGAAGATGAGTGAAACACGTCGTTTTCCACGGAATATTGCGAGATATAAGCAGCTATGAGTCACTGTCATTCTTCCCTGGGAATCGTGGCATGTTAAGGGGCACCGGAAGGTACAGCGCTGCCATGAATTACGGAATATGTAAGTATATCATATGTGAGGTAGTCCTACCTTTTAGGAGTAAGCTTTTATTTTCTCATTCTTACAAAACTCAACAAAGAAAGGGCAAAATACGCGATTAGTTCATTATCAGTAAGGCTTTTTAAATCAGCACTACATCATCTATAACGCTCGTGTATACTTACTATAGCATACAGTTCACCACTATCGCCGAAGGCAGTGGAGCACCTTTATTCCTCACTCCCGAGTAGCCCAAGTATAGACGACGATCGTCAGAGACAAGACATTCCCAACCCACAACTTTCCATTGGCAGACAAATAGTGCCAATTGGCAATATTTTTATCTCATCTTCTCAACGCATCTCAAACCCGCTCGGCACTGGAGAACCTTCCAATATGAATGCGCAACCAACCCCAAAGGGAGCTTTCTTTAACAGCTCACCGGGAGCCTCCTTAAACAACACATCAGAGGCGCCCTACGATAGTCCAGCAGGGTTCTCCGGCAACAGCCCACAAGGGATCCCTAGCAATATTCAGTCAGGAAAATTCTATGGCAATCCGCCAGGAATCTGCGACAGCCCACTAGAGGCTTACTCCGGTAACGCGCTAGGAATCTACAACAACCAACCAGAAACTTACGACAGCCTGCCAGGAATCTACCACGGCAACCAACCAGGAATCTACGATAGCCTGCCAGAAAGCTATGATAACTTTTTCTCTAAACCTCCGGGGTCCATTAATTCCTCCCAAATGATTGACACAAATACGGTTGTTAATCCTAATTCACCATTTTTTTGCCAATCTGGATACAAGAATTCTAAACCTTTGCCCGGGCATGCGCCACAACCGTAAGTAGGTCAAGCCTACCACTAGAAATAAAAAGCTTACAGTCACCAGGTTCGATCAGACCTGGCCTTCTGTTACAACGCCAACTACTGTACTAAGCCAATATCTACCAAAGTTTCTACCCATAAACGATAAAACGTTGTGTCAGCCACTCATGCCTAATCAAAATCCTACACATATAGACGCTTCCTCAGAAGATATCCTAAGGTGTAAGAAATGCGGAAAAGGTTTTGGAGGTAATAAAAGGTGCCGAAAGGGAAACCTTAATAGACATATTGCTTCAGAGCACGATGGAAAACGCTGGCCTTGCCCAGTACCAGGGTGTATCAAACAGTACAAGAGGTCGGATAACTTGAAAACACATAAGCGCAATTCTCATCCCGAACTTAGAGATGGTGTTACGACTACTTGAAGGATTGCAGGATAACTTAGAAGTGTAATTAAAATTTGTATTATGTTTGTAAAGCTCTTAAAGCTTTAAGTCAGTAGGGGTGTGAATACACCGTGTAAGTCGGAATATTACACGTGTACACGGTGTATTACACAGTGTAATACACCGTGTAAGTGTAAGCGTATATAATATATTATATGTCGTAATCCTCAATGTCCTCCTGGTCGTCGTCCTCGTCGTCGCCGAATCTATATATATATCCAGTTCCTAGCACTTTTTAGGTGGGCGACGACCTTCTGACGACTATTTGAGTGCCATGTCTTCTGGCAGTGAATATAGACGACATTTGGGTGGGTTTTACCACGGAGTTTGTGAACAGCAACCTCCTTCCAGCATAGATCGGCTGTAGAGCCTGCCATTTGGTGAGCGATTTGATTGAAAACACTATGCCAAGGCTCGTGATAGAGACGAGTATACCGCTTAAAGAAAGAGTGCGATGAACGGCGTTGCAAATGGATGTTCTGCTTATAGTAATTACTATGGGCGAGACATCCAAACGAAAGACTCACTTCATTACACTGTTTACTAAGCATATGGCCAGTGCAATACACGGTGTAAGCCTCCAGAATACACGTGTACACCGTGTATGTACACGAATGTATGTACACGTGTAAGTGTAAGCTCACACCCCTATAAGTCAGTAATTGCTTTTTTTATTTTTATTTTACATTTCTCCTATATAAGTCTATAAAATAGCATTATTTATAGTAAATATTAAGTAAATATTAATATTACTAAGAAAGAAAATATACCTTTTGTTTATATAGGCTCCTTATATATCTTCTACAATATTTAAAAGTATTAGGTTTCCTGTCCATTCCCTATTACTTTTCTTAAAAAATTAACCACTTTTAAGAGAAACCTTGTAAGCATAGAAGTAGAAAACTATTGAATATATTTTTTGCACATATAACTAAGTTTTATTCTCACTTTCTTATAATAACTAAGAAGATAAGCTGGGTTTGGCCTTTTTATAAATAGATTAAATCAACAAGTATATTAATAGTGGAACAGTTTTATTTAGCTTTTTAATTTATTTAAATAATTTTATTAAATACAAGTATTTTTAATAAAAATAATTAAAATATATAAGAAATATACCTTATATAATTTAATAAAATTATAAATATTAATATACCCTCCGTAGCCTTATATACAGTTTTAAATAACTTATTGATTTTAATAGAATTATTAGCTTTGTTGCTAAAATCTCTTATTATATATTAAGTTCTTTATTAATTTTAGCATTTTCTATAGAATTTTATATAGGATTTAAAAAGTTATAATATTGTCGGTATATATTCGTTTTACGTATCACGTACACAGTATGTGACCTACGCGAGACGCGTATATGTATTAACACTGTATTATAGAATAGAACCTCAAGAATCTAATTACACATTGCACTGCACGTATATTACGTCTATTGCACTATATTAAAGCATACCAACACTAATTAGTAAGCGCGCACAGATTAGGAAATACGTAGATAGCTTAGAAGACAGTTATACTATCTACCTTATAGCAGATTAGAAGATAGTTATACTTATCTACCTTTCGTATCAGCCTATTTTAGTTAAAGAGAAGAAGAGAAATTACCTAGAAGTACTTGTCTGGTATCCACAACGACTACTAAATATCTCGTTCTATCTATTCCAGAGGACCACTGCGTAAAACACCTTATCCTACCTAACCGCCTCCTTAACCGCCTCCTTAACTACCTCCTTAACCGTTCTACTACCTTTACCCTATAAATACCCTTATCCTTACCCTTACCCACCTAAATAATACACAATATAAAACCTTTACCGCACATGCAACCTTACCAAAAGGTAGCGCCACACTCTAAAACTTACGCATACCCATCTTACCATCAAAAACAATTGATTTTCCAACTTTCAAGACCTAATTCCTACCGCCTAGCGAGCTAGAGGTGGATTTATTTGTCATTTTACCCCCTTATCCCAACAGAAAATTTCTCTTAGGGTTGGTCCTAGCTTATAAGCGAGGCACGGACAGGAACACTAAAACCACTACTACTAACCACCAATACCAATACCAATAGGGGCTAGTCTTTCTACTCCCTTTTAGCCTAATCTCCCCAGAAATCTTCTAGTAGGATTAGTAAGGAGAAAGGTATAAGGGTAGAAAAAAAAAACTAGGAAACCCCCCTATAAGATGGCCAAAGTCTAATAGGCATAAAAAAAAAACCTCCTATAGAAATAAGTGATAATAAGTCTACGACTACATTCACTTTTTCTGCCCCTTCTCCTTCTCCTGGCCTATTTGGGACAGGAGAAAAAAGAGGACATCCTCAGTCTTCTACTGAAAAAGAAAACCAAAAACCTGCAAAAAAGACAACAAAATTAATGACTTTACGGCTGGTGGTATACCTAGTATTATCTTTCCCTCCCTTTCTCCTAAACAACACCTACAAAAGCCCTAGAAAGCCTAATACAGGCCTATAAAGGGCTAGAAGAAGGAAAAAAAGAAGAAGAAAAAGAACAAGTTAAATAGCTAGAGGACTATACACGGAGTATTTCTAGTAGGAGAAAATCCCTTTATAAAGGAAAAGAAAAAGGCAAAAGATATCCTCAAGGATTTAGTTGAAGAAGTAAGAGCTCTCCGTAAGGAGGTTGCTCTCTACTAAGGACCTACGCAGTGAGATTCTAAAGAAGAACTCCCTTCCTCGTCCCCCTGCCTCCTTACAACACCATCTCCTACCCCTTCTACTTTCTACTAGAAGTAAAAGCAGCTATAAAAAGGAAGTAGTCTTATTACAGACCAAAAGGACTAACCTTTAATAGCCTTTCTATACGAAACAAATCAATTACTATTTCATTAAAACTGCAAGTAGAAAAACCTGTTTTAGTATCTATAGCTAGAACTAAAGGAAACAAAATATTCTTCTTATACTACGGAAGAGTATAATGCGGATTTCCTAGTTAATACAAGGAACTTGGCATAATTGCTTACTTTTCAAAGAGAACAAAACTAGAACATCGGGTTCAATTTATAGCCCATAGGGTTCCTACCCTAACCTTTCCTAGGAAAGAGCTCTAGCTTCTAAAGAGAAAATTAAGAC
This sequence comes from Cenococcum geophilum 1.58, assembly GCF_001692895.1. NCBI lineage: Eukaryota > Fungi > Ascomycota > Dothideomycetes > Gloniales > Gloniaceae > Cenococcum > Cenococcum geophilum. The sequence goes on along the minus strand of NW_027137621.1, from coordinate 879,750 downwards.
CTTTATCCTATAGGATATCAAGGATACCTAGATGGATCTCAGCTAGTGTAAAGATCACGATCCCAGACCAGATTCGGCTCTATAGTTTTACTATAGGACGAAGAAAAAAGACCAGAAATCTTAGCAAAGAGATATCAATTACAGTAAAGCTACTAAGGTAGTAAATACTTGAAGTCTCTCCTACTAGGCAGTGTACGAGCTGCCAAAAATTTGGCCATATATGGAGACGGGCCTACTAGGGCTATGATACTGTGCGGCTGACTTTATCTAAGACATTCCTGTCTACCTGTATAAATAGCAGCAAGCCTTGCCAGCATACTACCCTCTTTGCATAATTGTAAAAAAAACTTTGCAATAGTAAAGACTGCGAGACTCTTAAAGCTGCTAAATAGTACGCGAAGAGATTCTATAGAGAATAAACAGATAGGATTCTAGAAGGAGGCAACTCCTACTAGGCTCTTAATAATAATTAGAGCAAAAGGACAGAAATAAATACAAAAGGACAGGGACAGGGGTAGGATTCTTATAGTTTTCTTACCATTTTCTCATTCCCTAGTAGTTGTAGTATCTTAGTATTTTACTAGGAAACTATAAACTCCTAATTTAGGGGGTTTATAAACTACTAGGACATAGCTACTAGTACATATTAAGCTGCTTAGAAAGGATTATGTATATAGAACTATAGCGCCATAGCCTAGAGGCTGCATGCGCAGTATTGTACGTAGTATAATACAACGGACCTAAAAAAAAAAAAAAAAAAATACACAATATATAAAATACAAAATATTAGGAATAGAGAAAGACTAGGAGGAAGAAGAAGCTAAATCGGAAAATAGAATTAACCTAATAGAAGTTACTAAGGATAAGCTAACTAACTACGTATAATATAAGATATACGTATACACGGAGATACACAACTAGCTAGATTTAATACTTTAGGAATCGTTCTAGGGAGATTTTAAGGACTTTACAGTTAATATCTTTACGTAAATCCCCTTATACTAGCTTTAGCGACTATATAACTGCCTAAATATTAGAGGAGTATGGGTTAATATTAACCATAAATAAGGCAAAACGCTCCCTTAGTCTTTATATAATATAGTATAAAAAAAACTAAACTAAATAAAGCAAAGAAATAATTAAATTAGCTAATAATAAGTACGGACCGACGCTATCTAGATCGATTAAAGTATATATAATAAAGGGCACTTTAGAGGAATAATAATAAGCTAAAGCTACTGTAACCTAACTAACTAGTATACCAACTACCTCTACCTTTACATTAACTGCTATACCTTAGCCTATAAATACCTCTACTTTTACACCATCTGTTATACCTTAAACTATAATAATATAGTAACTTTATATATAACCTACAGACGAGGAGAACTGCACTATTACTGTAACTAGCTATAGTAAAGAAATTGCGAACGCAGCTAAAATATATATAGAGGAGTAGAAATACAGTAGTATAAACAAAAGCCTTAACTATAAATTAACAATATTCTATAATATCTATAATTAAGCGGATGTACCCTAAGAAGCCTATCTTAAGGCATTCCCTACCATATTAAAAGGACTAGCTTTAGACTACTTCTATATAAACCAACTATCCTGCCTACCATTTACTAAAGTTTATAAGCACCTTTAGAATTTCTTTAAAAGACTAGGATTTTAACGCAAGAATCTGGATAAGTAGAATACTATTACACTTATAATAGTAATGGTAGGAAATATAGACAAGTTTATAAGCAAATACCTCTAATTATTAATCTACAGACTTCGCTAATTATAGTATAGCCTTAGACCTACCTTATAAATCATAGACTTCCTTTATAATAAAATCGTTACTTCTTACTAGGGAATACTAGTATGTAGATATACAGTCTCCGACCTACTAGATAACTTTAGAGCCCTTATTAATAAACTTTAATCGTTTATTATAGTATACGAGAAAGAATATATAGAAAAGATATAAGCCTTCTTTACAGACCGACGATTTTATAGAAGAGATAATAACTATAACTATAGCAATTATAGCAACCCCCCGTATAACCATAACTAAAAGAAACTATATTACTTTATATATAATAAGGAAGGATATTGCTTATAGAAACATACTAAGGAGGAATAAAAAGAGTCTAAGACTAAGTTTAAAAATAAGTTTAAGGACTGCTTTTAGGAGCGAATAAAGTAATATATTATAGACTATAAAGGCAATAATAACGACAATAATAACTTAGATAATGAAATTACCGACGTATTTAACGCTTTAATAATTAATATAGACCCTAGCACTCTAATAGACGAGGACGACCAGGCTATAGTATACTATACTTTATACGGTGAGATTAAACTAGATAACGCGACCGCTATAGCTTTAGAACTAGCCAATAGAGCATATAGCTACGTAGTTATAACTATCGATACTATAATAGATGTATTCCCCACTAATATAGACCCGTTTATGTATAATATAACCTTATATTATACCTCTATAAAGTTTATAGGTATAATAATCGACACTAAAGCCTCTAAACGCTCTATAGTAGAATATAGTTAGTTTCTTATACTTTAGAAGATTAATAAAGTATAGTTAAATAAGTCTATAAGAGGCATAGTTAGCGTATAGTTTAGAATAGGTTCTATATCTTCTATTAGTTCTATCTAGGTCGCTACACCAATAGGTATAGTAGAGTTTCACGTTATTAAAGTTAATACCCCTTTCCTACTTTACCTAGCAGATATGGACAATTTATAAGTGTACTTTAATAACCTAAAGAATATCCTAATAACCCCCTTAAAGACCGTACCAGTTATACGCCGATTTGGATACCCATTTCTACTATTAAATACTTTATTACATATATTTATTACAAAGTCTTTTAACCAAAACCCATGCTATTTAACTAATGTAAAATTGCAACGCCTACACTAACGCTTTAGATATCCGTTAGTATAGCGACTTAAAAGAATATTAGACTGTACTAGCTATAAAAACAATGCTAATCGCAAGACCCTTAAGCATATTACCCACTATTACTTATACTATTAAAAACACAGAAAGTTACTAAGCAGATTTAGATTTACCTTAAAGGACGACGTTAATTTTAACTACTACATTATCGTTAATATTATATATATTAATAGCAAGCCCGTACTTTATATTGTTAATAAAGGTACCTAATTTTAAACAGGTAGATAGCTATAAAATATTAGCGCTAAGTATATATAGGACATATTATAAGTATGCTAGATTAATATATACTTAGGCCCCCCAGATATAATTGCATATAACGCAAAAAAGAACTTTATTAGTAGAGAGTTTAAGCAATATACGGTTAATATAGGCGCTACTATAAAGAGCATACCGGTTAAAGCTTATAACTTAATTAGTATAGTAGAGCGTTACCACGGCCCCTTATAACGTATATACTATATTATTACTTCTAAGATACTAGGAATTAATAAGGATATAGCACTATAAATAGCCTCTAAAGCAATTAACAACTCCGCAAAACTAGACGGCCTAATACCTATACTATTAGTATTTAGAGCGTACCCCTAAATAGCAGAGTCTAATATACCTTTACCTACAGTAATATAGCGTGCGATTACATTTAAAAAAGCTATAGAGGAAGTAAAGAAAATATAAGCGGAACGCTAGGTTGTAGATGCATTTAATATACGTAATAGCCCTAATACTGCCGCAATTTATAATCTGCCCCTTAACTCCTTAGTACTAGTCTAGAGAGAGGGTAACGTAGGACAACTTAGTTACTAAGCAGGACTATACAACCTACTAAATATTAAAGGAAAAATGTGTACTGTTAACCTACCTAACGGCCCTATAAAGTTCCGCAGCACTATTATTAAACCGTACTTAATAGACCGTAGATATATTTAAGTTAAAGATATTTAAGTTAATAGCACCCAAATTAATAATATTTAAGTTAACGGTATTTAACCCACTATAGAAACCGTCCTAAAAACTGCCTATATATACGAACCATTTATATAGAAACCGTCCCTTACCGAAACTAAAGAAGTATAACCACCTTACTAAGGAAGAGGAAGACCCTATAAGCATCCCCCTTACGTTAATACTACCGACATCACTATATTCTTATAAGAGGATAGTAACTATAAGTAGTTTAAAACGTCCCGTTAAAAGAAAACCACAAAACTAATTAAAAAGGGCGTATTTAAGATAATTAACCCTTAGGACGTACCCGTAGAAGCTAAAATCTTTAACTTATAATTTATAGACGAGATTAAGAACCCTAGTACTAATAAAGCCTTTAAGAAATTAAGACTCGTTATTTAAACGTACAACGATCTTAAAAAGGGCACTATACTAACCTAGTTACCTATTATTTAACGAGTTAGCTAACGCCTTATTCTATATATCGCAGCGATATTACAAGGTAACGGCATATAGCTATATTTATAAGATATCTCCTAGGCGTATATCCAGTCTCTTATAAAGCTAAATTAAGACTTTTATATCTAACCACCTTATAAATTAGGAAGCTAACTAGGCATCGGAAAGAACTTAATCCTAAAGGTAATTAAGCCTTTATACGGTGTCCTAGAAGTAGGTAATTACTAGTTTATAACCTACTATAACCATTATATTAAGGAGTTAGATATAAACTTATTAACGTATAACCCTTGCCTCTTATAGAGTAACGCTCCTAACTACTTTAGCATTGTTAGCCTTTAAACTAACAATACTCTCTTCCTAGCTAATACTACCTTTACGGACGTAGAGCAACAATATCTAAAAAAGGCTTACTTTCTTGCAAAAGAACGTAAATAACTTATAGTTAATTAGTTACTTAAATTTAACGGATATATTATTTAACTCTTTTAGGAAGGCAATATTATAATAACCTAGGAACGCTAGTATAAGAACCTAAATACGGTTTACTTTAGTAAAGTAGCTATAACTATAAGCTTAAGAGGTATTATCTATAATATACTAACTATAAAGGAATAATACGTTACGTAACGCGCTAGAGGTATATATATTGCCTCTATATGCTAACCTAAAGCCTCTTTTAACCTCTCCTTTACTGCCTAGGTAATTAACCCTAAAAAAAGTAATATTATAGCACTTAATAAACGACTCTAATGGCAAATTAATAACTTAATAAGAGGCCTTATATACGTTAAGCTGGATATTAATATACTACGCCTACTTATGTTTACGGATGCCTTATTTATAAATAATAAGGACCTCTTATTACAAATAGGCTATATCCTAGTATTAGTAGATATAACAAATAAGGCTAATATCGTGTATTAGTCCTTAATTAAGTGTAAGAGAGTTACTAGAAGCGTATTAGTATCTAAACTCTACGTAATAGCCTATGGATTTAATATTAGCGCCACAATTAAGTTAACTGTTAGACAACTCCTATAGATTAAACTCCCACTTATACTTTATACCGACTTAAAATTACTTTATAAATGCCTTATTAAGCTAGGCACTATATAAGAGAAATGTCTTATAATAGACGTTATATATCTTCGTTAGTTGTATAAGCGCAAAAAGATTACGGAAGTTAAGTAGATTAATAGTAATAGCAACCCTACTAACTTAATAACTAAGAGTAAGGCATCTATAGCTCTTAAGAAGCTAATTAATACTAATTACTTAGAACTATAGGCTAAGGAGTAGGTAGAACGGAAGGACATCTAATAGAGAAAGGAGATTTAATATAAAGAAATTAAAAGCAATTATATATTAAAACACTTATCGTTACAGTCTTAGTAAAATTTAGTAGAATTCAGCAGACTTAACAGAATTTAACAGGATTTAGTAGATTTGGCAGACTTAGCAGAATTTAGTAGAATTTAGCAGACCTAACAGAATTTAATAGGATTTGGTAGATTTGGCAGAATTCAGCAGACCTAGCAGAATTCGGTAGAAATTACGGATATTATGGATATTACCAATATTGCGAACATAGGACGATTTTGCGGTAGTAGGTAGAATATAGCAGGATACGGCAGAATGCGTGTTATAGGGTGGTCCCGTAACACTTACTATTATAAACATCGGCAAAATATTGTCCCTTGTAAATGACCTCAGCTGCTAGAAGTTGGCGTCGTTAGCGGGCCATTAAGGGTATTAACTAACTTAATAAACCAGCCTATATCGAGTTCATTTAACATATAGCCTGCGCGCAGCCTGCGTATAGCCTATATAACCTACGCAACCTACGCAACCTACGCAACCTATATAACTTATAATTTTAGATAATAAAGGCTACTTTAAAGCCGTTTATAAAGCTATTAAGATAAATTATATACACTTCTTTATATAATCTATTATGTCTATATCCGCTACCTATCTACATTGTCTACCTATCTATATCACCTACCTATCTGCATTACCTACCTATCTGCATTACCTACCTATCTATATCGCCTACCTATTTACATTATCTACCTATCTATATTGTCTACCTATCTACATTACCTACCTATCTGCATTACCTACCTATTTACATTACCTACCTATCTGTATTGTCTACCTATCTGCATCGTCTACCTATCTGCATCGCCTACCTATCTACATTATCTACCGGTCTATATCGTCTACCTATCTACATTACCTACCTATCTGCATTACCTACCTATCTGCATCACCTACCTATCTATATCGCCTACCTATCTATATCGTCTACCTATCTGCATTATCTACCTATCTATATTGCCTACCTATTTATATCTACCTATAGTGTCTAATTTAATTCGGGGGAGAGGTCAGCCCAATTAAAGGCTCTAATTAATTCGAATCGTTCTCCATAGCCGTTTGCTGGCTGTATATTTAAATAGTGGTTATCTAGGGTGCCTCCCTAGGAGGCCTTGATTCGATTCAATTTAGTAATAGGCTCTAGATTAATTTAATTGATCGATTAAATCGTTCGTGGTGTTCGCTGGCTAGTTATTTGAACGGTCGTCGTCTGGTTCTGGTAACAGTCGTCTACTAGTTCTAGCGACGGTCGTCTGGTTCTGGCGACGGTCATCTAGCTCTGGCGACGGTCATCTGGTTCTGGCGACGGTCATCTGGTTCTGGCAACGGTCGTCTAGTTCTGGCAACGGTCGTCTGGTTCTGGCGACGGTCATCTAGTTCTGGCGACGGTTATCTGGTTCTGGCGACGTTCGTCTAGTTCTGGCGACGGTCGTAGTTCTGGCGACGGTCGTCTAGTTCTAGCGACGGTCGTCTGGTTCTGGCGACGGTCGTCTAGTTCTGGCGACGGTCGTAGTTCTAGCGACGGTCATCTAGTTCTAGCGACGGTCGTCTAGTTCTAGCGACGGTCGTCTAGTTCTGGCAACGGTCCTCTCCTACCTACCTACCTACCTACCTACCTACCTACCTGCCTACGTTAATATCTAGTTTAATTTAGGGGAGGAGTCGGCCTAATTAAAGGCTCTTATTAATTCAAATCGTTCTTTATAGCCGTTCGCTAGCTATATATTTAAACAGTAGTCGTCTGGGGTGCCTCCCTAGGAAGTCTTAATTCGATTCGGTAATAGGCCGATATTAAAGCTCTAGTTTAATTCGATCAATTAATTAATTAAATTATTTATAGTATTTACTAGCTAGTTGTTTAAACGGTCGTCGTCTAGTTCTAGCAACAGTTATCTAGTCCTAGCAACGGTCGTCTAGTTTTGGTGACGGTTATTTAGTTTTAGCAACGGTTGTCTAGTTCTAGCGACGGTTATCTAGTTCTAGCGACGGTCCTCTGCTAGCTGCCGTTCCAGTACCTCCTAAGGTAGGGAGGATGTAAGAAAGGGTAAAAAATAAGGTAGCTGCAAAGGGGGTAACTTAACAGAGGCGTGTGCGGGGACCCGATATAGAGCTTCGTATAGAGCCTCCGTATACAGAGCTTCGCGCAGAGCCTCGTACAGAGCCTCTATACGTAGAGCTTCGTATAGAGCTTCGTGTAGAGCTTCGTGCAGAGCCTCGTACAGAGCCTCTATACGCAGAGCTTCGTGCAGAGCCTCGTGCAGAGCCTCTGTACGCAGAGCTTCGTGCAGAGCCTCGTGCAGAGCCTCTGTACGCAGAGCTTCGTGCAGAGCCTCGTGCAGAGCCTCTATACGCAGAGCTTCATGCAGAGCCTCGTGCAGAGCATCTATACACAGAGCTTTATACAGAGCCTCTATCGCAGAGCTTTATACAGAGCTTCGTGCAGAGCCTCGTGTAGAGCCTCGTACAGAGCCTCTATTGCAGAGCTTTGTATAGAGCTTTATATAGAGCCTCTTAAGCATATAACTTAAAAATAATATATTATATTACCTTAATTGTATATTAAGAAATATATAAGTTAGTTAACTGCGTATTATTTAACTTTTAAATATATCAAGTTAGTTAATTATAGGTCAATTACAGGTCAATTATATGTTATTTAACTTTTAAATATGTTAAGTTGGTCAACTGTATGTCAATTACGCGAAACGCGCTTAACAAAGTCAACTTAAAACCCAGCCTGCGAATATTTTCCCGATAAAGGAGGTTCTATTAGTTTCCTAGCATTTAAAGAGCTGCTAGTGTCGGTATATATTCGTTTTACGTGTCACATACACAGCACGTAACCTACGCGAGACGCGTATATATATTAACACTATATTATAGAATAGAACCTTAAGAATCTAATTATATATCGCACTGCACGTATATTACGTCTATTACACTATATTAAAGCATACTAACAAATATCTAATAATAAAAAGAAAATGTTATTTTTTAAAAAGATTTATTATATATAGAAAATAATTAGAGTTTTTTTAATAAAAATAAAGTATTAGGTAAGTCTTTTATTAAAGAAATTAAAAATATAATTAGAGTTTATAGAAAAAACTATTAACTTAATTATTTTTACTATATAAATCTAAAAATAAATATTATTATTTATTCTATTTATTGCCCAATTTAGTCCCTTTTTTAGGTCTATATAGGCTTCTACCTTCTATTTATAGGAAAAATCTCTATATAGGAAAAATGTAAGCTTTTACAGTGTGAAGAATTAATAATAATAATAATTCATTGCTTAACGTCCAATTTGGATCCCTATTAGGCCCACGCGGACTACTCCTTATTTATATATAGGGAGAAAACTCTATTTAAGAAAAATGAGAAAACCCTATAATCCATCTCCCCGCCTTTTGGGACTCGCCTACTTAGCGCCTATAAGTTGCCTATAGTGCTCTACTACCTTATTATTTAACCTCTTTAGGAACTACTGCTGCCGTAATAAGCCTACGGATGCGCTAGTATTACAAACTATTACTCTACTACTGTAGAGTTACTAGGGGGCACCTACTACTCGCCCCCTTACCTTCTATTACTATTTCCCTTATAACCCAGAACTAATTTAGCATATTTTAACTAATAAGCCACTAGGTAACCGCCTTAAGGCCTTTTTATATTAAGAGCAGTGTATTATAGTTCTCTATGCTAGCTGCTAAAAGTATTATTTCTTAATTAGTACGTAGGGGGCATAGCAGTATTACGTGTTTTGGTGTCTATTTTAGCCAGCTATATTCGTATCTTAGGCTACCTACTAGGACACCCACCCAGTAAAGCCAATCTTTTAGTCCTATTATTCCTGTTCTTAAGAGTATTACTATTATATTTTCTACCTTTATTAGGCCTTTTTAGAGCCCTTAGGTATTTACCCCCTATAGCGTTAATTATGCTATAGCTTAGGTTTATCTTGCCTAAGTCAGCCTCTATACCTTTAACTCCTATTTACCTCTCTAGCATTAATCTAACTAGTATTGTATTGCGGTAGATGGTTTTCTAGCGTTCTTATATATTCTACTTTAGCTCCTTTCTCTGTCTTACTATTATCTTTACTAACCTCTTACGCGTCTCCCTTCCTCCTCTATATAGGCCTAGGCCCTAAAGCGGCACTATTTTTCTTCTACTTTCTTTACCTGTTTCTCTAATATCTCTTCCCTACTTTAGGGTTATTGGTTTATTCTCCTACGGGGCACCCTAGGGTCCCTTTATAGTTTACTTAGGCGTGTCTTAATATACTTTATAACATTAAAGTTGTGTTTATTTTACGTCCTTTATATTACAGCGGCTTTAATATATAACTATAGGGGGGGAATATTGGATTCCTTCTTAAGCAGTACTATGGCCGTTCGCTTATACCCGCCTATAATACTCTAGAGGTAGGCTGTTTAGACCTTTTAAAGTAGTTTAAGGAGTAATTTAGGGGGGCCCTTTTTAGTTTCTCTAATGGCCCAAATACTGGATCTATATATTATAGTTGGCCGGACGACTACTGTATATAGTAGGCGTAACCTCTAAAAGCATGGACCCTATATAGAATTAACAATCCTAGATAAAGTAATGAACTATGCTTAGCCTTTACAGGCCGCTTATGCCGCATATGCGCTCCACCGGAGCTTACTATCTACCTATACTTCTAATACCCTTAGGCCCTAAACTGGTTAACCCCTAAAGCCTTAAATGCGAATTATATGCTAAAGATCTATAGATTAGTTACGTTTTCTTATAAAATGGATTAGCTAGTATTTCTCTGGTAAGAATTAGACTCTATAACGTTTTGCCTATTCTATATAAGTATTATAGGCTTTCTTTAGTATTCTGCAATTCTTTATAGCTATTGGCCCGTATATAATTAGGTTTATATTATTAATAAAGCCTATCCCCTAGGTTGCCCCTTCCTTAAAGGAGTTAAGTAGGTTACTTATAAAGAAAAGGAAGAGTATAGGCGAGAGGGGTAATCCTTATAGTATTTCTATTGTAACTATAATAGGGGGGCTCTAGTATTCGCTAAAGACTAGTAATGTTTCTTTCTAGCCTATAAACCCTTAGATAAATTATATAATCTATTCTAAGAAGCCCTTTGCCCTAAGGATATACAGGAGACGCTTATGGGGTATATTATTATAGGTACTACTAATATCTAAGCTAAGCATTAATACTATAAAGTCCTTTCGTATCGCCTATATAAATTTAATAGTAGTAGCGAGTAGCGTAAGTGCTAATAGTGTTAAGCGGTTTTTTCTTGCCCCTATTTAGCTTTATAGTAGTAGGGCGTATTTCTTTACTATATCTGCTATGCGTTCCGCTATTACCCTTTCTAAAATCTTACTAAGGGTGTTTTTTAAGGCAATAGGGCGGTAGCTTCCTGGGATTAAGTAATCTGCTTTACTTTCTTTTTATAGAATAACCGTCGTTATAGATCTTTTAAGTTGCGGGTAGTAGCCTATAGCAAAGTATACTTTGGCTATATCTGTAAGCTAAGGTGCTATAAGTGGCCTATAGGTTTTTAGGGCCTTATTTAAAATCCTATCTGGTCCTAGTGCTATATTATTTAAAAGGCGGCTAATAGTTCTAGCTATTTCCTCTATTATTATATCGCTGTTAACCTATAGGTAAGTTACTAGTGTTTTATCCGTGATATTACTAAGGTCTACTAAAGCCGGTTAGGGGAAGAACCTTTCTATAAAGATTTTTGCCTTTTTATTATTATTGTTTATAGCCTATAATTCTTCTGCTCTTTATAGGAGTAGTAGGTATAGGTCTTCTACTAGGCGCCCTGCCTTTTTCTTTACCTATTTTGCTATAGCCCAAAGGCCCTTATTATAGGGGAGGCTTAGGTTAGAAGTATACTCGTTTATAAACCGTCTCTAGTTATTCCTTACTTCTTTTTTTAGGGTATTCTTTAGCTAGTTTCTTATGTCTTTATATTATCTCTTGTCTTTAGGGTTATAGCTACTTATATATTTTCTTCTTACTTATTATTAGCTAGTAACCAGAACTGCGCATTATATAGACCATACATATTGCGTATAAGGGCCTAGTTTTAAGATCGGGTAGTGCTCTTTTAGCCTATTTTTAATCGCTGCCTAGATCCTTTTTAGTCTTTAGTTAATTTCCTTGGGGGTAGCTAATAAGCCTCGCTTGTTTAGTATTAGGTGGATTTCTTCTAGGTCTTAAAATTGTTATTTAACTATATTAAGAAAACTATCTGTCTTAAGCTTCCTTATTATATATCTTTTTCTATTTAGTTACACTTTAGTATCTAGGTCTAGCTATATCTAGATAGGGATATAGTCTAGGGTAAGTGCCTATTCTTCTTTAGGGTTATACCTTTTAAGTCTCTAGTATAGGCCTTCATCTATAAATATAAGGTCAATTATACTTCTGGCGGTGCCTTATTGCTATATAATTACTCCTAGGGGGGTGGCTAGCTTAAGGCCCTAAATATCTATAGCTCTTAGTAGGCACTCTGACTATTAATCTGCAGCAATATAGATACTCCCCTACTGCGGGTAGTAGAGGTTTATATCTCCTAGTAGGATAAACTCTATACCTTCGGTTTCTAGTAAGCTTATTACTAATATAATATTCTTTATTTATAGGACCCCTTTAACCCTAGGGTTATATACATTAATAATTTATACCGGTCCCCTATATGTTTAAATTATTATAACTATAATATCTAGGTTAACTACCTACTATAACTATAAGGACAGGCTGATAGCCTTACTAATTATAAAGCACACGCGTATAGCTACTTTTAGTTTATATAGGAGCTAGAATCCTTAGGGGCAGTATATTAATTATATAAAGGTATTATAATACGGTTCTTATATAGTAAGGATATAGTGTTTCTCTAGGTCTAGACTGTCTAGTAGGGGCCTTGCGAGGTAGTAGTTTGTGTTGCCGCAGTTATACTATATAATGGATAGGTAGCGGACCCCTAGTAAGGGTCCTTCGACTCTCCTTTGTTCCTCACTTCTTCTATTTCTACTTTCTCTAAAATATTTGGAGCTTCTATTTCTTATGTCTATACCCTAGTTACTACTTATTTTATATAGAGCTTTCTATTCCTATATCTTATATTCCTATTAGCGCTTCTATATCTAAATCTGTTATTATTATTAGTTCTTCCCCTATTTTTACTAGTCGGCTATATACCCTTTATAGGTCAGCTACGAATATTATATTTACCGTATTAAGTCTAATTCTTAATTATCCTAGTTGGCCGTCGAAAACGGATTCTGCACCTATACGTGGTGACGGCTACGAACCTAGGTCTTTAAAGTTTAGACCCAGAGCTAACGCAGAGACGTTATATAGCGCGTGCAAGTAGGACCTAGTGGTTATGTGCGTCGTGGGGCATAGTGAAAAGTTTTTATATAGGATAGTGAGATCTCAAAAACCACTACTAACGGTACCCCTTTATAATACAGCCACTAGTTCTCCTACTAAGCACCTATATAATCTAACGTGAATAAACAGCTTTTAAAAGCATCCCCTAGCCCCCAATGGAAAGCATTGACGACCTTATATTAACAGATAAATAAGCGTACGAGCGAACGAACGAATGAGCAAATATACGGCCCCTCCTAACCCCTAGGGCAGTCGCCCGCGGAGCATGCAGTTACTTACCGTTTTCAACTACCAAATACTACCTAGCAGCTTGGATTGCGACCTACGGTTTTCCCTATCTCCTTTTAACGGAGTAGTAACCCTTAGAGAGGGCCTAGCTAGGGCCTAGGTATAAAAGATACCTAAATATACATAATATCCCGCTCGCTTATTAGTATTACGGTAGTTAGAATAGATAAATCCCCCTTACGCCTTCGATGGCTTTAGGGGGGGGGAGGCAAGGCGTATATGGCAGTGGTCTATATAAGAGATAGTATATAGGGGATAGGCAAGATATGGGATATAAAGAGACAATAAGATATAGCAATTGATTAGTAAGGCCTAGCTGGGACGTAGTAAACCCTAGCTTTAATAAGCTAGAGAAGGAAGCAGTGGTTCCTAAGGAGTTTAAAACATCTAAGGAGGAGGACGTGTAGTAGGCCCGTAGGGCCGCTGCTATTTGCAAATATGGCAAATTGGGGTTTTTTATCCTACTAAGGCTGCTTATAGGGTTTTTCCTCCCCCAACTGCAGGGTTTTCTTCATGTAAATTACAAGTTTTCCCCCCTGTGACGGAGTAGTCTGCGTGGGCTAAGATAGGATCTGTATCAGACGTTAATTAAAGAACTACTACTACTACTAATTATCCTAGTTTTAAGCCTGCTATTACTGTTTATAGGGGTCTTCCTATAGGGCGTCCTCTCCCTTATATCCCCTATAACCCTTATATCCCTAATTAGTTTAGTAATATTATACGGCGTTACTTCTAGCCCGTTAAGGCTTAGGATGGCTAGCCTAGCCCTCTAGTATTAAAGGTAGGAAACGCTAAGAAGGCGCCTATGTCCCCCTAGCTTATCGCCTATTATTTCCATTTATATAACCTAGCGTGTAGTTATTCCCGTAGCTATTAAGCCCTTGCCTTTTGTCTCCTGTATTTAATATAGTCTTTTTTCTCCTACGCCTTATATATGCTTTAGTAGCAGTTCGCGTATTTTATTTAGTCTTAATTTAAGTAATATCTTATATCGTAGGGGCCTATACAGTGGCCGTAGTATACCTATGCTGCGCATATAGATTAGGTATGTCCCCATTATATATAGCGATAGTATTATTTTAGGCGTAGTCTATAGTTGTAGAGCCTTGTATTATATATAAGGCTATTTATAATTATTCCTTTTTAGATAAGGAGTTTTTGTATTCCTAGTGTATATATACTAATAATAAGGGAGCCATACGTTCGTCCGGTGTCTCCCTAGCGAGTCTTTAGCAACCCTTATATTCTCTTATTATTCTTATTATATGCTTAGTTTATATTTTCCTGTTAAAGCTATTAAATTTAGGTGATTTCGAGTCCTAGTATAAGGCGTTCCATTTATCTTACTATCTCTTATATAATTGCTATATTATCTACCTAGCGTCCCTTTTCTACCNTAAGGCTTATAGGAACCGCTAGGACTTTAACTAGGTAATTCTTATAGAGTACTTTTATGCTAATACGTTCTCCTAGCCTATCCCCTACCCTTACGGCTTATTCCTTTACCTATTAGTCCTTTAGGGTAACTCTAATATCTNNNNTCTTAAGGTATTNGACTNTAANAGNGTTATANACCTCTTTANNTATNTNTATAANNACTTCTATTTCTAATTATCCCCTAAGCCCCTCTACTTATTCTATATTTAGTTATATTATAATTATATACCCGGTTATTAACTTAAGGGGGGTAGGTTCCCTATACTATAAAAGCGTAGCTATAGCGGCCTAGGTGCGGTTCGCCGGTAAGGGGGGATTATACTTATTTTTAATTTTACTTAGCTATTAGAGGATTTAATTAAGGGTTTACTAAAGGGGCGCCTAAGGTTTACTAGACTAGCGGAGTTATTCTACTAGCTATATTAGTTTATTATAGCTAACGGTTACTCCCCTATAATTTTAGATACTAAACGCGTCTAATAGGCTTTATATTTTATTAAATGCCTTCTTAATAGAGGTATTTCCACTTTATGGTATGGTATTCGCCTATCTTTATTATGGAGGGCCATTGCTGGGCATAGTTCTAGCGGTCGCGCGCGAGTGCGAGCCACCGTCGTTCGACGTGTGCCTCCCCTGCGATGCATGCATCTCAGGGGGATTCTCTAGGTGTTTTTCAGGGTTCTTTTGGTTGGTTTTGGTCTTTTTGGGCCGGGTGTAGCAAGAGCTCCTTTCTAAAAGATTAATATTAAATATTAGTGTAAAGAATTAAATAAACGACTTAATTGTATATGTAGCTCTAAAGCGCCTATATATATATAAGGAAGGTATAGAAATAAATAAAAGGGGAGACTAAGACGTAACTAATACAACGTGATATATAAGTGATATGTAAGCAATACGTAAGCAATACGTAGGCAATACATAGGTAAAACAGTAGTAGTTTAGCAGGGTACCGTAGTCGGTTATAAAAAACCTAGGTATAACCTTTTAGCTAGTTTTACGTGCCCTGCCTTTACCTAGCCTATATTCCTTTATAGTATATCTACCTTTTATACTATACTTCTAGGGTATCTTAGAAGGTCTAAGGGGTAGTAAAAGGGTCTCGCAGTCCTTACTATTAGTAAAGTGGTTTTCTTTACAATTAATGCAAAGAGGGGTAGTATACTTGCAAGGCTTGCCTATTATTATACAAGTAGGACAGGCGTGGTCTTTAGATAGATATATAGCCGTATAAAATCTATAAGCCCTAGTAGAGCATCTGTCTCCTATATGGCCAAATTTTTGGCAGCTAGTGTACTGCGTAGTAAAAGAGACTTCGAGGTATTTTACTACCTTAGTAGCTATACCTGCGATTAAAATCTCTTTTTACTTAAGGATTTCTTATCTTTTTCCTCGTTTTCTATAGTAAAAACTATAGAGCCAAATCTGGTTTGTAAATCGTGTCTTTTTACACTAGTTAAGATCTATCTAGGTAGTCCTTATATCCCTATAGGATTAAAGGTCTCAGTTTCTTCTTTTAGAAGCTTAAAGCCTCCCTCTTTTAGAAAAGGTAGGGTAGGAACCCTATAGGCTATAATTTAAACCTAGGGTTCTAAGTTTTGTTCTCTTTAGAAGGTAAAGTAGTTATACTAGATATCCTTATATTTGACTAGGAAATCTATATTATACTCTTCTGTAGTCATAAGAAGAATATTTTGTTTTCCTTTAGTTCTAGCTATAGACGCTAGTACTAGCTTTTTTACTTGCAGTTTTGAAGCAAATAGTTGATTAACTTTGTTTCGTATAGAGAAGGTATCTAAAGGTTAGTCCTTTTCGTTTGTAATTAAGACTAGCTTCCTTTCTTATAGTTGCTTTTTCTTACTTCTAGTAGAAGTAGAACTCCTACTAGAAGAAGAAGGGGTAAAAGGTAGTAATAAGGAGGGTAGGGAGGACGAAGAAGGGAGGTCCTTCTTTAGCCTCTCTGCGTAAGTTTCTTTAATAGGAGCTACCTCCTTACAAAGAGCTCTTACTTCTTCTACTAGTCCTTTTAGGACATTGTTTGTCTTTTCTTTTTCTTTTTCTTATGTAAAGGGATTTTCTCCTAATAGGATACTTTGTGTATATTCCGCTACCTTTCCAACTTATTTTTACTATTTCTTCGTCTTCTAGCCCTTTATAGGCCTTAATTAGGCTATCTAGAGCCTCGCTTAGATATTGTTCTAAAGAAAGGGAATAGGAAGGTATACTAGGCGTACCAGCCGTAGTAGTTATTAGTTTTGTTGTCTTTTTTACAGGTTTTTGGTTTTCTTTTTCGGGAGAAGACTAAGGATGTCCTCTTTTTTCTCCTATCCTAAAGAGGCCAGAAGGGGGAGAAGGGGGAGAAAAGGTAAATATAGACTCTTCATTACTTATTTATAGGAGGTTTTTTTTTAGACCTATTAGGCCTTGGCATTTTATATCTTATTAGGGGGGTTCCTAGTTTTTATAGTAGATAATAACCTCCTTAGGTCTCTTATCTCCTAGTCCCAGAGGTAAAAAACTAGGCAAAAAGCCTTGCTAGTTTTTACTATCCATCTACGCCCTTTCTCCTTACTAATCCTACTAGAAGATTTCTAGGGAGATTAGGCTAAAAGGTAGTAGAAAAACTAGCTAAAAAGACTAGTATAGTTATTTTCTTTTCCTATTAGAAGTAGAAAACACTACTAAAAAAAGGACTTGTAAGGCTTTTACTAGCAGAAAAGCCCTAAAGGCAATCCTCCTCTTACTAAAGAAAATCTGACTAAAGGAGATATAGAAAAGTACCTACGCCCCCTATTTTATTAGGCTTTTGCTTTCTATAGAAGAAAAACCTAGGAAAAGTCTATATTTTATAGTTTTGGTATTAGTGGTAGTGGTAGTAGTGGTTTTGGTGTTCCTATCCGTGCCTTGCTTATAAGCTAGGACCACCCCTAAGAAGAATTTTCTGTTGGGGGAAAGGGGGTAAAACGACAAATAAATCCACCTCTAGCTCGCTAGGCAGCAGGAATTAGGTCTTAAAAGTTGGAAAATCAATTGTTCCCAATGGTAAGATGGGTAACGTGGGTGACAGAGTTATGACGGCGATAAGGTTATGACGGTCGGCTACTACCGCCTTCCTAACTAGGCTTACGGAACACCAAAATACTGCCAAATGCCCAATTGTAGGAAAAACACTTGTAAAAAGCATCGCACGGTATTATACTATACTGAGGTTTTATAAAGCTTTATTTTTAGACAATAGAGGCTCTATATTAATATTTTTTAGTGTTTTTAGCACTAATTGCTACTCAATTAACACTATAACGTCGCCTATATTAATATCCTTATCTATATCCAACACCTTATCATTACTTAATCCGCTTATCTTGTCGTCTATTTTATCTACTTCCTCATTATCTGCTTCCTTATCTGCCTGTGTAGACTACTAAGAGGCCTCCTTTGCCTTTTTTTATAGCGTCTTGTAACGTGACCAAGCGGCTTATATACGTAACCGGCTTGTGCACGCTTTTCCTTACCAAAATTTGGCAAAATACACCTTTTTAAACCACCTATAGTTAAATAACAATAAGAGCTATGTCACAGTACGTGCGGACTGTCAAGGTACGATGTACGAGGTGACTGTATATGATTGACAAACGATGTCGTGTGAGGATCTATGTAGGAGGTGAGGTGGTATATATACACGTCGCTCAGGGGTCAGGTCCGTGCTCGTGTCATGACAACACTGAATCATAACAACGTGTCAGGTCAGTGCCGTGACAAGCTATTAGTATAAAATTTTAAATATACCTATTATAATTAGGCTATCCCTCCCCACGCTGGTTTACGCCCAAGCATATCGATAAGGGTTTAGCTAATTTACAGACTCTCGTTCGACTAAGAGCTTGGTGTTGATACTAATGTTCACAGGCTTGGCACCAAGTAGTAGAAGCCAGTGGGAAGGGATAGTTTATAAAAAGTGATAAAAAAATAGGGTTTAAAATATTTAGTTACTATTAAACCAAGGCCCGTGAGCTCTCAGACGCTTTATTATTAAACTTGGAGATATACGGAGCAGTATGTACATGTTCTCGCCTCGTAACCAAATTATCAAATTCTACTATGGAGCGTCTGATTTATGAGATAATTTCACGCACAAACTCGTGCGGCACTTGACCTCCGCACGGAAACCCGCGGCCACAGCTCCTCACGCTCGGCTCTACCCCCGGCGGTGCTGTAGAGGAAGGGGAAGACGAAGACGAAGGACACCCTCGTGGCTAGACGGGGGCGGAGATCAGCAAGAAACGGTTGACTAGAGCCCGGGATGCATTTGAGCGAGTGGCGGATATGCTTAGGGTTGCAGCGTTGGATGTTGTGGATGGGGCGCCGAAGCACTGAAGGCGTGATCAATCAGGTCGTTCCGGACCTCAGCAGGACACATGGCGCTGCAGAACGCCACAAGTGCATCGGTCGCTTAGTCTTCAAGGTTGTGGGTGAAGGCGGAAAGGTCACAGCAAGCGGGCGAGGGCGAGTATAGTTCCGTGTTTCCACTTCCCATTGCAACCGACTACCCTTATAAAGACTTTTGGTGACGTGTCCACCCACACAACCATACTTATCCGCCCGTTCGACTTGGTATCTCGATTCCCGAACCGACCACCCATCATGGACGAAGGTAAGACCATGGTTATAGCGCAACTCCCCCTTGCTCCGGACCAACAAAACGACAGACAGATAAGAAAAGTTAATTAGAGTACATACTCGCGAGCGGCGGCCGAGACCAGACATTAGGATGTATGTGTACGAGAATCTGTTTGGGAGGTGAAGAGATTTTTTGGTGCGTTGACGCTGTGTCTAGAGAGCGTGATGTAGCGAGGGTGTAGAGTAAATGAGATAGAGTGGAACAGGAGGATTGAAAGAGTAAGCAACTCCACATACCGACGACTAGCGGTATTGGAACAGGAGCAAGACAAGCCGTTAGACTAGATGTTGGAGGAATGAAGAGTAGGAAAACCTGTTCAGCAACGAGCATGAATGTTATCATTAAATAGACCCAAAAAGGAAAGTAGAGCAGACGGAGAAGCGAGCCTATTTCATCCCGAATGCTCTGCCGTAGAGCTTAGTGGCGTGCTTGCCTGGCTCTCATCCACAATGTCACTCAATCGCATCTTTTTGTGTCGTGGCCCCTCAGCTTCCAGCTCATCAAGTCTCCTCTTTAGATCGGCCTCCCTTTGCCTGACTTCCTCTAGGTCAGCCCGCAGATGAGCCTCTGTTTCCCGAGATGCTCTTCGCGCGTTTTGTTCGCTGTGTTCGAGCTCCGTGACGCGTCCACGGAAGAGATCATTGATGACTTCAAGCTCGCTAACGCGAGTTTTCAGCTGCGTGTTCTGAGCTAGTAGCGCATCATAAGGAAGTGGTGGTTCGAGGTGTGAGCCATTGACCGAGGAAGTTGAACCTGGTGAGGGTTGCCGTAGGTTGAAAGACGGCAACGATGGAGAATGGAAGGTGTGGCTGTCGATGACACCGTCGAACATATGCTGCGGCGCGATGTTGGATGGATGCTGCAGACCTGGCGTGCCGGTGCGTGAGATGGGGGAGTTTGACCTGTCAGACGTGCCGGAGGAAATCTTCTGCGACGTTCGACGGTGCTGTGTTAGAGCAGACAGTGTTGCATCGGCGTCTGGGTGGGCTGCTGGGAGACCATTTGCGTCTGATGAGGGCTGCGCAATAGGGTTTAGCTATTGAATGGGCGGTGATGGGAATAAGTAGAGTAGTACCTTCTTTCGAGGTCCTTGACCAGTTGTCTTGACGCGATTGCGGCTTTTGATGACATCTGTTTTGAGGCTGATGGGTCGCGGCCGGCCGTGCAGCTTCAGGAAGAGCCCGCAGGCATTGCAAAGAACGGAACCCGACTCATCGCGACGCCAGAGTGGAGTCGTGCTTGTGGTACAATTCTGGCAAACGGGCTACGTTTGATGCCAAACACAATTGTTAGACGCAGTCGATTAAAGATTGTGATGGAAATGTATCATATCGATTGTGGTGATCGCGATAAGGATAAGGGAACAGAGATTTCTTCGCGACCCTGATGATCGCGGGTGTACGACTCAAGCACAGGAAGCAAAACTTACAGGAGAGTTGCCCTGCCCGCCGGATGTCGCGGGGGCTGATGTCGCATAAGTCATGCCGGCATTGAAATTTAACGGTCTGCTAGAGAGATACGTGTCAGGTCGAGTGTCGCAAAAGAGGCAAGAGATTTGGGGGGATCTCGATAACGCTGCGCAGAATCCAGCTTCTCGTACGGTGGCCGATGAGACCATTCACGCAGCCTCCAAATCCAAGTGCCCAAACCGTCCATTCCCATCACGCCTAATTCCAAGACACAAAACACTCACCTATTAGGAGTATTATTATGATGGCTATTATTCGGACTATTACTTGCGGCAGGACTGGACGAGGCTATCGAAGCCAAAGCCGATAATCCTGGTAATTGTAGAGACGAATTGCTGCCGTGACGCTGTAGGCTGTGTGGATGAACCGAAGAGGACTGTGTAGAAGTGGACGAAGGCCGTGATATGTCGTGGCCGATGGAAGGTAGAGAAAGCCGTTCGTCAATTGATTGAGCCGTGGTGAAGGAAGGCAGGTCAAGGACCTGGAGGACTGAGGGAGGGCGAAAAGAGTCAAGGGCCGAGGGCCGTGGGAGCAAAGACGTCGCCAGAGCTGAAGCCGTGATGAATTCGGGCGGAGAAACGCCGTGGATGCGTTCCTCTCTCAATTAGATAGGTTTAAACTTGTTGCTGGAGCTGTTCCGATCGAGATTCGAGGGATCAAGCTGGGCTCTGCGCGGCAAGTATTGCGTATGACCCGGTACGGTAATGATGCAGATAGTTTGCGAAATGAGCGATTTGTTGGCAGAAAGAGTGACTGTTGGTAAAGAGCGACGAGTAACGGACGGATCAGTTGCAAGAAGGGACTGAAAGAGCGTGTCTGTCGAGAGGCTTGCGAGTCGGTTGAAGCAGGTACCAGGTACTTTTTCGCGTCCGCCAGCGTGTGGGATAAGGGGGGGTATGCCAGGGGTGATCGTTAATACCTAGGTACTATCGCCGCTCACCAAGCTTAATTTATTCTAATTTAGTCCGTGGTCCTCTGCATTTCTCAAGACCGACTGCCTACTCTCTACAGGCTTCTTTCAAACCCTGTTTTGATGTTGCACAGAGAGCCTATTACCACCGCTCATAATGCCGTGCTCCATTCCTCGATGCTCGGGCGGACAGTAAACAATTGAAACATCCGGTCAGCCTCCTGTGCATCCCAGCTGAAATGCCTCACCGCCCGGACACAGGGCTGATGGACGTTCATCTTATGAAGGCCGAATGGTACCCATTTGGTCCAAAGCTATCTCCGAAAGCGCCAACGCCAGGGCGCCTATCGATGGCTTGGAGCCGCTCAGGGGAATTCGATCACGAGCCACTACGCTAACCCCAGAAAACGGCCCCAAAGGCCATACTTTAGCTATTTCTTCCCTGTGTCGAGTTATTCGAGACATTTCTACATTACACGAATGCTCGTGAGCACGACACCGCTATCGATAGTTGGAACATGTTATGTCACCTTCATTTGGTGTTCATAAATCTCAAGGAGCATTGCTCTCAACCTCTAATTGCGACTAAAATCTAAGTTGATTCGTATATGCAATGCAATGCAATGCAATGTAGCAAGGGGTGGACTCTGTGATAGGTTCGTCATAAAATGTCATCGTCTGCCAATTGAGAATACAGGCAAAGCTGGTTTGGCGCCGAATGTATCGTAATTGTTGTATTAAGAGTCACGTGTAGCATGAATAAGCAGTAAAAACCCAATAAAAGCGGATCTTAAAGCCTAAAGGGTATAGATTGTCCTCCTCACGGGCCAGATATACCCCCTTCCCAGGGCGTTCAGATCGTAATACAAAATATATCGTTATATACCCGTTATCGTAATAAAGAGTTTTGTCTGTACTTAGATGTGACTAACCCCAGGCGGTAAATGGCCTGAAAGAATAGCTAAACCCACTTTCGCTACCTCCCGAAAAAGGACCAACCCTTCTTTGCTGGCTTCTGCTCCTCAGTTCCTTTCTCTAGCTGCTTCTCCAACCCCCCGTCATCCAAATCCTTCGCATTGCTCTCAACAGCCCGCTTAGCGCGTCCCGGATATTCGATATAATTCCAGGCCACGTCGAAGAAAAGCGGCTTCACCGGGACAGGTTTTAGTTTTGGTGGCCAAGTGACTAAGTTGTATAGATCTACTTTTCCAGAAGGTGGGTATTCTTCAAGTCTCTCTACAATTGGAACGCCGCTAGCCAAATGCGCTTTGGATGCAATAGCGGAGTTAGCGGATAGCTGTGAGAGGGCGACGAGTCCGCGGTAGTGAGAGGTTAAGTTTTGGAGATGCATATTTAAGGATTTGGCTTGCTCCTTGGTGACGGCGAGCTTTAGTGGATCGGAAGGACCTAGGGAGGACGTAGATGGTGAAGATAATGCCTGCGCAGAGAGGGGCAAAGCGCGGTTGCATAGTGCGAGCGCACGCTCAGGAGCGGAGAGGATAGCATGAGAGTGTGAGATATTCAAGCATTTCAGCGCTTGGAAGTAGGCACGCTGCCCGTCAAGCTCCGCAACGAAACCTGTATCCCGAACAGCTCCCCTAAGTTCTTTGATTGAATCAATGCTTTGCAGCGTTGCGTTATACAATGCGACACGTTCTCGCAATCTTGCCAATTTCTTCCCCGCCGGCTCCTCACGCTCGGCCCACTCTTTTCCGTCTTTGCGCTGTCGCCGTGGTTTTTGCTGTGGTAGCGAAGAAAACGCCACCCCATCGTCAGATCCAATTAGAACGCGATTGCGGCCCACTCGCCATCCGATTAGGCCGTAATTAAATGCTAGGCCAGTCACTCGGAGATCTTGCATGCGAGCGTCACCCTCATCCACACCTTCTTTTTCAAGTTCATCGATGGCGCGGCGGGTTGCATCTACGGCATCCTGACTCGCGATGAGAACATCATCGTACGCAGCAGCTTTCTCCTTTGTCTGAGTGGAAGGAGTGCATGATGATAAATATGCTGAAAGCTGGAATGAAGCGGCATTGACGGAAGCGAGGGCTTGGCCGATAGCAGCATCGACGATGTTAGCGGTGCGGTTACGCCATATGATGGTGTTAGGGACATTGGAACGGTCAGATGATGTTGCTCCTGGTTTAAGTTAGTAAATGATACCGAGCAAGAAGCTAGAACAACCCAATACAAACCTTGGTGGCTGGGCTCCTCAAGCACAAGAGCATCAGGGTCCAACTTTTCGATAGCCTCGACCAGCTCGGAATCCTTCTTCGGGAAGAATCTCTTCGCCACAGCCGACACAGCGACTGTCCGCGGAAGACGATGTTGATACGCTGCGTATCTTATGCTTGGATCGATCGTGCTTGCCAGCATTTCTTTAAACAGGTCTTTCTTAGTAGCTGTCAACAATGAATTATAGATCACTCGGGCAGCGGAGTAGAAGGTCAAGCATTTTATCCATCTTTGAGGTGACCCATTGGCATTCTTGATTCCCTCCGATTGTTTTTCGAACTCTTCAGCTCCAGTCAAAGAATATGCGTATGCTTTTGCCTCTAGCAGATCCGTATCACTTGCGCAGGCAGACTTGTCTGACAGAAGTTCAACTAGTTCTTTTGCATACTTTGCTGCCTTATTCAACCGAGATACAATGTGACGACGAGTAGAACCCGTAATACTTTTGTTCGCGTTGTCTTCAGAGTGCGATGCTTTCATGTGCATAGCGTGGGCCCATGCCCGCTCCGCCGTAAGGAGCTGAAGGTGGAGAAATCTAATACTTCGTTAATGACGATAGAAAGAGTACTTTGGTGGTCGGGGATAATACGCATGGTTTCGCCCTATATCTTTTGAGGTGATTGGTGCCTTTGGAGCATATTTGGCGGTTTTTGGAGTTGTCTGTCCAAGGCTTTTCCGAACACTGAGCAGTCGACGAGATAGCTGACTGCGATAGGTACTGTAGTCCCCTAGCAACAGTGCTGAGTCTCTCTGTGTGGCGACGAAGCTGGTGATATCCATCTCGTACCAATTGAGCCCCACCCTCTGGGAATGTGCCCGTTGCGGAATGTGGGATGCGATTTCTTGATGAAGTGCTGGAAAAACATTAGTCCGAATACAGGAACAAAAGTCTTGAAGTCGTCTTTCGCCGACCATTCCAATATACAGCGCTCGCCACAAGGTATATCATTGTCCGGCAGTTCTTAATTGTTTGTGTAATTGTTCTTTCTGGCCTTTCTGGCTTCCTTCAATCATCTAATATTCTATCGTTCCGTCAACAGAACCTGACATAGGAGGCATGTGGCAACGTAAGACTTCCTCAGTAACAGATCGTCTCAGATGTAAGCTCAATTCTAATATACATAGTCTTTAATATCAATCCTCGGAATCGGTAGCCTGCGGTCACGGTTTAACGCAGCTCCAGCGCCCTAAAGGTAATGCTGGAGCGAGCATCGTCATGTCTCGAAGCTGGCGGACGACAGCTCCTACAAGGTACCAAACGGTCTGTGAGAAGCCGTCGGATGCTGCATTCGGCGTTTTGGCATCACGGTGCAGGTGATCTTAGCTTGCCGATATGGTGGGCCTCTGTCATACCCTCAACGCCAGGCAGGACAACAGAGCATGGAGAACCCAGCCATTGTGGCGAAAAGCTATGTACGGATGGAGTTTATAACGGGCAAAATGACCTGCTCCTCGACTTCTTATATCCAGCAAAGACAATGGCGTTGATCAAACGCATCTCTAGTTGCGGATGGGAAGCTTGGCATAGTCGCCGAAGAAGACAATTCGCTAGGAATAAGGTCAGACAATATTCTTCCAGGAGCTCAAGCATCCAGGAATATGTTAGCAATAATTTTGGTGAGATAACCGCGTCCGAAGAGGCGCAAGAGGTCCAAGAGTTGAAGCAGACTCTCCAAACATCTGATGCACTTGATGCTCTGCAAGCACTTCTGCAATCCAAGGGCAAAGGTCGACAAGGGCTGGCATGGCGGCTCTATGGGATTCTGGATGAATCAGAGCGTGCGCCAACTTTGAGAGCTGACCTACTCAACTACCTTGCGCTGTCGGAGCATCCTGTCCATGCATCTCGCTCACTTCAGGTTTTTGATTCTCTTCTTCCCGAGAGCCGCCGAGCTTCATCTTATCGGGCGGCCATATCAGGGCATCTGAAACTGCACATGGTTGGTCGAGCAGTAAGGCTACACGACGAGGCCGCCGATCGTGCAGTTGGACACCGCTTTGGCACCGACGTTCTCTTAGCACGTACTGTTCAAGACAATCAATGGGACCTTGCTATACATGTATTCCAGACTTTCATGAGATTCTGGGATCGGAAAGGGCTTCCCGGGGAGTATCCACATCTCTGGACGGTTGTCTCTCAGTTGCCTATGCTGTTTTCGAACGCCGTTTCGCTTCTTCAATTCGCAAAACAATTCCGGTATGATTTCCAGTCAACGACTGAAAAACCCTCAGTGCTCGAGAGCTTTATGGCTGGGATCGTTCCAAAAGTAATTGACAGAGCAGTCGCAGCGCCTGATCTTGATGAGGCTTTCATTCGAGGCTTCTTTCGTGTTCTTCTTTCTCTAGGCTTGTCGACGAAGGATTATTATGAGAACATTCTTTTCAAACTGCTCTCGTTGCAACAGTATCGCAATTACTCCCATCGTCCCAAACTCCACTTACACCTTTATGCGGAGTATCGAGATGAAGCCGTAGTGAGAGATTCTCGTGATGGATTTTATCCTTCCCAAAATCTCATAATGGCATTTATGAAGCTAATGGCTAGTCATTACAGCTTCAAGCCATATCCAGGTGCGAGAACTACTGTGTCGAGTTTGACAAGCGATTGGCACAGGTTCCATGGGCACCTTACTAGAAACGTCTTGCTACAATTAATGAATTCATATGCTCGAGCTGGCGATGCAGAGAGGGTCCACGAATACTTTCAAGAGCTTCGGACACAAGAGCCAGGACCACTAAAGAATCATGCATCTTTATGGCCGCTACTACACGTCCATTCCAGACGACTCGAAATATCTGCGGTACACAAGCAATTCGAACGCATATCGGAAGAATTTGGCTTGAAGCCTGATATTGTTAGCTGGAATATTCTTCTTCATACCTATGCAAGAGCGGATGATTTGGACGGTACCCTGAAATGTTTCGATGACTTAGTTAAATCTGGTCTCCGCCCTGATTCATGGTCATTTGGTCCAGTGCTTGATATTTGTGCAAGGAGAGGCGACGTCGAGGCTGTCCAAGGTTTATTTGCACAAGCTCGATCAGAAAATGTGCTCATTCAGAACTACACAGTAACGCGAGCTGCCTTAGTTCTCGCTAATGTGAATTCTGACGATTTGGCGACGGCAGAGGCCGCTGCTGGAGCAATGTTGAAAGATAAGCGTGCTGGAACTCTCCATGGACCCCTGACGCCAACGTGGAACATCCTCTTGACAACATATGCGGCACGATCAGACCTTGAATCGACCATGAGAATTTACAGGTCAATGCAGGCTGAGAAAATTCCACTCGACTCACTATCTTACAGTGCTCTCATGAAATCACTAATCGTTCTTCGCCAGACAGATGCAGCGTACAAAATACTAAGAAAGACAATGGTAAAAAACAACATACGAGCATGTGCCCACCATTACGCACTTGTCATGGCCGGATTTATCAGCGAGTTCCAAGTACACCGGGCACTCAAAGCTCACGAGCGTATGATTAGCAAACGGATCAGACCGACAGTCAGTTCTCGCATGGCTTATCTGAAGGCCAAAGCTTTTGCAGAAGTCGACAGCATAAGGCATAAGCTCCACGGAAATGGCAAAAGAGGTGAAATTCGCCTGGTGGAGGTTGAAGAGGGATTGCGCGAAATTCTGGCTGAAAGCGATCCATCGGACTACGCGTCAAAGCAACCGCGCCAAGGATTACACGGCATGCCTTTGAATCAGGTCAGCCCTGATGGCTACTTCGAGTTTCTCATCATGCTGTACGGCACTCGAGGTGCCTATAAGATCTGTCAAGAGCTGATTGAGGTTGCGGCTGCGGCGAGACATGATGAATATGGCAATTACGAAGCGCCTCTAGGACTTCTCACAGCGCTCATGAACGCACATTGTTACGCAAATAAACACGAAGAAGTTGATAAATGTTGGAATCTTGCCCGAGCACAGGTTGCGAAGCTTGTGAAATTGCTTGGGTCCGATCCCGTAAAGCTACCGACTGCCTCCGGCACACCTCCAATCGAGTCAGCACCAACCGTCGAAGCTCCACCTGTTGAATCACTCACAGGGCCCAGAACAGAGGGCAAGGAAAAGATCGCTCCCAACCGTCGCGATCTCCTCGCCCGCCCTATACGAATATATATGCGCAGCATCCTCATGCGAAACGACAGCAGGAAAGTGCCAAAAGTTCAGCAGATCATCTCGTCCCTGATCGCAGACGGCTACGTATTGGATAACTTAACCTGGAACGAATTCATCCAGGTGTTGGCACGCTCTGGCCACATGGTCGACGCCTTCACTGCCTGCGAGGCATACCTCATGCCCAACTTCATCGGGTGGCGCTGCACCAATCCGTGGTACAGGCGGCGAAACGTCCCCGGCTACGAAAGGATGGATGTGCGGCCAATCGACGTCAGGAACAAGCGCACACTGATGCCGCGATACAAGACGCTGGTCATCATGGGGGCGGCCCTCGCGCATGTCAGGCGGGCCGAGGGGGCCGGGCGCGGTTACGACCCTGAGGATACGGAGGGCCACTTGCTTCCAATGCTTGAGCAACTGGCGCCGAAGACGATCCGTGCGATTGAGACGATGCCTGTGGTCCCCGATGATAACCTGCAGAGGAAGTATTGGCATGAAATGTAGTATAGTCACTTCTCGGCTCGTATTAGTATGTTGGGGAGAGTTCGAGCCTGTGTTCCCCAGTTTACTGTATATATACATATGTGTGATATAAGATCGTGCTGGTGGACTGTAGATATAGCATGTATATGAGGGCGTTGTCACGAGATCGTTATTATGCATTTTGTAACACTACTCGTCGTTCAAACAACACTTTTCAAATAGGAGAAGCGCTTACAATTCTATGCAAACATCTGCACGACACAACCGCGTACCTCGTAGCCTGTCAAATCAAAAGCGCAGGCTCTAAAATCAATCACGAGAGCAGACTTCATCACTGCTATTTCATCATCAAATAGTAACCGAAGGTTTCTTCATCTCAAGCTCGACAAAAGATATGAATCCCTGAAATCTAATCTCTTAGCCGGCTCAAAGGCCTAAATTCCCACCCCTACGCACGAAGCTAATGCCATAAACATGTTTTCATCCGGGTATCGCCGCGCCAAAACACACGCTCAAACTCCCCGGAGCAAGCCGCGCCATTTTAAAAAGCAAAGATAAAGAAAGAAAGCAGGAGTAGCGAAGTGGATAAGATGTCAGTCCCGCCACGACGCATCACGGACCAAAATGTCGTGCCGCCATGCAGTAGAAAAACTCCATGGAGCACGCCCACCACAACGCCAGCCGCATACCTAGCCATCGCCTCACCGCACGCATCGAGAGCTCGGTCAGAATCGCATCAAGCAGTCCCAACCAGCCCGTTCCGCTCCAAGATACGTCCTCACCTAAATAAACTCCGCAAGTCCTCCAACCGCTTCTTCGCCGCCTCCGCCTTATTGATCCTCTCCCGCCCCATGCTCAAATCCGCCAACACCCGCTTCTTCCGCTGCAGCTCGAGCATCTTCTCCTCAAACGACTTCTCCATGATGAACCGGGTAATCACAACCTCGCGCTTCTGGCCCAACCGGTGCACGCGGTCGACGGCCTGCGCCTCGGCCGCCGGGTTGAATTGCGGCTCCATGACGTAGACTTTGGATGCCGTAGTGAGGTTGAGGCCGAGGCCGCCGGCGGCGATGGAGACCAGGATGATGGGCACGGAGCGGTCGGTCGCGAAGACGTGCAGCGCGGTGCCGCGGGCGGCGCGGGAGAGGCGCCCGTCGAGGCGCGTGTAGGTGAAGCCGGCCGCGTCGAGCGCGATCTGGATGAGGTCGAGGTGCGTCGTCCAGGCTGAGAAGACCACGCTGTTGATATCACATTGTATGTTAGTACAGTTCCCGAATATCTCGTGCGTCTTGAGTTGGTGGTGCTTACCTTTTGATGGGCGGCTCGTCGGGGTGCGCATCGCTCCATTCCCTGTCTATTCGCAGTGACTCTAGCAAAGCCTTTGTCTTAGTGTGCGGCCCAATATACCGGCCCAATTTCTTTGCGAGCTTTGGGTTCTCGCGGAGCCGTGCGCGTGCCTCTTCGTCCTCGTCTAGCTCGTCCTGCTTCAGTTCGAAGAGAGAGGTCTGGACGTATTGCTCGCAGAAGGGACAGTGGAAGTGGTTGTCAGGTGTGGTCAGCGGCTCGACTTGTTTCCGGAAGCCATCAATGCAGTTAGGGCAGACGATCTGGTAACAAGCCGTCATGAATCCAAGTGTGTTCTTAAATTTTTTGTCGTCCGCATCGTCAATGTCTGGTTCTCCAATCTTGTTGTTGCACATTTGGCAGTGGTCCGCGTCACTTTCGCGGAGTAGATGCAACATTTCATATGCCTGCTTTGGCGACAAGGCAGGTTTATCATCGTCATCCTCATCTCCAAGTTCAATGGCGTTATCATAATTGATGCCTTCCGTCGATTTCATTGCCTCATCACTCAGAAGCTCTTGGCCATGCGCACATATTAAACGAAGATTAAGGATTGCAACAAGAATTCGGGCGTATGCTGAACCACCTAGGCCCTTCTCTCCGTTTCCAGATGTTACTGCGTTGACTTTTCTTGCAGAATCTTTCTCAAACCAATCATGCAGAGTCTGCTCATCGTGGGAGAACTTCAGACGAACAATTTGGTCGGTTCGAAGGGGGAGGTCTATAAGTCCATCCTTAAGTCGTCGGATAGTTATACTGTCTACCAGCAGGCGTAGCTTAGGGAGGACATCAGGGTCAGCGTTTTTGAAAGGATTGAGAATCCATTGCGTGAAACCATGGCGCTCATCGAACGGCTTGATCCGCAGGAATTTGAGTAGTGCGCCTAAGTCATCAAGACGGTTCTGCACGGGTGTTCCAGTAACAGCCCATCGGCGTTGCGCGGGGAGAGAGCATATCGCCATTGACTGCCTTGTTGATTGCGTCCGAATGCAATGTGCTTCATCCAATATAATACGGAACCAATTCGTTTTCTCGATTGGCTTCCCACGAAGGTACTCAGCTGCAATTGTGCTGTATGTAGTCAGGACAAGATCATATTTGGCTAGCTCATTAACGTCCTGTATCCGGCCTTGCCCGTGATAAATGTAATATCGAAGCCTTCCCGGCACAATATGAGTTTTCAGCTGATCTTCCCAATTAGCAACAGTGCTGACAGGGCAAACAAGAAGTGTTGCCTTATTGTTACGTGTAGGACCTTGCCGTTCGGGCGAGTTTTTGGACCACGCGTCAGCAGCTTCGCGACTCTCTTTGCTGACGACGAGGGACAGCGTGCTAAGGGTCTTGCCTAAGCCCATCTCATCGGCTAGAATCCCACCAAGCACAGGTGGCGGCTTCACACGAGATTCTCCCCCAGTGATAACGTTCAGGTAGTATTTCCGACCATTGCTTTTGAACTTTGGTTGGTAGAGTGGGTCTCCTTTCTCGGACTCTCCAGTACGCTCCCTCTCTCTTTCCGTCATGAAATAAAGGGCTTTCTTCTGATGTCCTAGCAAGGGTGTGGTGATAGACGGGTCTGGCTCTTTCTCTGGGAGATCTTCCGTTTTGGTGATGGAGTCGAACATCACCTGGACATCATTGCGGATTTCCTCAACGCTACGAGCGACATAATTTCCTCCGCCCGGCGCATATTGAGGTGGTGGGGTGTCAAGGCCGAGAGATGTGTCTACTGTTGAAGTCGGTACTTTAACTTCCTGTGGGTTGACGTAGTCAACACGGGCTTGGTCGAAAATGGGTGGTCCCAGCTGGAGTTGCCTCTGTTTCAGGTACCGTCCAATGCTAGTGGCAAACTTCCTGGGGGCGTACAGCTGAATTATAATATTGATCAAGCCAGAAAATGGGCCAGCCGGTGCGTCAGTAGGCAGCCTCCTGCGGGCTTCTAAACATGCTTGCCAACGTAGTCGGTTGATTCCGGCACCATCCATAAGTGGGGCAAGACCTTGTGCAGTTCTTAGATCGATCTTGCCAAAGTCATATCCGCTAGGATCTATGACGCTGATAACGCTGTTTGTTGAGCCAGTGCGTCTGCGGAGAACAACTTTTATCCGGGGCCACATCGTTGAAGAGCCTTGCCAGGCGGTGCGTTTTTGCGCTGGGACCTGATATGCATTGACCAAGGCCTTTTCTATCTTTCCGATGCACACCTCTTGGTCCCCAACATCGCGAATTAGGATAACTTCATCGTCATCATCGCCTATGCTTGTCAGCTTGAGACATTAGTAACTAGAAGGAAAGTACCGACCTAGAGTCAAGTCAACTACAGCTGGTGGAGGTCGAGTGGAGGTCGGTTCATCCGCCTGTGTGTCGGTACGCTCACTCAGTAAGCTTCCACCACTCATGCTGCTTGAATGGAGTTTCTTCCTGGCCTGGCCGTCGTCGAGGTCGCGTTTTAGACGTTTCTGTGGCTGCTCTGACCTATCTTGGATGCCGTGCATCCTTTCAATCATGTCACTCATACCAATTCCGGGAAAGGAATTGGAAGCGGATCCATTCATGCAAGGCTCCTGACTTGGGCGTTTAGAGCCGGGCCTTGGATCAAGCAGAGACAGCGGATTGAGAAGCGGGGTATGAGCTCTTGGTACGGTCTCGTGAGGGTTGCCTTTGTGGGTTAGCATGTCTAAATTGATGGGAGCAGAATAAGATGGAAGTGAGTCATGTAGATTGGCGTGCGAGGAGAGTTCATCAAATATAGATGGTTGATCATACGGCTCTAGTGTTTCACTGTGTGCGCGGAAAGAAGAAGCTATTGGTGAAAATGTGAAAGAAGGAAAAGGTGAGGAGGCTGAAGAAAGAAAAGGTGAAGCACCATTCGATTTCTTGAACCCCTTTGGGTTTAGCAATTGTGCGGGGTTCATTTTGACACAAAAGTAGAACAATCTGATGGGACTTAAGGCGGTAAGGACGCCGCGTTAGAGGAGCTTAGTGGCGTCGGAGGCATGAGGAAGTTACTGGTGTAACAAGGCACGGAGTAAGGACCGCGATTTATAGCCGGCTACATGGGATGGCAAAAGTAGCGAATGCTCCTGGCCGGTTATCAAAGTGAATACGATGATTTGGTAGTTGAGGAAATTCACAGTTGGATGCTATGGCATAAGGTCACCGTCGAAGTCTGAATGTGAGGCTGATTAATGACTGTGGCCTAGGTGGCGTAGGCGAAAAGGTATGGAAAGCCCGTGCGCTCGTGCCTAAGCCGCAACGCCAAACGTTTAGTACCTTAATCCATACAGGGTAATCATTGCACCACATTCATGCCATCAAGCTCCGATTTGCGGAATTTCAACATCATCATGATGTGGCATCAATCGTACATGCAGTCCTGCATGTTGCAGCTTGATATTTTACAAGAATTAAAATGCGTAAACTAGACGAAAACGCCATGATATATGCCCAAGACAAAGGCCTCCAGATTCAACGCTCTCGTGATAGGCTGAAGTCTCGCCAATGTAATCCCTTAACACCATGTGAAAACAGGGTTCTTGGCTTTTACCATCTCTAAACGTTCTACAATAACGCGCTTTCGATTGCCTTCCATGTCTTCATTCGCCGCATATCCAAGATCACCCTCTATATCATCATCGCCCATAATGAGAGGATTGCTGCTGTGCCGCATCGAAAAGGAAAATCTCCTCCGCCTCCTGTCCGAATTTTCGCGATGCCGGCGAGAATGGTGAGATTCGTCATAGCTCATTCGAGCCTTGTGATTAGGCCGACCGTTACTCATACCGCCCAATCCATCCCTGTTTGTACTCGCGCTCCATGAAATAGCTTGGACTGTAGCGGGGGAGAGAGGTCCACGCATGCTATCGTCGCTTTCCCTTGCATCTATCGAGCTAGATTGCCGTGAAATATTGAAGCGATTGGTATTTGTAAGGTCCAAGGGAGGGGAACCCATTAAAAGATCGGGCTGCGGTTTCTGCTTTGGGGTGGATAGAGCGGCACTGATGTCCATTTCTTCATGTTCTGCACTAGCTCTGGGTCTATCATTTTGCTGTCGCCTTCTCACTTCCGCAGACGGAGCTCGGAGTGGGACAGCGATAGGAATATCAACCAAATCATCCCAGACGCAGACACGAGCTCTTCGAGTGAGCTCTAGTGGACCATGATCCGGCGTCTTCAAAGTCTCAACAACGTTCCAAGCTTGTCCCTTCATTACCGCTATCTGCTTTGCATACATTCTTTCTTTAAAGTCGGCGTCTTGTGTGAAACACCGCCGAAGAGCTAGCTGTGTGTCACTCCACCATTGTTTAGAGGTGAGAAGCGGGAGGAAATGGCGCCGAGTAGCCTCCGAGAAAGGCTGCCCAATGAGGGAAACAGGGAGGAATAACCAGCCAAATGGATAGCTTCGCCACTACCGAGACTATTAGTATGTCTCTCGAGAGAATTAAAAATATAAAAAAAATGAAACATACAGCGTCAGGGTGCTTCCATGGCCATGAAAGACTGTTATCAATAGCCCCAACAGATATTGAGGGCTCAGGAGCATTATTCAAAGGCGTTGCTGATCGACTGACAGCGGTCATTGGTTCCTGGCGCTTGTACGGGTCTGGCTCTGATATCGATTGTTTTGTATAACCGTTGGCTTCATCTCCATCAATATGTCCATTTGTCTTCGGTGGTTCAGCAACGATGGTGGCCTCTTGCGTTTTTTGGTCTATTTTAATCATCCAGTTATCCAAGCCTCGGTCGGTGTTTCGCATGATATAATCCAATATTACGAGTTTTTCTAGTTGTTCGCGGAATGATTGCTGTAGAGTGTCCGTCCAAAAGACCCTCCTCCTTTGTGCTTCTTCCACTGTGTTTGACCGGGGGTCATTATCGTCATCTTCGTCATCGGACTGTGGACCGCCTGGACGGCATTCCTCGGCCCATCGCCGCTTTTTCCGGCGTGGTGCGCCGTCTGTCCTAAAGCTAGAGCTGTGCTGATCAGGCCAAGGGTGCTCTTTCAAGAAAATATTCGCGTCCTTATATCCCTTCAAAAAGACCTGAAAACTTCCAACTTTCTCTGGGAAGGGCTTCTTCTTGCGGTAGTATGCTCTACGATCCCAGAAGTCATAGTAGAACGATTTGGAGGATAGTGGTACAATGTCGGTGTAGGGGACAAGGTTCGTTCGTAGTTGTGTATCGAGTACATATGCAGCGGCTTCGGAAATATAGCTGAGATTTGGAATCAAGCATGCTCTTCCAAAAAAGAAAGGGAAAAGATTCCGATGTATCCACTTCGTCCATTTAGGATTTCGAGAGGCATATGGTTCTTCGTCCTTTGGCTTGAACACTCCCACAACCTTGCCGTCTGTATTTCGTGCAAAGTAGCTACCCGAGCTGCCTTGCGATATGAGCTTTGGATGTGTGCCTAGCTCTATAGCTAGCCTGACGCTCTCCACGATATCATCAAATTGTAGTTTTGTCATTCGGTTTCCAGATCCTTCATAGTCGAAAGTGAGAGAGTCTGCAGTTGCTGGGCGTACCCAATCTGGTGCCTGAAAGACAGAGTGATGTATTTCCAGCTGCTCATCCTCTTGTGTTTTGCCCTTACTTTTCCGAATCTTGAACCTCTGCGCGATCTCGTCCGCCCACCTCTCTAGTCGTGCGTTTATTGCCTTAATATCGACACCAGAGTTGCTTCTCTGCCTTTCATACATAGGTAGATTTCTCCGCGCCGTAGGCGATGATGCATCAGAGGCTTGCATGCGTGGAGTCCGCTTTGGCTGAATCGGGGCATATCTTGGTCCAGGAATAGACTGGGAGCTTTGACCGCGCTGGAGGTCATCATCTTCGGAGTCTTCGAGGTAGTCCTCCTCGTCCTCAGCTTGGGCAATTCGCTCGTATCCGGACGTCTGCGGTCGCCCCTTTGGCATTTTTGTAGGAGTGTTGGAGAGGACCGTTTTTCGTGAAGGTTGCCTCAAGCCAAAGCCGGGCTGATGACGAAGGTATAACTTTCCAGATTTGGAAACGAGCGTTTCGCCGCCCACTCCCCGCCAGTCGCTCAGCGCGCCACCTCGCACCGTTCTTGCACTGCCACAGTAGCATATCTTTGCCATTTCAAGTATACTGTTTCAAGTTGTAAAGAGTAATTAATGATAGAGAGTTGGGGAAATGTCCTAAAGCTATCTATAACTGTTTAAAGTGCCCAACATAGTTTTCGAACCAAATTGGAGCTCCTGATCAGGAATAGGAACATGTTTATCTTCATTCAACGAAGTATATCGGTCGTTAGGTTGTACCACATATTCTGTGACATGCTCCTATAAATGGGGTATAATGATACGGCTAACAGTACGACAGCTATTTCCTCACATTTAGAGCAAGCCTTTGCAAGGAGGCCTCTCAGCTTTTTTTCAAATCTAGAAACTATCGTCCAGTTCCTGATTCCGCCTTACAACACTCGGACTGTCCTCCTCTCCCTCAAATTCATCAGTAATATCCCCTCCAGCTGTAAGGAGCAGGTCTTCCACAATACGCTTACTTGCTTCACGAGCTACAAATTCATTAGTTGCTACTAGTAGACAAAAAAGTATCAGCGATAGCTTACCCGGTGTTTGAAGCAGCCTGCTCTGCGGAACATGAAACTGCATCGTCTTAGGCGGACTGAAATCCAACGCATCGTCCTCGTCGCTGTCACTCTCCCACACACCCTGCCCTCCCGTGCCGAACACACCAGTTCCGCTGATCCTGAATCTGTTGTCCGTGCCTCGTGCGGGAGTGCGTTGCACGCTTACACCTGGTGTTCTGGGCGCTTTCAGCGGCGAAGAGAATATGTCCGCGCGCAATTGGGGCGCTGGTGACGAGGGAGGAGAGGAGTCGTCCTCCCATCGTGGCGCTGCTGGCCGCGAAGAGGTGCCGGGAGTAAACCCAACAGCCTGCTTCTGCTTCCGTGCTGTATGCGGCGTTGCGGCGATACGATATGTTTTGTCCAGCACGCGATGCAGTAGTGGGTCGGTGTTTGTTGGCGCGGCACTGACTCGTCGTTGTGTAGCAGTGGGCATGAAAGGCGAAGAGGTAGGAGTCATTGTCATGTCTGGTAGTGCCTGTGCTTTGCCCGGTGTTATCGGGTCGGGGCCCGGAGATGCGGCGCCCCCATGGACCTCCCGCTTGAGCGCTTCGTAGGGAGATGGGTAGTCCGCAAATGTTGCGCCTGCTGCTGCGCTACTTGCTTGGGCTTTCGTACTGGTATGTGGTGCGCGTGGGGTGCTGTGTGCATGCGCAAGAGACGGAGAGGAGAGAATAGAGGTGTCGTCATGGCCCTCGTCGGTGTGAGAGGAGGAGGGTTTTGGGGGTGTGGCGGTCGCGCCGGTCACGGTATCCTCAGTTAACTCGCTATCATAAGTTTGAGACGCTTGTGTGTCTTCGTGAGTGGTAGATTCATCCGCAGCAGCCTCTTCGTAGCCTGATAGGGAAACATTGGCACTGGCTTCGAAGAATTGTTTCCAGAACTATGAATGGCAGGGTTAGATGCCAGAATATTTAAAATACGAGCATTGTAATAGTGTACCAACCTTGGAGCCTTCCCAGACTGCTTCGGAATGTTTTGCGTACTGCTCGACAATTGGGAGGATGCTAGTAGTAACAATACGATGGGCGCGGCTGAAATTGTAGTCGATTTCTGCACGAAAATGATTAATATTGCGCGTGGTATTTGTGGACTCAAGTCTTTGCCTTGTAGTGTTAGAGTTATGGACTGCTCCAACTTCTCTAGTTCCTCTGTCAAAGTCAGATTTCGTGGCTGCGTGGTGCTTTGGCGCGACATGTTTACAAGCGTTGTTAATTGAAATGCCGTTGAAAGTTCGACGCGTCGTCACGAAGTGTTTGCATCCGAAAGAGGTAACCCGGGGTTCCCTCATCTCCGCACTTGCACTTGTTTGGCCTGTTCCAGCTCCCCAAACGTCTGGATCGGATGGTAATAATAATAATTCATTGCTTAACGTCCGATTCGGATCCCTATTGGGCCCACGCGGACTACTCCTTATGTACATGTGGGGAGAAAACTCTATTTGAGAAAACCCCGTGATCCATCTCCCTGCCTTTTGGGACTCGCCTGCAAGGCGCCTGCGAGGCGCCTGCGAGTCACCTGTGGTGCTCCTACTACCTTACTTTTTGACCTCCTTGGGGACCACTACTGCCGTAACAAGCCTACGGACGCGCTAGTATCGTAAACTTTACTCTACTACTATAGAGTTATTAGGGGGCGCCCATTACTCGCCCCCTCGCCCTTTATTGCTATTTCCTTTATAACCTAGAAC
The DNA here is from genome assembly GCF_001692895.1 of Cenococcum geophilum 1.58. Classification (NCBI taxonomy): domain Eukaryota; kingdom Fungi; phylum Ascomycota; class Dothideomycetes; order Gloniales; family Gloniaceae; genus Cenococcum; species Cenococcum geophilum. Next base: position 841,305 of record NW_027137621.1, on the reverse strand, counting down.
TAGTTTAATATATTTTAGCTAATAAGCTACTAGGTAACCGCCTTAAGGCCTTTTTATATTAAGAGTAGTGTTTTATAGTTCTCTATACTAGCTACTAAGAGTATTACTTCTTAGTTAGTATATAAGGGGCATAATAGTATTATATATTTTAGTGTTTATCTTAGCCAGCTATATTTATATCTTAGGCTACCTACTAAGATACCTACCTAGTAGAGCTAGTCTTTTAGTCCTATTATTCCTAATCTTAAGAGTATTACTATTATATTTTCTACCTTTATTAGGCCTTCTTAGAGCCCTAAAGTATTTACCCCCTATAGCGTTAACTATACTACAGCTTAGGTTCCTCTTACCTTAGTTAGCCTCTATACCTTTAACTCCTATATACCTCTTTAGCGTTAGTCTAGCCAGTATTATATTACGGTAGATAGTTTCCTAGCATTCTTTTATACTCTAGCTCCTTTCTCTTTCTTACTATTATCTTTACTAGCCTCTTATACGTCTCCCTTTCTTCTCTATATAGGCCTAGGCCCTAAAGCAGTACTATTTTTTTTCTACTTTCTTTACCTATTTCTCTAATATATCTTCCCTACTTTAAGGTTATTGGTTTATTCTTTTATAAGGCGCCCTAGGGTCCCTCTATAGTTTATTTAAGCGTATCTTAATATACTTTATAATATTAGAGTTACGTTCCTTTTACGCCCTTTATATTGCAGCGGCTTTAATATATAGTTATAGGGGGGGAATATTAGCTTCCTTTTAAAGCAGTACTGTAGCCGTTCGCTTATATCCGCCTATTATACTCTAAAGGTAGGCTGTTTAGACCTTTTAAAGTAGTTTAAGGAGCGATTTGGGGGGGCCTTTTTTAGAATAGATTGGATGGTATTAGACGCTCTAAAAAGATTTCTTTAAGTAGATATAAAGCCTATAAAAACCGCTTATATTACTAGAACCGCCTAATTATACCTAACTATAATAAACTTAAGCTTAAGCTCCTTAAATATATATATAATCTACTAATAGCTAGCTACCTAGGCTAAGGAAAACCCCTAGAACTGCTCTAATAAGAATACTATTAGCTAAATATATATAATATAATACGAAAGTACGTCTCTAGCTGCTATATTTACTAATAAGCTAAAGCTTTATATAAGACGTATAACGGCCTTCTAAAGCTACTACCTGTTCTAAACTAAAAATAGAAGAACATCTTAATTAACTTTATTATTGACCTCCCTGTAAGTAAGGGCTGTATAAATATTATAGTAGTTATAGACTAACTATCTAAGATAAGATACTTAATCGCCTGCCCTAATATATTAATACTTACTGTTGCCTAACTATTCCTAGATTATATATAGAAACTCTATAGACTCCCTAAAATGATTGTCTTTAATAAAGGCAGCTAGTTTATCTCTATATTTTGGAAAAAACTAACTATTTAACTCCATATTAAAGCACTATTATCTATAGTATACTACCTAGAAATAGATAGTTAAACGGAATGTATAAATGCTATAATAGAATAGTATATTTGGATATATACGTTGTACTTATAAGATAACTAGATTAATTGGCTTGTATTTACCAAGTTTACTATAAATAATTCCGTCTTGGAAACTATAAAGGTCTCCCTATTTCTGGCTAACTATAGCTAGTATTTACAAATAGGTTTTAAACCCTTTAGTAATATTCCTCGCCCTGCTTACTACGCCTTATAAATTATAAAAGCAAATAAATTTATAGAAAAGATAGAGGAACTATAGTAGTTTCTTACTAACGAAATAATATAGGCTTAATTTGTCTATAAAGCCGTAGCGAATAAGAAATAAACCCTAGTACTAGCTTACTAAATTAGTAACTTCGTCTGGCTAAATATAAGAAATCTAAATATAAAATAACCTACTAAAAAGCTTAATTAGAAGAACGCTGGCCCTTATAAGGTTAAAAAGGTTATTTCCTTCTACGCCTACTATGAGGTGATAAGCTCCGCACTACTTAGCCACATAAACCTATAAAAGGTAAACGAGTAACTGGCTTAATGCTAGGTATAGCTGTGCGGAACAATATATATAGGCGAGGTGACTTCGTTACCTAACACCTACTAACTAAAGCTCCCTAATACGGTTAAAATCTACTCTATATTCTATATATCAGTCCTTTACCCTATTACCCTTATATTAGACGCCTTGCCTAAATAGATATAGGACCCTCCCCTATTAGTTAAAGTAGATAGTAAGAATAAGTACTTTATTAAGAGAATTAATAATATTAAGTATAATAAACGGAAACGCTAATATATATATTTTATAAAATGGAGAGGTTTTACTAAGTCCTTATAGGAACCCGTTAACTCTATAGGACTTATATGAGCCGTAGAAGACTTTTATAAACTCTACCTAAAACTACTATAGCCCTATCTCGTAAAAGCTTAAGTTTAAAGGGGGGGTACTATTATGGGATACCCCTATAACACCTTATATACATCCACCTATTTCTACTAACTTAGTAATTAGAGACTAACCGCAAAACGGTAATTTAATGGCAATTTAATAGCAATCTAATGGTAATCTACGGCATTCTGCTAAGTTTTGTTAGGACTACGACCTAAACCCTATTCTACCCTATGTACGTATTAACTAAGCAACTAAGTTAATAATATATGCCTTTTCTTCCCGTTTTCCTACCTTCTTTCTTTACGTAACGCTTTAACCTCCTTATACAGTTTATATACATAGCTTAATAATATCTACCTTGCTATATATTATCGCCACTTATACTTACTCCGTGACACTAACCCGCTTATATCTCTTTTTAGTAGTCGTACTACTGCTAATATAAGGTCCGTAACACTTAAAGTTTTTATTTAACTATATTAAGGAAATTGTCTATTTTAAGCTTCCTTATTACGTATCTTTTACTATTTAGTTACGCCTTAATATTTAAATCTAGCTATATCTAAATAGGGATATAGTTTAAAGCGAATACTAATTCTTTTTTAGGGGTATACCTTTTAAGTCTCTAATATAGGCCTTTATCTATAAATATAAGATTAATTATACTTTTAGTAGTGCCTTATTACTATATAATTGCTTTTAGGAGGGTAGCTAGCTTAAGGCCTTAGATATTTATAGCTTTTAGTAAACACTCTACCTATTATTTAGTAGTAATATAGATACCCCCCTATTATAGGTAGTAGAGGTTTATATCTCCTAATAAAATAGACTTTATACCTTTAGTTTTTAGTAAGCTTATTACTAATATAATATTCTCTATTTATAGGACCCCTATAACCCTAGGGTTATAAATATTAATAATTTATACTAGCCCCCTATATATCTAGATTATTATAACTATAAGGCTAAGCTAATAGCCTTATTAATTATAAAGGATGTATATATAGCTGCCTTTAGTTTATATAGGAGCTAGAATCCTTAAGGGTAGTATAGTAATTATATATAGGTATTATAATACAGCTTTTATATATATTAGTAAAATATAATACCCTACCAATGGCCTTAATGGCTGGTGGTTGACGCAATTGGCGCGCAGTTAAGGGCATTTAGCAACTCGACCGACTAGCCTATATCGTGTTTTTTTAACACGCAGCCTGCGCGCAACCTGCTAGCAATCTAACGTAGGTGATAGGGTTATGACGGCGATAGGGTTATGACGGTCGAACTACCGCCTTCCTAATTAGGCTCACGGAACACCAAAGTACTACCGAATGCCCAATCGTAGGCAAAACGATAGTAAAAAGCATCGCACAGTATCACACTATTACTAAGGTTTTATGAAGCTTTATTTTTATATAATAGAGGCTCTATATTAATATTTTTTAGTGTTTTTGGTACTGACTGCTACTCAATTAACACCGTGACGTCGCCTATATTAATATCCTCATCTATATACAACGCCTTATCGTTACTTAATCCACTTAGCTTATCATCTACTTCCTTATTATCTGCTTCCTCATCGTCTACTTCCTTATCGTCCACTTCCTTATCGGCCTGTATAGACTGCTAGGAGGCCTCCTTTACCTTCTTTACAGTGTCTTATAGAGCCTTAGAGTGAGCTATAGCCTCTAAAGCTACTGCAGAAGAATCCTCCTATTGCTTCCATAGTATTGCTAAAGCTTCTACTTTAAATTTTGCCTCCTTTACTACTTAAGCAGCTGCTATATAAGCTTCTATAGTCTTCTTCTTATTTACTATATTGCCTATAGTTACTAACGCCTTTTATGCTCTTTTCGCTGCCTAATCTGCCTCTCCTAAGTCCTTTTTATATTAATCTATAACCTTTTTAGCCTTTATAGCAGTAGCCCGAGCCTCCTTTCTTTCTTAAACTTATGCCTTAGCTGTTACGGACGCTTTAAGTACGATGTTACGACTACTTAGGGAAGAGTTAGAAGAAGCTAGTTAGTTAATTAAAGCACGGTCTAGGATGGAGCCGATAGAACTATATAACGAGGAATGGTAACTAAGGTTATATAACGTGCTACGTATTAAACGAGAGATACAAGAGGAACTTACGTACCTTACGTATAAGACGTATATTATATATAAGGAGGATTTTATAGGAGTACGGTTGTGTATTTAAGGACCCTTAGTCCCTACCTAGATAGTTCTTTCCTTGTAGTAATTCTTAGAATATAATTAGAGTTAATCTATTAGGCAACCGCTCTACCAGTTATTATTACGTTATTGACTTTAATTCCTTTACCTATATACCTAGCCTAATAACGAGCCCATTGTAGTTCTTGCTACAAGGTTTTATTATATAATTACTACCTAGTTACGGTATTAAATATAGAAAGTTAAACAATATACCACTAAAAGTAGCCACTATAACGCCAATAACAGCGGCAACTACTTTAAGGTTAGTAGACGACACTAGTATAGCAAATACTAACTTATAGCAACCTGTGACGGTCGGATAGTTATAAGAGGTAATTAACTGGTTAATAACTAATAATGCAGCGTTAGAAGAAAGGGTTAATAGGATTAGAGCAGTGAAGATTAAGCTACTATTAATTAAGAGATTTTTAGGAGAAAGATTAAAGGGAGTGTTCGGTTGCACCTCCTTATTGCTTAAGGAGGCGACTTTTTGGAGGCGATCAGGAGCTCAAATCTGAACTGGAAGCTGGTGTTCGGTAGATATGGTGACTTTCGAATAAGGAGCTCCTCCTTATCGGCAAGCGCGTCAAATTTGCACGCCATACCGTATATAGTAGGAGAAATGAAGCTCTTGGCTCCTTTTCAATAAGGAGCCTTCTGCGACTCCTCATTTTCCATATTCAATAAGGAGCTCTGCTCGTGCGTGCGCCCAATCGCCCACCCCACCAGGTATGGCATTACCACCCTCACCCTCGACGATATTGCTGCAGCAGCAGCAGACCCTGTAGGGTAAATAATACACGCAGAGGACGTCGCCAATTTTAAGCCTTATCTAAGGCCTTAAAGAGCGATCAACCGAACACCCAGCTTCATTTCATATTAAGCACGGATATTATATTAACCGCCGATCAATATCTACTAGTTGACGCCGGTCAAAGCACGGAGCAACCTCATATTCAAAAAGTTCCTTATTGCAACCGAACACACCCTAAAGCTTAAAGGATTTCTTACGTAAATGTACTTTAAAGTTATATAAGAAGGGGTAAAGCTACCAATATCTATGGATCGAATAGCCTATGCAGGACTATTCTTATTAGAAAGAGCACTTAAGTAGTTTAAACCTTATCTTACGGAGATATAAATAAACGGAATAACGACCACTAATTAGGAGGTGCGATTTATGTTCTTAAGCTAGGAGGGATTTATAGAGCGACTTATATAAATATTTGGAGACCTAAAAGGGGCAACTATAGCAGAAAGGAAACTTTAAAATATTACGCAATAAACCTTAGCAATTAAGTATACGATATAGTTCTAGACGTTAGCTATATAAGTTAAGTAGAATAATAGGGCGCTTATGGCATAGTATAAATAGGGACTTAAGGCTAAAGTCTAGGACGTAATTATTTTAATGGAAGATACGGACACCCTAAGGGATTTAATAGATTAGGTAATTAAGATTAATAATTAAATCTACTAAAGGGAATAGGCTAAGAAAGGTTAGAATAGAGTTCTATAGTTATATAAGGCGTAGAGCACGCAATGACTAAAGCTAAATTAGAAATTATAGTATGGCGTAGAGCTAATAGACCTAAGTAGTACTAAAGAAGCCTATAAGAGATAGAGTAAGAAACCGTAGAAACCTAAAGGTTAAGGATTTAGTAATCGCAGGACTAAGGAGTAAAGGCTAAACTAAGGACCTTAGTAGTAGAAGACGTTTAAGCGGACTCTATAGTAAAGTTAATAGTTTAAAAATGGAGCTTGCATAAATTGCAGGAAATAAGGTTATTTTGTAAGGGATTATAAAGATAGTTAGAGATACTATATAATAAAGGGAATAAGACCAATAGTAGAAGATATATACGTATAGAGGGATAATAGTATACTGCGAGGAACAAAAGAATATTCAATTAGAAGTTTTATGTTTTATTATAATAACGTATACCAAATTTATAAAGACGCTAAGTATAGCGTAAGCTATTAGCTATAGGAGCTAAACCCTATAGCGTGTAGAGGAACTAATAAACTAGTTTATAGATCGGATATTAANGANAATAAATNNNANNTAGGCGAAANATTNTATAANNATAAGGTAATAAAGGNAGCTTACTAGNAGTATATANACCTCGGAGATATTATATAAGAGGTAGAGGATAATTCCACTATAGAATAAGGAATATTAGTTAGGATTAAGACCCTATTAGATATAATATCTATTACTTTACGAAACGCAAGAGAAGTAGGATAATAAACCACTTCGGTACTCGATAAAGGCAAGAAGCTAAAGGCTTAAGATTCTTAAGATAAGATAAGAGACGACTAAGATTCTTAAGACGAGATAAGGTATACCTAAGGACCTATAATAGACAGGAACCGATAGAGTAGGGTAGTAGCTTAGTTTAAAGATATATAAATAAGCTTGGGATAGAGTTTCCCACAGGCATAAGACTCTTAAGACGAGATAAGTAAGATTTAAAACTCTTAAGATAAGATAAAAACACCTAAGCCTAGTTAGACTAAGGTAGAAGCTAAGCTTAAGTTAGAAGCAAGCTTAGGATTAAGAATCCTATAGAACTAAGATTTTAAGATATAAATAAGGACTATTAATAAGATTAGAGAATTTGTAGCATAAATAGTAATAAGACTAAGAGACAGGTATATAGACTTAGAAGACTTACTAGGGGAATATAGTGTTTAGCCTAAAGATCGGAAAACCAATACAAAGATTAAGAAGTAAGAAGACTTTAAAGATCTACTTATAAGACGCGAAAAGAAAGAAACCATAGAGGAATTTAGGGCAAGAATTACCTTATAGCAAGAACAGAAACTAGATAAAAGATCTAGCATATTGGGACGTACGCGAGACAGAGTACTGGTATAACAAATTACTAATAGGCCTAGGGCAGGCACATTAAGAGCTAAGTGGCTTATTAAACTGGAATAAGAAGAAGATCTAGAGATCTTAACTAGGTTTAAAGAACGATATATAAAGGGCTATTATAATATAGTAATAAGAAGATACTTCCTTACGGATACGCCGTATATACTTAAGCAGCTGTACTAAAAGTGGTATAGATAACAACACAATAATAAATGGGAAGATTTCTATATATAGCTAGACGAAAAAGTTATCTAAGACCACCCAATTATAGAAAAAGCTATAACTTATATTAAGGGAGCCTTAATTATAATATTAAAAGATCTAGAGGAGTAATTAGAGGACTAGAGAAGTAAAAGAAGTATCTTAATACCTGCGAATAAAGTCGCAACGCTTAAACCAACACGAGAAAGGTTTAAACTTAAGAGTAAAGACAAGCTAAGAGTTAACCTAAGATACTAAGCATATTACACATTAGTATAGATCGCATATATAGATAATATATACAATATATATAGAATACCTAAAGATAAGCATCGTAAGTACCTAAGGAGAATATATTAGATATAGGATAAGGCGAAATATTAAAACGCTAAATATATACATAGTTAGCACCTAGTAGAAGTTTAGGAGTTAGGAGACTTAATACTTTAGCTAGGAAGATTCCTTATAGAAAAATGCCTAAACGGACAATAGTAGTAGGAATGCCTAGAAAATATATGTCTATAGCATACTAAAGATAAAAAGCAAACTAAATATTAGCCTAAGTTGGACCAAGTATAAACAGGATTAAGTAGCCAATAGTTAGGAAAAGTAGAGGCCTACTAAACCAGAAGGAGCTAGTAGTAGAGCCTTAAACCCTTAAAGGAATTTAAGGATAATACCTAAATTTATAAGTTAAGTAGCAAGATTAACAGTTTAAGGTATTAATAGATAGTGGAGCAATAAGAAACTATATCTCGCTAGCAGCAGTTAAGAGGATAGGTTTACCGCATAGGAAAAAGGAGCACCCTTACCTATTAGTAACAATTTTAGGAGATTTAATAGCTTATAGAGGAGGTATTATTAATCTTAAAATAGGACCTATTTAGCTAACTATTAAAGGGAAATAAATCAAGATGTCTTTTAATATATTACTATTAGGGAATAATAAGGCAGTATTAGGAATGCCTTAGTTATAGAAATACAATTTAAAAATTAATTGGGTTATAGGTTAGGTTAATATTAGAGATACTTAACGCTATAAAATGCGATAATAAGCTAAGTTAATATAGTACTAAGTTGGAGTAATATATAAAGAGACTAAGCAAGGCTTAAGTTATATATTAAAGAGATACCATAAGTATAGTAAGAAACTATAGTCACCGGAAAGTAAAAGGCTATTAGAGTATATAGCATAAGACTATAAGATAGAGTTAGAACTAGAAATAAGTCTAAAGTTTTTTCTAATCTATAAGCTTATTAAGGAAGAAAGTAGAGCATTAAAAGAGTTTATCTAGGAAAATCTATAAAAGGGATATATTAGACCATTACAGTCATCAGCGGGTTATCCAGTACTGTTCGTACTAAAGAAAAATGGCAAACTAAGGCTGTATATTAACTATAGACAGTTAAACAGCATTATTAGGAAGGATAGGTATCCTTTACCCTTAATTAGCGAAATCTAAAACAGGATAGGTAATGCGTAAATCTTTATAAAGATAGATCTAAGATAGGCGTACTATTAGATTAGGATTAAGAAAGGTAATAAATAGAAGGCAGCCTTTAGGTTAAAGGAAGGACTATATAAACTATTAGTTATACAATTTAGGCTTATAAACGCACTAGTAATATTCTAAAAGCGTATTAATAATGTATTAGGAGAACACTTAGATAAATTTATTATAGTATATCTTAATAATATTATTATCTATTTAATAAGTGAGGAAGAGTATAGAGAACACGTTAAATGGGTCTTAAAGAGACTATAGAAAGAATAGATGCCAGTAGTAATTAAGAAATGCGAGTTCTTTACCGGAAAGACCAATTTTATTAAATTTATTATTAAACTAAGCCAACTTAGTATAGATCTAAAGAAGATTAAGGCTATAGTAAATTAGTAAGAACTAGAGAACGTTATACAGTTAAAATCGTTTTTAGGGTTTTGCAATTACTATAAAAGGTTTATAGCGTAATAGTTAAAGGATATTAAGCCGTTTACATGATTAATAAAGAAAGAAGAACTATAGGTATAAGGAGAAGAGTAAAAGAGGTTATTTAAATAAGTTAAAGAATTGTTTACCTAGGAGCTAGTTCTTAAAATCTATTAACTAGGACTAGAGATAGTTATAGAAATAGATGTATTAGATTATATACTAGGGGCGTATTTTATATAGAGGTATCTAGACGGATGGCACCTAGTGGTATACTATAGTTGGAAGATAATACTACTAGAGTTAAACTATAACATTTATAATAAGGAGTTATTAGGTATAGTTATAGCATTAAAGGAATAGAGAGCATTCTTATAAGGTATAGAGAAACTATTTATAGTTAAAATAGATTATAAGAACCTAATAGGATTCCTAATAACAAAGGAACTTAATTAAAGATAGGTTAGATGGGCAGAAATACTTACAGAATACCATTTTAAGATTTAGTATACTAAGGGTACGGATAATATATAAGCAGATGCTCTAAGTTAAAAAGCTAAACTATAAAATAATAAAAAGCTATTAGGGGCTTTACTGCGAAAAGATATAGATAGATTAATTAGGTATAATTATTTAAAGATTATAGTAACTTAAGAAGAACTAGAGAGAGTTTATAAGTTACTAAAAAGCTTTTAGGTATAAAGGATTCTAAAAGCACAGCTAAAAGATCTATAAACGGATATATATAAAAATTGAGAAGTAAAGTATATCTTAAGAAGCATAGCAGAGCAATTTATAGAAGAGTTCTATAAGGGATTAACTTAAGGATATAACGGAGCTAGAGGCTTAGTGTTAAGACTCTAAAAGGAGTATATTATTAATAGAATTTAGGGCTTAGCGTAAAAAGTTATAAAGGAATATTTAGATTACTAGAGAAATAAACTAACGAGGTATAAGCTATATAGAGGGCTATAACCTATTAAGATACCAGAGAGACTATAGGAGGTTATATTATAGGACTTTATTATTAAGTTATTAAAGTTAAGAGACCCTATTATAGAACAAGATTATAACGCAATCTTAGTAATAGTAGACAAGCTTATAAAGTGGGGATACTTTATAGCATATATAGAAGAGATATTAGTAGAAGATGTCGCTAGAATCTATATTAAAGAAGTATTTATAAGACACGGAGCACTAAGTAAGATTATATCGGACAGAGATCTAAGATTTATAGTAGTATTTTAGGAGGTATTTTTAGCGGAATAAGGAGTTAGAGTAATAACTTTTACCGTATATTATCCGCAAATAGACGGTTAAATAAAAAGATTAAACTAAATACTAAAGCAGTATCTAAAATATTATATTAATTACGTATAGAATAATTAGGTATTATTATTACTAGTTATATAGTTTATATATAATGTAACACCTTAAGAAGGAATAGGTATATTACTATTTAAAGCAAATTATGGATATAAGCTAAGAATATTGTTATTACTATAATAAGTAAAGAAGATAAGTAGCATAGCTAAAGAAAGAATAAAGATATTAATAAATCTTTATGCAGACCTTATAGAATTAGTAAAGGTGGTATAAGAAAGAATAAAAAGGTATTATAACGCTAAGAGATCTAAGGGACTAGATCTTAAGGAGGGAGATAAAGTATAGCTACTATATAAAAATTTCAAGAGTTAACGACTAAGTAAGAAGTTAAACTATATTAGACTAGGACCTTTTGAAATTATTTAAAGGATTTTACTAGTTACGTTTGGGTTAAACCTACTAGCTAAAATAAAAATCTACCCTATATAGTATATTGCAATACTAGAGCTAGTATACGGGAATATTAAGCCACTAATTTATAAAGTAGATATATATAGAGGATAAGAAGAAGACAAATAACAAGTTTTAAAGATTATTAGTTATAAGGACATCGATAACAAAATATAGTATAAGGTAAAGTAGATAGGCTATAATAAGAATACCTAGGAACTACTAAAGAATTTAAAAAATACTATAGGAAAGGTATAGAAGTATCGGAAGAAATTAGGTCAGGCAGTATTAATAAAGAAGGATTGCTAAAGAACGAGTTACCTAAGGGGGACTTAAGAAAAGCAGTTGCCGAATTACTTAGATCTGTTTTCTTCTTAACTAGAAAAGAATCTATTTTTTTATTACTAAGTTCCTACAGACCATATTTTATAAGTTTCTACTTTTTAAAACGGACCTTTTTATAAACCTTCTTAAGACGGAGTAATTAAGCGGACGCCGCGATATAGGCTTTAAGAGCCTTCTACTCTACGTTATGGGAACGTTTTAGCTTAGCAAGAGCCTAAGCTAGTTTACTATTTAGCTACGTAGTAGCAGATTAAACACAAGACCCTAAGATAAATTAATTAGGGAACTAGGCGACTATTAAGGGTAATAGGTTATATATACTTAGTATTAGAGATAAAGCGAACGTTATAGGATAAATAAATATTCGCTTTAGTGCACTCTAAGTAAAAGAATGGTTATTAGAAGGATAGACTTACTAATATAATATAAACTAACCCCTCTTTTACGTAACAAGAATATAGAGATAGTATAATTTCACTAAGCGATAATATTGCAGTAATAGTGCGAGCACGACGTTGGGCGTGTGTAGAAGAAGAGACTTTAAGTATAATAAGTAATAATATTAACCAAATTAATTAAACGGACATTATACCTCTAGTAAATAACTTAGAGATATTTTAAATCTTTAAGGACGAAAATAAAAAGGAGGGAGATAGTGTTATGGACGCTTTAAGTATAATATTATAACTACTTAGGGAAGAGTCGGAAGAAGCTAGTTAGTTAATTAAAGCACGGTCTAAGATAGAGCCAATAGAACTATGTAATGAGGAATAGTAACTAAGGTTATATAACGTACTACGTATTAAATAAAAGATATAAGAGAAACTTACGTACCTTATATATAAGACGTATATTACGTATAAGGAGGATTTTATAGGAGTATAGTTGTGTATTTAAGGACCCTTAGTCCCTACCTAGATAGTTCTTTCCTTGTAGTAATTCTTAGAATATAATTAGAGTTAATCTGTTAAGCAACCACTCCACCAGTTATTATTACGTTGTTAACTTTAATTCCTTTACCTATATACCTAGCATAATAATAAGCCTATCGTAGTTCTTGCTACAAGGTTCCGTTACATTAGCAATTATAGCTATCTCCTTTCTCTCCTTTCTAAGCCGCTCTTTAATATTCTTAGTCCTCTGCTTAGCCTCCTCTATAGCCCCCCTAGCGTTAATAAGTACTTTAGCCGATTTAGTAGTAAGGACCGATTCAGTAGAAAGTACTACCCGCTTCTTTTTTTTCTTAGCTCTCCTATCTGCAGCGCCATTGCGAAGCTCTATGTTTGCTAGCCATAGTATTTCTATACCTTTATCTATTAAATCTATTTGGCTTATAAGCTTCCTAATAATAACGTTAATTGCTTTAGAAGTAGTATTTAAATAATAGATTATATAGCTGTACCGAGCTCAATCGGAATGGCTTTTTAGAGTCTTTAGATATAGAGGTGAGGATAAAAGCGTTAGTTCGTTTAGCTGAGGTATATATAGTCGCGCAGAGGAGGGTTGCCCTATAAGGCGTTAGAGGACTTAATTGGGATTAAAAGGAAAGAGGCCTACAGCTTTAAATGCACTGTTAATTAGTTTAGGTGTATATATTTAAGGCCTAATCTTACCTAGGATCTGGAGAAAGTAGTCTCTATTAATACTAGTAATACCGCGAGCTGCGTATTTATTAACTTTAGCTGAATATAGGCGCTTAACCACTAAAAAGATAACAAGATCTAGAGGCTGTAGGAAGTGGGTTAAGTAAGGTGGAAGATATATAGGAATAATCTTATACTTCTAGCAGAACTCTATAAACTTAAGATTAGTATAAGAGCTGTGCCTATCTATAATAAGTAATCGGTGGCTATAGTATTTAACGTTTGGGTTATTAATTCTAGAGGTCTCTTATGCCTCTATTTGCCGAGTATAACGCTTAAAATATTAAAGCTACTTAAGACCCATTTCTTTATTTAACTAGCCATTCTCCGTTATTCTAATTAAGCACTCGCCTATAGCTTCCTTTGCTGTTTCCTATAGTAAATCTGTATACTATTTCCCTTTAAAAATAATAAATGGTGGAATTATTTGCCCATGCATACTAATTGAGTTAATTTGGGTAACCTACTCCCTATTGCCGTTAATCGTCTTAAAATTAATAATTCTGCCTCTTAATATAACTACTTTTACAGTAAAAGCTAGTCCTATTATATAGCCCGTCTTATCTATATTCCACTTATTAAATTCGCTAATATTATATTAAGTAATAGCGTTAGTATAGTTAGTAAAGAATCTCTAAATAAGGCTAGGATTGTTATTTATAAGAGCTCGTTCTTAATTAATTAAACGTATATAGCAGCAACGAAGCTTATCCTGCCGTTTTAGGAAGTTATATACCTACTTTATACTAAGAGGTTTAATATAGACGTATTGAGGAAGGTTAGCGTACTCCCAGTGGAGGACTACTGTGGTAATTAATTAAACGGTATGCTGCCGACATGGAAATCTAGCGTTTGTAAGATATATGGGGTGTTAAACGACTGTATCTTCGCTAGTAACGGTAATACGGTTCTGGTTGGTATGGGCGACTTTATAGGGCTATTATGTAAGCTTTACAGTGTGGGAGAATTAAGTAAACGACTTAATTGTAAATCTATAGAAATTAGGTGAAATATATACACAAAAGTAGAGCCCTAATAGTAGGGTCTGTGACTTAATCTTTAACTTATTTAAGCTATATATAAGGTATATAAGATATATAAGGGTAGTACTATGGAGCCTTTTAAGCTGTAGTTATATGTCTTAGTATAGTACCGGTAGTCGGTTATACACCCCCCTAAATTTAACGGTGTAGTTAAAGATATAGAAGACAAAAATAAAGGTAGAGACTATACTAAAATAGGAAATTTAAATACAATTTAGGGGTAGCAAAGGGGTAGGGTAATTGTAACAGTATCTTGCGGATATTGCGGATATTGTAAATATTGCAATAATACTAGTTGCTAGATAAGGCAGTAGTAATCTAATATCGAATATCTACTAAATACAACTACTTTATCTATACTTTGTGTTTTTAACGAGGTAAGATTTTAGTAAGGCCGTCGGCGGGTATTTTGTCTATAGGAACCTATTATACGTTAAATTTTTTTTATCTTAGACTTCCTATCTAAGCCAGTGCTGATAAACGTTAATATATTAAAGCTTGGTGTTAAGTTTTAGTGTGTCCTATCTAAGTAGGCGTATAGTCTGCATATTGTCGCATAGTAGGGTAAATTCGCGTTCTAAAAAGCCGATTGCCTTAAAGAATTATTACTACCAGATAATTTCAACGGCAGTAGTAAATAGGGAGAGAAGCTCTGCTTTAGTAGTTAAATGAGTTACTAATCGCTATAGGGTCGCCTTTTAATTAATTAGACCTCCAAATAGAATAAAAAGATATCCTTAAGAGCTCCGTCTGGTCTCTTTATAGTCCGTAAATACTACGTTAAATGCTCCATAAAAGGTAATATCTTCTCCTTTAGGGTTTCTAAAGTAAACGTGTGCTCCGAAAGCTTCCCCTAAGTATTTAATAGCTGTAGATTTTATTCTAAAGCAGTAGGTAATAGCTTAGTTCGCTGCGTTAAGGTGTCCCTAATTTAAATTAGTAAGGAATTTAGCTAGCTTAGAATACGTCTTTATAATATTAGGTCTTCTAAATACAGTAAGGTATGTAAGAGACCCTATTTATTACTAGTAGGCTAGGGTCCTTTAAGGGTTTGTCTACTAATTAGACGGAATTAGTTCTTTAATAGGAAATAATAACTTAGGAAATCTACCTAGTTAAATATTAAATCTATTGGCTATCTTTTTAATATAGGAGTCTTGGCAGGGCCAGAGCTTTCTACTTACTTAATCTTATTTAATTTAAATTCTTAAAAACTACTATAGGTCTCCTAGTACACGGATCTCGTATTATTATAGTAATTTAGCTTTAAATTCTTTAAGTTTTTAAAGGTCCTTTTTAGCAAATAAAACGGCAATATTATCTACGTAGAAGAAGATAATAAGTTGTCTATTAGTAAATAGGCAGTTAGTACCTAGGATAGGTTTTAATCTAAATTTAGCTAGGGTACTAGTGAGCTCTTTATACTAAAGTAGTGGTGAGATTTTTAATCCATATAGCGCTATAAGTAGCTTTAGGATATATCCGTTTTAATTAAATCCTTCTAGCCAGTAGCAGTATACTAGTTTACTAAGCTTGGCATTTATAAATGCGTTTACAGCCAGTAATCTTTTTAGACTGGGTTAATCTTAGATCTCTATAGTGGAGCCATAGTTTAACTAAACTAGATCCTGTTAATTTAATTGGTTAGATAGAGTGGATTTAAAGTCATGGAGCTCTTAGAGCTTTAATTCTCTAACCCAATTCGGGTAGGTATAATATTAGGGTAAGCTAATCAGAGACTAAGGATGAGCTTTAATTTTATAATAGGTGTATAAACTATATAATCTGAAAACTCTAGTGTATACAAGTGTTCCTTTTGCCCCCGTTATCGTCGTTATTATTGTTGTCGCTTTAATTAATTTATCCTTATCTTTTTTTTTACTGCTATTATAGATCGATATTTATTAACCCAATTGTCTTCTATATCCGAAGCCTATAAACGCCTTAAGACGACTTATTAGGAATATAATAATTTATTGCCAATTAATTGCTTTAAGGAATATCTTACTACTAACCGTGTACTTCTTATCGAGAATTAACACTTTAACGTCTTACAATACTGGCAGCCAGCCAGATTTTACTCGATTTGCGCTTAATATATTAGCTATGCCTCTTACAGGCAATAAATGCGAGCGACTCTTTAGTAGCTGTAAGATCCTTTTTAGTAACTGGCGTTCCCAATTATAAATAAGTATAATTAAGGTAAATAAGGTTCTTTAGTATTTATATAGGCCACCGCTAAACGTATATTTAATAATAAGGAAGTAGATAAGTTAGTAGGAGAGCCTTGCAAAAGGGTGCCGCTTAAGGAAGCAGTAAAGGCCTAACTTGTTACTGCTATTGCCGCAAAGGCAGCTACTTAGGTAGAGTGACTAATAAGGAGGAAGAGAAGCTAAATAAGCAACTATAAGAATAAGGTTATTTGTAAGGTATAGTATAGGTAGCTTTTAGTAAGTTATTTTATATCTACCCTTCCTTTTATAATACTACGCTAACGCTAAGCCTTTCTATATTTAGTATATAAATGCACTAAAGCTCTATAGAGCTCCTAGAGTGAAACAATTTACTAGCTAGATAGAGTAGATCTAAGCTTAAATCTACTCCACTCCAGTTTAAAAAGATCACTATTTATGGCGTTATACTGTTAAATTTCTAAATTAAATGCGGCTGCTATAGCTATAAGGGCATAGAATATTCGAATAGCTAGGGTTGCTGCATAGGTCTCTTCTTCAGTAATCTACAGGTCTCCACAGACACACAGTTAAGCTTTAAGCTTTTATGGGTAGCCGTCGCTATTAAGCTTATATTTAAAGACCTATTTTAGTAAAAGGATTTACTCGTTACATGCTTCTACCTTTAGTATAGTCTTAAATATCCCTCGGCGTTTTAGGTCGTTATATTCTTTTTCTATAGCCTTTTAAAAGCTAGTAGTTAAAGGATACTTTCTTAGTTCTTTAAGGTTCTTTAGTTTAGGAGGAAGATTGTCCTAATATAGAGATAAGGATAAGGATCTAGTTTAGCTTATATCCTTTACTAGTATAGGAGGGTACGACCTCTCTAAGATAGGAAAGTCTCAGTGCTGTCTGTTAATCGGTTAGTTAGTCTATTAGTTAGTCACCATTAGTTAGAATTAAGTAATAAGAAGAGAAAGAAAAGAGTGTATTAAAGGAAAATTATATATCTATTAGTGTCGCTAGAGTTATTAAAGACTTTAAGGGCTTTAGACCGACCTATATAACTATAAAAGGCCTAGGCTATCCCAAAGCTACGCCTAATCTAGATATTAAATCTAGGGGGCTAAATCACACTACCACATACCTCCCCTATCTAAGTTGTTGTCCCCTAATGACTTCCAAAACTCTAAAACTCCTTATCTTCAAAATAAAGGCGTGGTAGGTAATTATATGCGTTCCTTGCCCTTACTATAAACCTAAAATAGTAAATAAGGAGACTCTATTCTAGTTAAACGAGACCATTCTTATCCGCCTGGCTGAGTAGTACAAGATATATTAGACTAGCGGCTCTTAGATAATATAGCTCTTTCGTGTCCTTTTACTTACTTAGTTCTATCCTATAATTCTTTAGGTAACTTTATATAACTCTATCCTTCTACAACAATTAGGGGTACTCTACTTAGATTTACCATAATAGTTAAAGAATCAATTCTATTGTTAATGCAGTAGAAGTATAAGCGGCTGTTAAAGCGCCGTATTTTAGTTATATATATAAGCTAAAACGCATCCTTATAGTTCTTAACGGCCTTTAAATAATAGGAGTATATCTATTTTATAACTTCGTTCCCATTACCAGCAAGAAGAAGATTATAATCTTAGATTACTGCTAGAGAATCCTATTATCGTTTACTAAGAAGGGTATTAGATAGAGCGCTGGCAGCTATAAGCTTAACTACTACAGGGAAGCAATATAGAATTGCGCCGTAGAGATTAGTATGTCTAGACAGCGTACGGGGCGGCGCTCTTAAGTCTTAGTGCATATCTACTAACTCTACCTAAGTACCTCCTTTAGTAACCTTAAGGTTATTATAATCGTCCTAAATACTAATAAACTATAGTAGTATTATTCGCTAGGTTCTAGTTAAAGGTCCTTTTACTCTATAAGGAAGGTAAGGCATAGTTATACGCATATCTCCTTTCTTATATAGCTAAGCTACCTAGTTAATCGCATACTTTTCTATGTCTTTAGTAGTCTAGTCTTAGTTAAAGATCTTATAAATAAACCCATCGCCCTTAATTAACCCTCGCGCCTTAAGATCCTCCTACTATAATTTTAGGTAATAATATATACCGGGTAGGATTATCATATAGTTATCCTTAGTCTTATTATCTAGAGAAATACTCCCTTAGATTATATTAGCACTATATCTACTTTTAAGAAGTAAAGGAATATTAATATTAATATAGCGGAAAGCTATAGAGTCTCCTTTAACTATAAATTTTATATAATAAGGGTAGGAAATAAGTCGCCACTAACTATTAGGTCTGAGAGCGTAATAAAAACAATAATACTAAGGGTCTTATCTTATTAGCTATTAGTAAAGACCATAAACCATCGTTTTTAACTAGCTATAATTTAGCCGTCTATTAATTAGACGCTAATAGTGGCGGTATATACGCATTTCCTTATTAATTATTACTAAGATACTAGAATCCTACTACTATCTAAACACGTTTAAAATTACAGATCCTTCTCGCTGCCATACTTCTTAATCTTTTAGTAATATTATCTAATTAAGTAAAGCCTCTCTATTATATAAAAACCTTAGCGCTAAGTTGTAAATAAACTTATATAGTCCTAAGGAGTTAAACGGAACTAGAGGTCTATAAGCCTTTCTAAACTAAGAGTACGTAGTAGGATTAGTCTTTATAGTACTAAGGTAGTTATAAGCGTAATATATTAAATAGAGTCTGTAATATAGTACGGTATAATTTAAACCCTTTATTACTAAACCTATATATCCTTTTATGGCTTATATATGCATCTAGCAGACCTTATATATCTTTAGATTAGAACTAGCTACCCTATACTAACTACGCAAGAGCTTTATAACCTTAGTTAGTTTAATTTTAGTAGTTTAGTTTAAAGACACCTTAAAATAAGCGGGTACGTTATCCTTATAGTCACATCCTTATTTTATATATAGTATTGCTATAGTATTTACGGCCTCCTTAATATACTTCTTATTATCTCCCAGCTTAATAACATTTTCATTAAATATTAATTTTATTTCTAGCCCTCCTACTTCCGGGTAAGCAATTATTAGCCCTTTTCTTAAATTCCTTCTTAACAAAGATATTAGCAGCCGTAGGGGCGAGCTAACTAGCGTTCTAGCTGCGAGAATGCTCTTATTTATAGATAATAAAGGTAAGTTAACTAATATAGGTAATCCTTATTAGAACGGACTTAGCATAATACTAACGCCTCCTCCTTAAACAGGTGTTAATGGCTAAAAAGCTAAGGGATTTATTACGTTAGAAGCATACTATAAATATATTTACAGTATAAGAGCTAAGCTCTTTTCTGCTTATCTAATTCCGACATTAGTAACCTTTAGTCCTACGGTAGCCAGTCTCCTACTTCTTAGTAGTAGGTCCTTATTTAGAATAAGGAAGCCAGTTAAGTGTCTTCCTAAACTATACTTCTTTACTACCTAGTCTAATATTGCCCTTCCTAATATCTTAAACGCGAGCGCAAAATCGGTTAGCTATAGTTAAGTAGTATTCTTAATACCGCGTCCTAGATATTTAAGCCTATTAATTAGAGCTTTATTAACTCTTACTATAACTTTAGGAAGTAGGTAGATTTCGAGCTTTTAGATAGCAGAGAGAAAGTTATAAGAGATTATATATTTTAGCGGTCCGTTAAAAACATCTTATCCCTAGGCCTTTTAGATGGTTTCTCTAGCTTCATTATATTAGTTTCTCTAATCTTTAGCCATTTTACTAACGTTAGAGATATCCTTAAAGATTAATATAAATGCGTTCTTTCCTAGAGATGCTTATAGTCCGTTATCTTAGTTAATAGAATTAACTACTACACTAGCAGCATCTACGTAGTTTTCTCATAAGAGTAAAATCTCGTTATAGATTTGGATAAGCACTATTTAACGCTAATTAACTACAAAGCCTCTAACTTCCGCTAGGACGTTATTAATCTATTACTTAGCTCCTTTATAGAGGACTAGTAGTCTACTAGATAAAGATATAATAAATATATTATTATTCTTAATTCTACCTAGTTTCTGCTTTAACTAATTATAATTATCTCTAAGGTTTATTAAGGGCGAAAAGGTAAAGTTCTAAATAGGGTTTTCTAATCTAAATAGTCTACTAAATTTAGGTAGTAGTATAGAGTTCTGCCGGCTCTAATTGTTAAATAGACTAATTATAATTTTCTATACCTAGTATAGAAAATTACTATTAGCTTAGTAAAGGCGGTAAGCGGAACTAATATCTTTATAGTAAATAATACTAAATAGTTATATGCAAACATTTTTCTGCCTTTACTATACTGTTAATACGTATCAAATTCCTATAACTAAAAGGCAGGCGTAATAAAAAGAGCTTTAGGAAATATAGCGAATAAATAGATAAACTATATAGCTATTATCTACGTCCCCTCCCCCACCTTAGAACTTAACTATCCCTTATTTAAACATTTCGTACTTAGTTCTATTAAACAATCTTTCTAAAATATATACTTCTTAAACTACGCGGCGTTATAATAATAGTAGATCTTATATAACATCTTCTTTAGGTTCTAGCTCTACTATTATTTTTTATAGTACAGTTCTGCCTAACTAGTTAGGCCTATCCTCCTAGCGGACTTTAGATATCTATTATTAATAAAACCTCTTTAATCTATTCCCTAGAGTTTAATCGCGGAATAGCATGCCGTTAAAATCCTTAATTAAATACTATCCTTTATAGGGGTAAGTCTTATAAATATAGAATGGGCCTAGCTACTTTAGGTCCAATTTACAACTGCTAAAATAGTTTTACTTAAGCTGCGTATTATAAAGTATAACTATATCTCTAACCTTAAATCTATCTTGGCAAATATAGTAGGTATTATTAAAGTACTCTTTATTTACTACCCTTAGTCGTCTTATACGCGCGATAGCCTCTTTTATATCTACGTCTCTTTAGTTAAACTACTTTATATAAAGTGCTAGTAGCTCTATAGTGGTCCGAACTATTTACTAAGGCAGTATCTGCTAAGTAGGTATATAGAGTTTAATAAAAAGGATATACTTATATCTATATATAACTCTTACCGGTATTATTCCCGTAGACCGCTTAATAGTTATCCTATCTACCCATAAAATAGTATAAAGATTATCCAGCTATAAGCTATCTATCTTTACTAAAGCATCTACTATAGGCTTATAACCTCGCTTTATAAAGCCTTACGCCTAAGTATAGTAAGTAGAAGCTATAAGCATAGCAGTAACGTTAGTGTTCTCTCCTCCACTATCTATAGAGAGCTGTCTAAATGCTCCCCATTAGCAGATAACATCTTCGTAGAGGAACTTCGCTATACTTTTTGCATCCTTATTTTAAAGGGCGCGAGCTTCCACCTATCTAGATATATATTCTTAAGTAATAGCTAGGTACTAAAATCTAAGACGGCTTAAAGGCATAAATATAATATCCACTACTACTTATTACTATAAGGTGGACTCCCATATAGGGTATATCGCTTCTTCTTCCTATCCTAGCTATTACTCCTAGTATTACAAACATGACTTAATATACTATAATATCTAATCCTATAGCCCTAGCCACTAATATTAATTTAAGACCCTTTAATACGTTCCCTCTTATCTATAATACCCGCTTTAATTATAAAGGCTTTTAATAATCTTCTACTAAGCGTCATTATTAACTACCCTTTATATTAGTACATTTTTTTTAAAACTATTAGTAAAAAAGCTACCAATTACACACTAGGAACTTCAGCGTATATTATTTAAACTTCTTAAACTCCTTAGTATTTATCTCTTCCGGACATTATAAGGTTACTAGCCACTTTATAATCTTCTAAGATTTCTCTAAATATAAGTCTTTTAATGGCAAACCCGCTTCTATTTTAAATGGGGCAGCCATATATTTTAAGGCACTTAGTTTACAGTTAATAAACTCTTTAATATCCTTAGTTGGCTCATTAGGTTATTTACCATTAGGTAGTTATCGCAAAAGTCTATTAGCTAGGCTATTCTTCTTCCCTAGCATATATCTAATATTAAAGTCCTATAGCTGGATCCATGCTAGCCATCTTATTATTAAGGCTCTAGGTAAATTAGTAGCGGCACAATTTAGTTATATAACTAGGGTATTTATATCTATCTCCACTATAAAGCGAACGCCGTATAGGTATACGCGACACTTCTTTAACATATGCAACAATACCTAACATTTAAGCTTTTCTAAGTTATATTTCTGCTCCGCCCAAGACTAGATACTACTTTTATATTAATATAAATAACAATAACCTTATATATCTAGTTGCATAAGGCCGCACCCCTATCCATTCTTACATCCGTTAATAGCGAGAATAATTAGCCTAGCCCCTTTACTATAATCTAGCTAAACTAATACAGGTATAGTAGTAACTATATACTTTAGAGTCTTTATAGCGGCTATTTACTCTATACCCTATACAAACGGAACGTTTACTTATAGCAGTTAAAAGATTAGCTCTGCCTTAATTATAAAGTCTTCTACCTATATTCGGTAATATATAACAATTCCTAAAAACGCTTAGGCCGACATAACATCTTCACAGTCTTTTTAGTAAATAATCTTTACAACCTTTAATTCTTCTAGATATTATCTTTTTCTATTACAGTAGTAGCTAACCACTATAATCTCGTCCTTATAGAAATAAGACTTTATGCCTAAGATTATATACCTAGCTCGTTCTAAATCTGCAAGCACTCCGTCTAGCTATATAATATATTCTAGAATATATCTACGTATACCTAAAAGGCTCTCCTCCCTATTATACACTATCTATAGGCCTTTTACTATAATATTATTTAGGGGTAGCAGGGTATAGTGTAGGATATATTATTCTAAGATCTTAGTAATCGTCCGCACGAACTAGGCTACGAAATTTATACCTCCTATAAGTACCGTTATTTATTATAAAAGTCCCAGAGGTATTATAAAAGCTATTAGGTTCCGGCTTTCTATATCTAGCTCTAATTAGTTATAGCTAGAGAAGAAGTCTACTAAAGACATAACCTTATACCCTATAAACTCCTCGGAAAATTCATTGGTATATAGCGGCAGATTTGCGTCCCTAATAGTTACTCGGTTAATATTCATCGCCACATTAATTAGTTAGTACTTATTACGTTCCTTCTTACTTATAAAAAACTATAAATTCCTATATAGGCTTTTACAATATTCCAGAGTCCCTTAAGCTAGTCGTTCTTATAATATATTTATTACTTCTCCTTATAGGGCCCTAGGTACTAGAAAGTTTAGTACTTACTATACTTTATACGGCACAGTTTTAATCTTTAATAGTGAAGTTACGTCTCTACTAACGCGACCTATCTTAAAGAACTCCCATACTAGAGCCTCTTTTTAGTTAAATAACATAGCCTTAAGGATCTCTTATTCTCTTAGCTAAATGTCTCCTATAATTATACGCTCTAATTATTTTTAGCTTTAGTTATACACCATAAGCCAGCTTAGTGTATCGCGGCTTAAGAGAATAATTATACGGTTTAAAAGGCAATCCTTAAATAGACGCCTTCTATTAACGTAAGGCCACCTCTTACTATTCCACTATACCTCCTATAACTGTTCCATCTAGTACCAATAAATTAACTGAGTAGACTTTATCTACCTTCTATTTATACGCAGTTACTACATTTATAGTGTTTAGTTAGGCCTTACTCTGGTAGCTTTCTATTTACATTATAAATAGATCCGTTATCTTTAATATTCAATATATAAGGGACTTAGCTTTTACTTTAAATACTAGCTTCTAATTCTTCCTTAAGTATTTCTTTAGAACTTCCTTTAACGTTTTACTATTAAGCTCTCTCTATCCAATATTATACTCTCCCTGCTAATAGCTCTATCTAGTGGATATCCAAAACGGCATATATCCGTATTAGAGCCGCACCTTATTTCCCTCCTCTTTATTCTTAATATCCTCCTTATCCTAATATGCTAGGTTATAAGTAACCCTAAATATAATCCCAATAGTCGTACTAGCTATACATTTCCCAAACTATTTTCTATACTAATACCTTTATCTAGTTTAAAGAACATCGCATCCTTATAGGATGTTAAAAACCTCATTTTAACTTTACTATCTTCTAATTAAATAATACAAGATACTTAACCTATTGCGGTTTATTTTGTTACCAGTCTAGCCCTTACCGACTATAGCTTACCAAGTATTACCTTATATGACATTTCCCCTATAGCAATAAACGTTATAAATATTAAGATATTACCTATTACTATAGGGACCGTATATACTAGCCCAATAAACTTAAACTAAGTTCTATTTATAGACGTTAGACGCGCGCCTTATAACTATAAAGGCAGACTTAATATTAGCAGGCCGTATTATAGGGCTACGCTTTCCTTAATAAGGTTAAGCTTAGCTCCAGAGTTAATTAAGCATTTAGCCCTTTCGTCTCCTATCTGTACTTCTACCTTTAGGCACCGCCTTTAAAACTAGATAAATCCTGCTTCTTATTCAATCTGGTCCACTTTAGCAGTTATTAGGCTAGCTTAATTAGCATAGAATGTTAAATATACTAACAATACGGATACCTTAACGTCCTCCTACTTCTATTAGTAAGGCTCCGTAAGGGGTAATAGAAGAGGCTTAAAGAATAGCCTTATAACTTTAGGCATGTACATAAGGCAGTTACTAATAGTAACTTTAATAGTTTTTAACAAGATCTTGTCCGCTATCACTATTAGGCTTAGGACGTTTCCCTTTAGTATATCCATCATCCTAACTAGCTTTAGTCGCGATGCTTTAACTATCATTATTATATCCGCTATTTACTCCATCTACCTTAGCTGTTTGGTATAATTCATTTTATTACCCCTATTACTACTTAACGGTAGTAAAGGAGCCTACTACTAGGGCCGTGGTATAATTTAGACATGTCCTCCTAATTATATATTTTAAACTATTACTAGTTACGGACTAGATGGTTTTAGAGGCTATTTTATTACCCTTACTTCCCCTTACGGTCTCCTAAAATTATGTGCCTATGGCGTAGACTATAATTAGGTTACGGCCCCTACTAAATTAATATATATCGACTCTACTTAGTATATATCTTCCTAGGACTTACTAAGTTCCTCTTTACTTTTAATATTACTACCCTTAATAAGCTCCATAGAAGCTACTTTAGGTTAAATACCTATTGCTAGCGTATTAAGATCAATATTCGCGTTCTACCTTAGCCAGTCTTTAAGGAACTAGATTTAATTATTGCTTAATAGATATAGAATTGTATTTCCTAAGCGCTTACGTATTTTAGCGCATATTTAATTATTTTCGTTTATATATAGGAAACTATAATAAACTAACTCTTAGAGCTCTGGATACTAATTAATAAAATAGTAGGCACCCCCGCATCTATAATACGTTTAATTTTATATCTAGTATACGCCAAAGTTCCCTAGCCCTCTATACCTTCCTAGGCCCAGCTTATATCGTTCTTATAGCGCTCCCTTATAGGGCGGCTACGGTCTATTATTACCTAGTGCCGGTTATAGATCCATTTATTTTTAACGTATTAACGCCCTATTTAGGAGCTATATATACTATATTAGATCTTAGCAAATCCTATTTAGGAACGGCATTAAAGATATAATGCCTGCCAATTTAACCGTCCTAAGATTAAGCTTCCAGAGTTAATTAGTAAGTTTCTCTAGTTTAGGGTCTATTTCCTAAGTCATTTAATAGGTATTTACCAACTTACTTAGCTAAGAGACTACAGGTGGTTAAAAGGTAGTATCTCTTTAGTTTATTATAGCTAGTTGCTAATTATAAAATTATCTAACTAGCTAATAAAGGCCTTATTCCTTAGGATTTATTATTAACAACTAATTGGCGCCTTTATGTAAATTAAGCCTGTCTTCTACAGCTCTCTTTAGCAGGTAAAAGTTAAAAGACTCTTACCTATCGGGGTCGGCTCCTATTTTAGTTATTATATATTTTTAGTATTTAAATAGGAGTCCTCTTGCAAACCAGTACCCTTATTTACAGTTTTCTAAATTACTAGCCTTAGTAACCTTTTAGGAGATTAACGTAAACTACCTATAGTATTCGCGTATACTACTAGGTAGATTATTCCTGCACTACAGTATATAAGCTTTTAAGAATTTTACCGTTTCGACTTATTAAAAGTAGTTACTTCCTTAGTAGTCTATCCTAAGCTTTCCTATAAGTTCTATCTAATTACTAATAGTAAACTTAGGTAGATTTCGGATCTATATCCCTATTTAATAATCGCAATACTCTAGAAGTCCTTAATACTTCTTATTATCCGTAACACGGTGCTAGATACATAGCCACTTATATTATTTAATAAATTATAATATATTTTATCCTATAAAGTAAGGGGTCCTAGGGGTTCCTAGAGCCGGTATAGGCTGGGCTATAACATATACCTTATCTCGTTCCATTAATAATCTAGTAGGAGGTAGTAGATCTACAGTTTCTTTAAGGATAGGTAGGTAGACCTTATAACCCTTATCCTTTATCTATTAAGGGTCGTTAGTTCCTAATATTACGGGAGTTAGGGTTAGTATCGCATGCCTTAGTTTAGGAGAGCTTCGCGGTTTAATAGGCTGCTTGCTTTCCTCTCCCTTTCTAGTACCCTTACTATTATTATAGAATGGGCCTAACATTCCTAACAATCCCTTTGCTGGTATTATCGCCATTATTATAAATTTAAAGGTAGCTCTAATAAATGCGAGAATAATAGTATAGACTATTATAAATATAGTAAATAAAATATAAAAGACTTTTCTCTGCCGTTCCTAGTGTACCATAGTCCTTCCTTTTATCCTTTGTCTTACTATGCTACGTACTTGCCTTTTTATCGCTGCTTACTAACTACTATTCCCGTATAGAGAGCTCGGCAAGTATTATCAGTTTATTCTTTATAGCGGTGGCTGCGCATAGGTCGCTGATATGCCCGTACTTCTTTATCTTAGTCGTTCTATTATTACGGACGCTTTAAGTACAATGTTATAACTACTAGAAGAGGAGTCGAAAGAAGCTAGTTGGTTAATATAAGCACGGTCTAGAATAGAGCCGATAGAGCTATGTAATGAGGAATAGTAACTAAAGTTATATAACGTTATACGCAGTATATACAGTATATAAAGGGAACGTATATATAATACGTATAACACGTACATTACGTATAAAAAGGATTTCCTAGGAGTACGGTTGTGTATTTAAGGACCCTTAGTCCCTACCTAGATAGTTCCTTCCTTATAGTAATTCTTAGAATACAATTAGAGTTAATCTATTAGGCAACCACTCTACTAGTTATTATTACGTTATTAACTTTAATTTATATTACCTATATACCTAGCCTAATAATAAGCCTATCGTAGTTCCTACTACAAGGTTCCGTTATATAATTACTACCTAGTTACGGTATTAAATATAGAAAGTCAAATAATATGCCACTAAAAGCAGCCACTATAACGCTAACGACGGCGGTAACTACTTTAAGGTTAGTAGACGATACTAGTATAGCAGATACTAACTTATAGCAACCTATAACGGTCGGGCAACTACAAGAGGTAATTAATTGGTTAATAACTAATAATACAGCGTTAGAAGAAAGGGTTAATGGGGTAAAAGCAGCGAAGATTAAGCTACTATTAATTAAGAGATACTTAGGAGAAAGATTAAAGCTTAAAGGATTTTTTATATAGATGCACTTTAAGGTTATATAAGAAGGAGCTAAACTACTAATACCTATGGATCGAATAGCCTATGCAGGACTATTCCTATTAGGAAGAGCACTTAAATAGTTTAAGCTTTACCTTACGGAGATATAGATAAATGGAATAACGACCACTAACTAAAAGGTATAATTTATATTCTTAAGCTAGGAAGGATTTATAGAGTAACTTATATAAATATTCGGAGACCTAAAAGGAACAACTATAGTAAAAAGAAAACTCTAGAATATTATATAATAAACCTTAGTAATTAAGTATATAACGCAGTTCTAGACGCTAGCTATATAAGTTAAGTGGAATAATAGGGCGCTTATGGTATAGTATAAGTAGGGACTTAAGGCTAAAGTCTAAGACGTAATTATTTTAATAGAAGATGCGGACACCCTAAGGGACCTAATAGATTAAGTGATTAAAATTAATAATTGGATCTACTAAAGGGAATAGGCTAAAAAGGGTTAGGATAGAGTTCTATAGTTATATAAGGCGCAAAGTACATAATAACTAAAGCTAAATTAGAAACTATAGTATGGCGCAGAGTTAATGGACCTAAGTAGTACTAAAGAAACCTATAAGAGGTGGGGTAAGAAACTATAGAAACCTAGAGGTTAAGGATTTAGTAATTATAGGACCTAAAAGTAGAGGCTAAACTAAGGATCTTAATAGTAGAAGATGTTTAGGCGGACTCTATAATAAAGTTAATAGTTTAAAAACAAAGCTTATATAAATTGCGGGAAATAAGGTTATTTCGCAAGGGATTATAAAAATAGTTAGAGTTACTATATAATAAAGGGAACTAAACTAATAGTAGAAGACATATACGTATAGAGAGATAATAGTGTACTGTAAGGAATAAAGGAATATTTAATTAGAAGCTTTATGTTTTGTTATAATAACGCATACTAAATTTATAAAGACGCTAAGTATAGCGTAAGCTATTGGCTATAGAAGCTAAACCCTATAATGTATAAAGGAACTAATAAACTAGTTTGCAGATTGGATATTAAGGACGATAAATTTAATATAGGCGAAATATTTTATAATAATAAGGTAATAAAGGCAGCTTACTAGGAGTATATAGACCTTAGAGATGTTATATAAGAGGTAGAGAATAATTCCACTATAGAATAGGGAATATTAGTAGGGATTAAGACCCCGCTAGACACGATATTTATCACTTCGCAAGATGTAAGAAAAGTAGAATAGTAAACCACTTCGGTACTTAATAAAGGTAAAAGGCTAAAGGCTTAAGACTCTTAAGACAAGATAAGAGACGACTAAGATTCTTAAGATAAGATAAGGTAAGCTTAAGGACCTATAATAGACGAAAACCGATAGAGCAGAGTAGCAGCTTAGTTTAAAGATATATAAATAAGCACGGGACAGAGTTTCCTACAGGTATAAGATTCTTAAGACGAGATAAGTAAGATTTAAGACTTTTAAGACGAGATAAGAACACCTAAGCTTAGTTAGACTAAGGTAGGAGTTAAGCTTAAGTTAGAAGCAAGCTTAGGATTAAGAATCCTATAGAACTAAGATTTTAAGACACGAATAAGGACTATTAACGAGATCTAGAAGCAAGATGACTTTAAAGATCTACTTAGAAGACGAAAACTAAAAGAAACTATAAAGGAATTTAGAGTAAGAATTACCTTATAGCAAGAACAGAAATTAGATAAGAGATTTAGTATATTAAAATATATATAAGATAGAGCACTAATACAAAGAATTACTAATAGGCTAAGGATAGGTATACTAAAAGTTAAGTGGCTTACCGAACTAGAACAAGAAGAGAATTTAGGGGTTTTAATTAGGTTTAAAGAACGATATACTAAGGGCTATTATAATATAGTAATAAGAAGATACTTCTTTACGGACGAGCCGTATACACTTAAAGGGTTATACTAAAAGTAGTATAGATAACAATATAACGACAAGTAGGAAGATTTCTATATATAGTTAGATAAAAAAGTTATCTAAAACTACCTAATCATAGAAAAGGCTATAAATTATATTAAAGGAGCCTTAATTATAACGTTAAAAGATCTAGAGGAGTAATTAGAGGACTAAAGAAGCAAAAGACGTATCTTAGTACTAGCGAACGAAGTTATAACGCTTAGATTAACACGAGAAAGGTTTAAACTTAGGGATAAAGATAAGCTAAGAGTTAACCTAAGACACTAAGTATATTATATATTGGTATAGATTACATGCGTGGATAATATATATAATATATATAGAGTACCTAAAGATAAGTATTATAAGTACTTAAGAAGAATATATTAAATATAGAACGAGGTAAAATATTAAAATGCTAAGTATATGCATAGTTAGCACCTAGTAGAAGTTTAGAAGTTAGGGGACTTAATACTTTAGCTAGGAAGATTCCTTACGGAAGAATACCTAGACGGATAATAGTAGTGGGAATGCCTAAAGAATATGTGTCTATAGTATATTAAAGATAAAAAGCGAACTAAGTATTAGCTAAAGATGGACTAAGTATAAATAAGATTAAGTAGCTATTAGTTAGGAAAAGTAGAGGCCTATAAAACCAGAGGAAACTAGTAGTAGAGCCTTAAACCCTTAAAGGAATTTAAAAACAATACCTAAATTTATAAGTTAAGTGGCAAGATTAACAGTTTAAGGCGTTAATAGATAGTGGAGTAATAAGGAACTATATCTTACTAGCAGCAGTTAAAAGAATAGGTTTACTATATAGGAAGAAGGAGCATCCTTACCTATTAATAACGATTTTAGGAGATCTAATAGCCTATAAAGGAGGTATTATTAATCTTAAAACAGGACCTATTTAGTTAACTATTAAAGGGAGATAAATTAAGATATCTTTTAATATATTACTATTAGGGAATAATAAGGCAGTATTAGGAATGCCTTAGTTACAAAAATATAATCTAAAGATTAATTGGGTTATAGGTTAGGTTAATATTAAGGATACTTAACGCCGTAAGATATAATAATAAGCTAAGTTAATATAGTACTAAGTCGGAGCGATATATAAAGAGACTAAGTAAGGCTTAAGTTATATACTAAAGAGATACTATAAGTATAGTAAGAAATTATGGTTACTAAAGAGTAAAAAACTATTAGAGTATATAGTATAGGACTATAAGATAGAATTAGAACTAGAAATAAGTCTAAGGTTCTTTTTAATTTATAAGCTTACTAAAGAGGAAGGGAGAGTATTAAAAGAGTTTGTTCAGGAAAACTTATAAAAGGGATATATTAGACTATCGTAGTTATTAGTAGGTTATCTAGTATTGTTTATACTAAAGAAAAATAGTAAACTAAGACTGTGTATTAACTATAGATAGTTAAACAGCATTACTAGGAAGGATAGGTATCCTTTACCCTTAATTAGTGAAATTTAAAATAGGATAGGTAACGCGTAAATCTTTATAAAGATAGATCTAAGATAGGCGTACTATTAGATTAGAATTAAGGAAGGCGATAAATAAAAGGCAGCCTTTAGGTTAAAGGAAGGACTATATAAGCTCTTAGTTATATTATTTAGGCTTATAAACGCACTAGTAACGTTTTAGAAGTGTATTAACAATATATTAGGAGAACACTTAGATAAAATTTATTATAGTATATCTTAATAATATTATTATCTACTTAATAACTAAGGAAGAATACGGGGAATACGTTAAATAGGGTCTAAAGAAACTATAGGAAAAATAGATACTAATAATAATTAAAAAAATACAAGTTCTTTACCAGGAAGACCGATTTTATTAGATTTATTATTAAACTAGGCTAACTTAATATAGATCTAAAAAAGATTAAAGCTATAGTAAATTAGTAAGAACTAGAAAATATTACGCAGTTAAGATTATTTTTAGGGTTTTGCAATTACTATAGAAGGTTTATAGCGTAATAGTTAAAGGATATTAAGCCATTTACACGGTTAATAAAGAAAGAAGAATTATAGGCATAGGGAGAGGAATAGTAAAAGTTATTTAAATAAGTTAAGGAGTTGTTTACCTAAGAACTAGTTCTTAAGATCTATTAATTAAGACTAGAAACGGTTATAGAAATAAATATATTAGACTATATACTAGGGGTATACTTTATATAGAAATATTAAGATAGATAGCACTTAGTAGTATACTATAGTCAGAAGATAACACTACTAGAGTTAAACTATAACATCTATAATAAAGAATTGTTAGATATAATTATAGTATTAAAAAAATAAAGAGTATTTTTATAAGGTATAAAGAAACTATTTATAGTTAAGATAGATTATAAAAACCTAATAGGATTCCTAATAATAAAGGAACTTAACTAAAGATAGGTTAGATAGGCAGAGATGCTTATAGAATACTATTTTAAGATTTAGTATATTAAGGGTATAGACAATATATAAGCAGATGCTTTAAGTTAAAAGGCTAAACTATAAAATAATAAAAAGCTATTAGAGGCTTTACTGCGAAAAGATATAGACGGATTAATTAGGTATAATTATCTAAAAATTATAGTAACTTAAGAGGAACTAGATAGGGTTTATAAGTTATTAAAGAGCTTTTAGGTATAAAGAATTTTAAAAGTATAGCTAAAAGATCTATAGACGGATATATATGAAAATTAAGAAGTAAAGTATATTCTAAGAAGTATAGTAGAGTAATTTATAGAAGAATTTTATAAAGGAATAACTTAAGGATATAACGGAGCCATAGGCTTAGTATTAAGACTTTAAGAGGAGTATATTATTAACGGAATTTAGGGTTTAATATAAAAAGTTATAAAGGAATATTTAGATTGCTAAAGGAATAAACTAATAAGGTATAAGCTATATAGAGGGCTATAACTTATTAAAATACTAGAGAGATTATAGGAGGTTATATTATAGGACTTTATTATTAAGTTATTAAAGTTAAAAGATCTTATTACTAAATAAGATTATAACGTAATTTTAGTAATAGTAGATAAGCTTATAAAGTGGGGATACTTTATAGCATATATAGAAGAGATATTAGTAGAAGATGTCGCTAGAATTTATATTAAGGAAGTATTTATAAAATATAGAGTACTAAGTAAGATTATATTAGATAGAGATTTAAAATTTATAGCAGTATTCTAAGAGGTATTCTTAGCAAAATAAGAAGTTAGAGTAGTAACTTCTACCGTATATTATCTATAAATAGATAGTTAAATAGAAAGATTAAACTAGACACTAAAACAGTATCTAAAATACTATATTAATTACGCACAGAATAATTAGGTATTATTATTACTAGTTATATAGTTTATATATAATATAACGCTATAAGAAGGGATAGGTATATTACTATTTAAGGCAAATTACGGATATAAGCTAAGGATATTATTATTACTATAATAAGTAAAGAAGATAAGTAGCATAGCTAAAGAAAGAATAAAGACGTTAATAAATCTTTATATAGACCTTATAGAATTAATAAAGGTAGTATAAGAAAGAATAAAAAAGTACTATAATGCTAGGAGATTTAAGGGACTAGATCTTAAGGAGGGAGATAAAGTATGGCTACTATATAAAAATTTTAAGAGTTAACAACTAAGTAAGAAGTTAAACTATGTTAGACTAAGACCTTTTAAAATTATTTAGAGGATTTTACTGGTTATATTTAAGTTAAACCTACTAGCTAAAATAAAAATCTACTATATATAGTATATTACAATACTAGAGCTAGTATACGGAAATATTAAGCTACTAGTTTATAAAGTAAACATGTATAGAGGACGAGAAGAAGATAAATAGTAAGTTTTAAAGATTATTAGCTATAAGGATATTAACAATAAAACATAGTATAAAGTAAAGTAGATAGGCTATAATAAGACTACCTAAAAGCTACTAGAAAATCTAAAGAACGCTATAGGAAAGGTATAGGAGTATTAGAAGAAATTAGGTTAGGCAGTATTAATAAAGAAGAATTACTAAAAAATAAGTCACTTAAGGGGGACCTAAGAAGAGTAGTTACTAAACTACTTAGATCTGTTTCCTTTTTGGCCGGAAAAGAGTTTATTTTCTTATTACTAAGTTCTTATAAACTCTATTTTATAAGCTTCTACTTCTTAAAACAAACCTTTTTATAACCCTTTTTAAGACGGAGTAACTGAGTAGACGCCGCAATATGGGCTTTAAGAGCCTTTTACTCCACATTATAAAAACGTTTTAACTTAATAAGAGCCTAAAACAGTTTACTATTTAGCCGCGTAGTAGTAGATTAAATATAAGACCCTAAAATAAATTAATTAGGGAACTAAACGACTATTAAGGATAATAGGTTATATATATTTAGTATTAGAGACAGAGTAAACATCGTAGGATAAATAAATATTCGCTTTAGTGTACTATAAGCAAGAGGACGGTTATTAAAAGGATGGACTTGCTAACGTAATATAAACTAATCCCTCTTTTACATAATAAGAATATAGAGATAGTATAATTTTACCTAGAGATAATATCGCAGCAATAGTACGAGTACAACGTTGCGCTTATAAAGAAGAAGGAGCCTTAGGTATAATAAGTAACAATATTAACTAAATTAATTAGATAGATATTATACCTCTAGTAAACAACTTAGAGATATTAGGAATCTTTAAGGATAAAAATAAAAAGGAGGGAGATAGTGTTACGGATGCTTTAAGTACGATATTATAACTACTAGGAGAGGAGTTAGAAGAAGCTAGTTAGTTAATATAAGTATAGTTTAGAATAGAGCCGATAAAGCTATATAATAAGGAATGGTAACTAAGGTTATATAACGTTATACGTAGTATATATAGTATATAAAGGAAACATACGTATAATACGTATAATACGTATATTACGTATAAGAAGGATTTCCTAGGAGTATAGTTGTGTATTTAAGGACCCTTAGTCCCTACCTAGATAGTTCCTTCCTTATAGTAATTCTTAGAATATAATTAGAGTTAATCTATTAGGCAACTACTCCACTAGTTATTATTACGTTGTTAACTTTAATTTACATCACCTATATACCTAGCCTATTAACGAGCCTATCGTAGTTCCTGCTATAAGGTTCTGTTATATCTATCGCAGTTCTAGATCGTTTCTATACGTCTTCTATTTATAGAGCACTAGACTTCTAATTTAAAGGGCTTACCGTTATTCCTATATAGAATGCTATAAAATATATGGGAGGGTACGACCTCTCTAAGATAGGAAAGTCTTAGTGCTATTTATTAGTCGGTCGGTTAGTCTGTCGATTAATCACTATTAGTTAAAATTAAGCAATAAAAAGAGAAAGAAAAGAGTATATTAAAGGAAAATTGTATATCTATTAGTGTCGCTAGAGTTATTAAAGACTCTAAGGGCTCTAGACTAACCTATATAACTATAGAAGGCCTAGGCTCTTCTAAAGCTACGCCTAATCTAGATATTAAATCCAGGGGGCTAAATTACACCACTATACTAGTCCTATAGCAAATCCAGCATAGTAACTAAATAGGGTAAATAGATTGGCTAGTACTGTCGAATACGCTTAACGTTAAATTCTTTTTAATCCTTTTAGTAGGATAAGGTCGACAGAAGGTTTAGCTAAGACTTTATTAGCTCGTAGAGCTATATTAGTTACTTAATTAGGCAGTTCTAGTAAACTGCTTAGTTAGTTAGGACTTTCTTTAATTATATCTATAATATCGTCTTAAAGTCCTTATAGTGAGGTATTTTTTTCTGGTAAATCTAAAAATACCATTCTGCTAGGAGTTAGTAATTATTTAATATCCTTTATACGAGGCTCTGCCGAATCGTTTAATTTAGGTATAGTCATTTAATCTATATTTAAGGTAGGTCTATATAGGATAGATTTATCCTTAGATTTATCCTTATGGAGAGGTTTTAGTAGACTAATTATCTAGAGGGTGTCTTTTAATGCTTTCTTTAGCAGGTAGTTAATATCTTAACCCTTAGGGTTATAGAACGAGGTCTCGTTAAATATAATATCTTTAGTTTAAATGACTTTATAAAGACTTAGAATCTAGATTTAATGGATATTAGTTAAATTGTAGCTAACTAGGTATCTAATTAATGTATAGGGACCTAGCTTATCTCCCTTTTTAACTCATTTGTCCAGCGTATAGGTCTTGCAGCCATATACGTGCATATAGGTAAGTAATGGCATCTTGCTGTAGGCGATCTTGTACGGAGTTTTCTATCCTAGTTGCTCATTTGGGGTTTAGTTAAGTGCGTAGCTAGCAGTAAGGAAGGCTTCTAATCCTAAAGATGGGGGTAAGGATACTTCCAGCTATATAGCCCTTAATTACTCTATAAGGGTTTATCTAGATTATTTAGCTCCGCTATTTTATTCTTCTGTATACAGGGCTCGGCATTTAAAAGTAATGCCTTTATCTGCGCACTATATCTATAAGGTGTTTCCTATCTGTTTAAAAGCTTATTTATTATCGCTCCAAAAAAAGATAACATTTTAGTAAAATCGTATTTTAATTAAACGGTAAGTTTTTTGGATAGTAGAATAGTAGCTTTATTCTTATTCCTAGAGGTAAACATAAAATTTAATTTGGAATATATATAATAGAAATATATAATATATCTATCGCCGTTATATCTAGGTACTCTAAAGTTAATAATATTAAACGCTAGCCGTGTAAATGGTCGAGTAGCTGGATATTTATATTCTTGTCTTTAAGAGATCTACTATATGTGCTTTGCTAATAAGCAAACTTCACATTTAACTTTAAGCGGTACTCGTTCGTCAATTAGCTTTTTAAGCTCTGCGCTATTGACGTACTTAAGAAGCTACTTAATATCGTCAGGTCCTACATGGCCAAGTATTTTGTACTATTTTATAGCTATAGCTCCAACTAGTTTACAAGCCATTCTACTTAGTTAATGTTTTCTTATTAAGAAGGTTGATTAAGTTATTAAATCTAGGGTAGGCTGTCTGTGCATTAGTGCCTAATGGCCCCCTAGTCGTTTCGCATAGTATACTGTTTCGCCAGTTACTAGACAGTATAGTAAGTTTCGTCCTAAGTTGAAATGGATATCATTATCAGTAGCTCTTAAAAGTGCTACAATATTTATAAAAAAGGTAGGTGCTAATGCTACATAAGATAGCTTCATTTTTAACTTCCTAGTAGGTGTATTAATAGTAATAGTTACTATTCCGTAAGCTTAAATCTTTTTAAAATTTCCGCCAGTAATTAGGTAGTTATCTTCTACTGCTAGGTATAAGAAGGTAAAGTCTTCTTTATTATTATAGACATGGGTATTTATACTAGGGTTGAGTATCTAGGTATTCTAGAGTTTAAATAGAATTTAACTAGTACTAAACACGGTAATATAGCTAGTCGGTATTATAGAAGGTGGGGTTTTAAAGTTAAAATTAATTGTAGATTCTGCGTCCTTTTTTGCTTTCTATCCTCCTTTTTAGATATAATTAACTATACGTTTAATCTAAGGCGTAAATAAGATCTTTTCTTCTACTTCCTTTTAGACGTCTAGGTTTAGCTTCTATCCTTATAGGCGCTTCTTCTTAGCAATATAGTAGCAGTTGTTAAATTAATATACAAGGCCGTATATGCATTTTTTGTTCCATCTTAAATTGGAATTAAAATTACCGTTAGAATTAGAATTGCTATTAAAATCTAAATTAGAATTAGAATTATTTTAAAGGGTTACAAATACGGAGCTATTAGTAGGGGTAGTAGAGGATACTACTTACTGCATACGGTAGTACTCCTTAAATTCCTTAATTAGTTCGATAATAGATAGTGCATCTTCGCCCTTCCGTTTCTTATAAATAAGGTCTACTTTTAGAGCTCCTGCGAAGCTAGAAGAGATAGGCTTAATAGCTTAAACAAAATCATAGTGTGGCCTAAATCCCTATATATCTGGTAGCTTTAATTACTCTATAAGCTTATAGACGTTCCGCCAGCTATTTAACTATTTATTAATACTCTGCTTTTTATTATAGGCTCTTAGAGCCGTATATTAATTAAGGACGTTATACTTTTAACCTAAGTGTCACAGAGTGAGCATAAGTGGTGATAATATATAACGAAGTAGATATTATTAAGCTATGTACATAAACTGTGTGATAAGGTCAAGACGTTACGTAAGGAGAGAAGGTAGGAAATCAGGAAGAAAGGGCATATATCGTTGACTTAGTTGCTTAGTTAATATATATATGGGGCAGAATAGGGTTCAGGTCGTAGTCCTGGCAGAACTTGGCAGAATTTAGTAGAACTTAGCAGAATTTGGTGGAACTTGGCAGAATATAGTAGAATGCCGTAGATTGCCGTTAAATTGCCGTTAGATTGCCATTTTATAGTTGGTCTCTAATTGCTAAGTTGGTAAAAACAGGTAGATATATATAAGGTGTCACGGGGGTGTCCCGTAACAGTACCCCCCCTTTAAACTCAAGCTTTTACGAGATAGGGCTATAGTAGTTCTAGGTAGAGTTCGTGAAAGTCTTCTATAGCTTATATAAGTCCTATAGAGTTAATAGGTTCCTATAAGGACTCGGTAAAGCCTCTCCATTTTATAAGATATATATATTAGCGTTTCCGTTTGTCGTACTTAATATTATTAATTCTTTTAATAAAGTACTCGTTCTCACCATCCACTTTGACTAGTAGG
Organism: Cenococcum geophilum 1.58; assembly: GCF_001692895.1. Lineage (NCBI taxonomy): Eukaryota > Fungi > Ascomycota > Dothideomycetes > Gloniales > Gloniaceae > Cenococcum > Cenococcum geophilum. Next base: position 802,257 of record NW_027137621.1, on the reverse strand, counting down.
GGAGGGTCCTATATCTATCCAGGCAGGGCGTCTAATATGGGGGCAGTAGGATAAAGGACTAACGTATAGAATACGGGGTGGATTTTAACTGTATTAGGGAGCTTCAATCGGTAGGAGTAAGAGGAGACGACCTTCTTAACCTTATAAGGACCAGCGTTCTTCCAATTAAGTTTCTTAGCAGGTTATTTTGTGTTTAGATTTCTTATATCTAGCCAGATAAAGTCACTAACTTAGTAGGCCGGTGCTGGGGTTTATTTCTTATTCGCTACAGCTTTATAGACAGATTGGGCCCATATTATTTTGTTAGTAAGGAACTATTGTAGTTCCTCTATCTTTTCTATAAATTTGTTTGCTTCTGCGACTTATAAGGCTTAGTAAGCGGAACAAGGAACGTTACTAAAGGGTTTAAAGCCCATTTGTGGATACTAGCCGTAGTTAGCCAGGAACGGGGAGACCTTTATAGTTTCTAAGACGGAATTATTTACTGTAAACTTAGCGAATACAAGCCAGTTAATCTAGTTATCTTATAAGTATAATGTATATATCCGGATATACTGTTCCATTATAGCATTTACACATTCCATTTAATTATCCGTTTTTAGGTAGTATACCGTAGATAATAGTGCTTTAATGCGGAGTTAGATAGTTAGTTCTTCCTAGAATACAGAGATAAACTGGCTACCTCTATTAGAGATAATTGTTTTAGGGAGTCTATAGAGTTTCTATATATGATTTAGGAATAGTTAGGCAACGGCAGGTGTTAATATATTAGGGCACGCGATTAAGTATCTTATTTTGGACAGTTGGTCTACAACTACTATAATATTTATGCAGCCTTTACTTACGGGGAGATTAATAACAAAGTTAATTAAGATATTCTTTTATCTTCGGTCTGGAACAGGCAGTGGCTTTAAAAGGCCATTATACGTCTTATGCGAAGCTTTAGCTCGTCGATAGATATAGCAGCTAAAGACGTACCTTTGTGTTATATTATGCATGTTCGGCTAATAATACTCCTATTAGAGTAGTTCTAGGGTCTTTCTTTGGCCCGGGTGGCCGGCGACAGGTAGATTATATATGTGTTTAAGGAGTTTAAGCTTAAGCTTATTATAATTAGGGATAACTAGACGGTTTTAGTAATATAAGCGGTTTCCACGGGCTTTATATTTACTTAGAGAAATCTTTTTAAAGCGTCTGATGCTATCTTGTATTAACTTAAGCGTCTCTTAGATAAACTCGTTATTTGGGTATTTGTTAACTATAATCTATTTAATTAATTAATTAGTTATTTTAAGGACAAGTACCATAAGATCTTTAGTAGGAGGGTTAAATAGTTTAGGGCGAAGTAGGGTCTAATTTTGGTAAGAGCGCACTTCTTCTAGGGCTGGCGCGTCTTGCGAGCGTTAGGTTAGGGTATTAGGCTTCTAACCTTAGACGCCTAGGCAGTATATAATTAAGAATTAGAAACGAGACAGATATTCTAACTAGCGGGCCTAATAATAACTTAGCTGTTTTGTGGTCGTAAAGTACTGTAGGTTTTTATAGTCGCTAAGGACCTTAATTGGAAATTTAGCGCCTTCTAGTTTAGGTCGCCATTATTTAAAATATCTAATAATAGCTAACAATTCCTTATCGTAGATCTCGTAGTTGTATTTAGCTAGGCTTAGTCATTTTAAGAAGTATACTACGGGGTGTAATACTCCATCCTCGTTATATTAAGACAGGATGCCTCTAGTAACGTAGTTAGATAAGTCGGCTTCTATAACACTTATTTAGTTTAGGTTAAAGTGTTAGAGTACAGGCGTAGTAGTAAACATAACCTTTAGATAGGTAAAGGTCTTCTTACATTCCTTATTAAAGATAAAGACTTTATCCTTTTGGGTTAAGGCTATAAGGGGTAAAACTAGGGTGGAGAAGTTATTAATAAACTATTGGTAGAAATTAGCAAATCCTATAAAGGCTCTTACGTCCTTAACGTTCTCGGGTTCTTGCTAGTTTATAATTACTTTAACTTTCTTTAGGTCCATTTATATACCGTTTATAGAAATAAGGAGTTTAAGGTATAGGACTTCCGTTTTATAGAACTTATATTTATCTACATCTAATTATAGACTAGCTCCGTGCAGGGCTTATAGGATAAGGTTAACGTATTTCTAATATTTGGTTAGGTTATTACTATATATCAGGATGTCGTTAATATAAGCAGTATAGAAGATGTCTAGGTAGGGGCGCAGGGTATTATTTATATAATGTTAAAACAAGCTTGGAGCGTTTGCGAGGCTAAAGGGTATTACTAAGTATTTAAATAATCTATATTAGGTACGAAATGCAGTAAGCTATTTATCCCCTTTTGCAATACGGAGACGGTTAAATGTAGAGATAATATTAAGCTTCGTGTAGTAACGAGCCTTACTTAGTTGGTTTAGCGTCTCTTATATTAACGGGATTGGATATTAGTTCTTGACGGTAATGGCGTTAAGAGCTTAGTAGTCTATATAGAAGTATAGACCGCCGCTAGGTTTCTTAATGAAGATCACTAGTGCGGCTATAGGCGACGAGCTTGCTCTAATAAATCCTTTGCTTAGGTTCTTGTCTAAATACTTTTATAGCACTTAAAGTTCATTTTAAGACATTCTGTATAAGGGTCTAAATCCAGGCTGCTTTCCTTCTTTAAGTATAATCTTATAGTTGTATAGTCGGTGTTCTAGTAGCTTATTAGCTTCCTTTTATAAGAACGCACCTAGGCGGTAATAATACTCTATTGGTACCTTTATAGCAGGGTTAGTATACTTCTTTAGTGCTAAGGCCTTCTTAATATCGGCTATCGTAACAGCGAAGATTATATGCTCGGGTTTCTTAGCAAGTTGCGCTAACGGGGTAGCTCCAATTATGCGGATATTTAGGGTGCCGAGCTTGCTCGGATTACTTGTAGTTTCTTACTTAGGTTTAGGTTCGGTATTGGGTACAGAGTTAGTATTAGATTTAGGTTCGGGTTCTTTAAGAATCCTTTTTATAGTAGAATACCAGTCCTTCTGGTATTTTCGTGTATTAAGCTTAAGCTTCTACTTAGCTTAGGGCGGTGTAGTACTTAGGGTCTATTTGTGGGGTTTAGTGGAATTTTTAGATCCTTAATAAATATCGGTAGAAATCTTACGTCGGTGGAATTTGGTGAAATTCCTGGGTTAGTGGAATCTGGTAGATTTTTTAGGCGTGGGGTAGATAGTCGTGGAAATTTTAAACTAGTGGATTCTGGTGAATTTTTTAGATTTTAGTTCTGGGTCTAAGTAGTGAGTTATAAGGCACTTCTGCTTGTAACGGGAGGCGGTAAATAGAAGCTTAAGGTTGTCCTAATTAATAGTTACCTTATATAGCTTCATCTAGGGTTGTCTAAGGATTACTAAGTGACCTAAGGTGGTAATAAAAAGTTTAATTAATTCTTTATGGTTTAGGTATTGGAGTCTTAGGAATACTATATAGGTAATACGGCCTAAGACAGTACATTTGCCATTAAATCCAAATACATTAATATGCCGGTCGAGGGGGGTTAGGGTAAAACCATTATCTTACGCAAAGATCTTGTTAATAAATCCTATGCCGCTAGCTCCTGTATTAATTAGGATTTAAGTATTAGCCTATTAACTATTCTGCTAAAGACGGCAGTTAATAGTTATGCTACGGTCCTAAGAGTCGGAGTTTATAACTTTAAATGCGTTTAATAAGATCCTATGGCAGAGTCGTCCTAAAAAGCGACTTAGCTCTAGGACCTTCCTTTTGGAGGTAATTGGGGTAGGGTTCTTATAGGACGTCAGCTATAGCTTTGTCCTTGTAAATAGTGCTTACTAGACGCGGAGTTGGAGCTAGATAAAGATTAGGGTCAGTGGCTAGAAGATTAGTGCGGTAAATAGTTGCTAGCGTTGACTGTTTATAGATCTTTTTGGAAGGGGGCGGAGCAGTTATTAGAGAGGTAGGAGCTACTTCTATATTTAAAGCAGAGGTCTAGCTTGGTGCGTTGTTCTTATTTAGAGGACCCTAGTGGGGCGTATCCTAGGGTCCTAGTGTCAATATCTATGGCGTCAGGGTGCTTAGGTTGGGATAATGACTTAGTAGACGTTCGCGGGGTTGTTATATTATATTAAGGAGTGGGCTTTGGTATCAGGTATAGTATATCATTGTACCGTTTATTAATAACGTTTGCGCAGGTGTTAAGGGCTCCCAGTAGGTCTATACCAATTAGGGAGGTTTTTAGTTTAGGGCTTAGAGATTTAATAAGGCTATTAATTAGTGCGGAGTTATTCCAGCCTGTTTCCTTTGTATAACAATTAAATTCAAAGAAGTATACTAGGAAACTTTTCTTTTCTTAAGTTATATGGTTTATCTTCCTTTAAGCGGTAGCTTGGCGGTTTGGGTTACCGTATATAGCTTTAAGAAGTACGACTAGGCTTTGTACTAAGTTCGGCTAAAGAGGTTTAATAAGGTCAGCTGCGTCTCCTCCTAGTTAACTTAGGGCGTAGTAGAGTCAATTAGCTTTAGTTAGGTAATAGTTAGCATTACCAGTTAGCTTATTCTTAAGTCGGCTTAAAAATAACTAAAGTTTTTATTGTTTGCTAGTAAATACTAGAGGGTCTGGTAGTTTTTCAGATTATTGTGACACAGTAGTCAGTTCTACTGGTGGGATAACTATTGCTAGTTTAGGGCTCGCATTCCGCGTATTAGTTTCTGGTAATAGCAATCGATCTTAGGGGCTTAGCGTGGGCGTCTTAAGGGTGCGGACTTCTTCTTAGAGGGCTTCCATTGTTTTCTAATACCGTACTTCTTGTTCGGCTTATTATTAAGTTAGGGTAACTTGTTGTTATTTAAGGGCCTCTACGAAGGACTTCTGCATACTTGCTATTTGTTCTTAGAGGATGGATATAATATCGGCGGCCGTTACGGGGGCTTCAGGTGCGTTTTCCATTTCGGGTAGTAGTGTAAGTGGTTGACGCAACATAGTATCACGGAGTAAGCATAAGTGGTAATAATATATAACGAAGTAGATATTATTAAGCTATATATATAAACTGTGTAATAAGGTTAAGATATTGCGTAAGGAGAGAAGGTAGGAGATTGGGAAGAAAGGGTATATATCGTTAACTTGGTTGCTTGGTCGACACGTATATGGGGCAAAATAGGGTTCAGGTCGTGGTCCTGGCAGAACTTGGCAGAATTTGGTGGAACTTGGCAGAATTTGGTAGAACTTGGCAGAATATAGCAGAATGCCGTAGATTGCCGTTGGATTGCCATTAGATTGCCATTTTGCAGTTGGTCTCTAATTGCTAAGTCGGTGGAAATAGGTAAACGTGTGCAAGGTATCACGGGGGTGTCCTGTGACACTAAGGAGGTAGGGGCAAGTATAGTCTTTAATGCTTAAAGCCGTTCGTATATTGTATTAAGGCCGTTAATAAGTAAAAGGTAGGCTACTTATATCCCTTCGTACGGTGGTTTGCGTCTATCTGTTATTGATAAGAAATAGCCAATTAAATTAACTAAATTAAATCGTTTGTACTTAGGGATTTTAGTGTTCCCGTACGGACCAACTTAAAAATGGACGCCACCGTTCGAAGGGATAGTACGAATAATATAATTGCTAATATTATTTATAGCCTGTTTTTTCTTCTTATGTATATGTAGATCGTCCTTATATTCGGCATAGAGCTAGCTATAGGCAGCGAGCCTAACCCGGCCCAGTTAAGCTATTAATATAGTATTAGGAAGTACGTCCGCTAATATAGGTCGATGCGGTAGTTCTAGCTTTAGAAGCTCGTCTTTTATAGATAGGTTAATATACTTCTATACCTTATTAGTTATAGCTATGTCTTAGATAATAAAGAACCATTAAATCCAATTAGATGGCTGGTTAAGGATAAGGATAACTTTTAATTTATTAGTAGTCGTCATTTTTAGAATTTATAGTAAGGATATAAGGACTACCTAGATGGATCTTATCTAGTGTAAAAAGACACGATCCACAGACTAGATTTGGCTCTATAGTTTTTACTATAGAGAACGAAGAAAAAAGACAAGAAATCCTTAAGCAAAAAGAGATATCAATCGCAGGTACAGCTACTAAGGTAGTAAAATACCTCAAAGTCTCTCCTACTACGCAAGTGTAATAGCTGCCAAAAATTTGGCCATATAGGGAGACAGATGCTCTAATAGGGCCTATAGATATTATGCGGCTGCACATCTATCTAAAGACCACTGCTGTCCTACCTGCTTAATAAGCGGCAGGCCTTGCAAGCATACCACCCCTTTTTGCATTAATTGTAAAGAAAAACACTTTGCTAATAGTAAAGACTGCGAGAATCTTAGAGCAGCTAAACTAGTACATAGTACTAGCGTAGAAAGATTCTATGGAAGAATAAATTTAATAGGAGTCTAGAAGGGGGTACTCCTACTAGGCTTTTAGGTAAAAGATAGTAGAGAGTAAAAGGACAGAAATAAATTGCAAAAGGACAGGGACAGGGGTTAGGATTTCTTACAGTTTTTCTTACCATTTTCTCATTCCCTAGTAGTTGTAGTATCTTAGTATTTTACTAGGAAACTATAAACTCCTAATTTAGGGGTTTATAAACTACTAGGACATAGCTACTAGATACATATTAAGCTGCCTAGAAAGGATTTTATGTAATATAGAACTATAGCGCCATAGCCTAAGGCTGCATGCGCAGTATTGTACGTAGTATAATACAATGGATATAAAAAATAAAAAATAAAAAATAAAATTTATGGGGTTAGGTAGGGTCTAATTGGTGGCTTGGCGAAAACCTTATTTTGACGTTCCGAACTCTTGATTTAATTCGTCCGTTCATTTATCGGTCGGTCGTACGGTTATCAACTGGGGTTAATCGTCCGTTTGTTTGATAGGTAAAGAAGCTTACAAAGGTAATAGAAGTAGTAACTTCTTAAATAAGGTAATAGATTGATTGCTTAGCATGTAGTGCGATCCGGGCTCATAACTGTAAGCTTTGCAGTGTGGGAGAATTAAGTAAATGACTTAATTATAAATCTATGGAAATCAGGTGAAATATATACACAAAAGTAGAGCCCTGACAGTAGGGTCTGTGACTTGATCTTTGACTCATTTGAGCCATATACGAGGTATGCGAGATATACGAGGGTAGTGCTATGGAGCCTTCCAGGCTGCAGTCGTATGTCTCAGCATAGTACCGGTAGTCGGTTACATGTTGCCTTCCATTAAGACGGCGTTGAAATGTCTGTGGATCTACCCTATGGGCCTTTGCGCAAGTCTCCTGGCTTTTATAGAGCCCAGAATGCCAGGCATTAATAGCGCTTTGTATTTTCTTTTCTCTGCTAGGTTGCAGGGGCCAGCGGGGCATTGTGGTGTTGGTAAAAGATTTTTTAATTTGGTTTTAAGCATTCAAAATACGATATTGCTACTATTTTGATTTTCGAACTGGCAATATACTACATTAGGAAGGCGTTAAACCCAAATAGGAAGGCGGTGGTTCGACCGTCATAACCCTATCGCCGTCATAACCCTATCGCCGTCATAACCCTATCACCTACGTTACGCAGAGCTTCGCGCAGAGCTTTGTGTAGAGCCTCTGTACGTAGAGCTTCGTGCAGAGCTTCGTGCAGAGCTTCGTGCAGAGCTTCGTGCAGAGCTTCGTGTAAAGCTTCGTGCAGAGCTTCGTGCAGAACGTCGTGCAGAACGTTATGCAGAACTTCGTGCGGAGCCTCCGTACGCAGAGCTTCGTGTAAAGCTTCGTGTAGAGCCTCCGTACGAAGTTCTGCACGAAGCTCTGCACGAAGTTTTACACGAAGCCCTGCGTACGGAGGCTTTGCATCGGGTCCCCGCTATATTCCCGATAGCCTCTACACATGCCTCTGCTAAGTATACCCCTTATATAGCCACCTTATTTTTTACCCATCCTTCCTTCCTTACATCCTCCCTACCTAGGAAGGCACTAGAACGGCAGCCAGTAGAGGACTGTCGCTAGAACCAAACGACCGTCGCCAGAACCAGACGGCCACCGTTCGAACGACCGTCCAGCGAACGCCACGAACGATTCAATCAATTGATCGATCGAATTGAACCAGAGCTTTGATATCGGCTCGTCGCCGAATCGAATCAAGGCCTCCTAGGGAGGCACCCCAGACGACCACCGTTCGAATGTACAGCCAGCGAACGGCCGTAGAGAACGGTTCAAATCAATACAATTAATCGATCAATTAAATTAGGCGGAGCCTTCAATCAAGCCAACCTTTCCCCCAAATTACAGACAGGTAGGTATAGACAGTAGCATAGACAGGAGGCACAGACGGCAGGCACAGACAGTAGGTATAGACAGGTAGGCATAGACAGTAGGAATAGACAGTAGGCATAGATAGTAGGGATAAACAGTAGGCATAGGCAGCAGGTATAGATAAGTAGGTATAGGTAGGCATAGATAGACAGATAGATAGATAGATAGGCAGGTAGGCAGGCAGGTAGGTAGGCAGGCAAGTAGGTTAATAGGTAGGCAGGTAGAAGAGAACCGTCGCTATATTGTATTAAATTATCTAAAATAATATAATTTATTTTGCTAGCCTTATAAATAGCCTTTAAATAAAGTATACTAATTACGTGGAATAGATAAATACTACTAACTGCACAGAAAGAGCAACGATTATTTATTGCTTAAAATAAGTAAGATATATAAAATGCGTAAAAAGTGCATTATATATTAATTGCGCATTAAGTGCTATTTACCCGGGTACCTGTAAATGCGTAATTAGCTGCACCGCGTTGTTAAATGCGGCAGTATGCCGCACCTAAGTTGATACCATACGCTACACGTTACAATGCGCGAAATGCGCATTTGGCCGCAATATGCTGCCAAATGCTGCAAAAATGCTGGTAAATTTTTTCCTGACGAAGGGTCCTTTGCCTTTTTTTTCTTTCTTTACTTCTTCTATTTTTACTTTCTCTTAAATATTTAAAACTTCTATCTCCTATATTTGCTCCCTAGCTACTACTTATTTATATAGAGCTTTCTATTTCTATATTTTGTATTCTTATTAGCCCTTTTATATCTAAGTCTAATATTATTTTAAACTCTTTCCCTATTTTTACTAGTTAGCTATATACCCCTTATAGGCTAGCTACGTATATTAAATTTACCACGTTAAGTCTAATTTTTAATTAACCTAGCCTTAAGCTTACTATAGCTAGCTATAAGGGTCTTTCTATAGGGCGTTCTCTCCCTTATATTCTATATAGCCCTTATATCCCTACTTAGTCTAATAATATTATATAGCGTCGCTTCTAGCCTATTAAGGCTTAGGATAGCTAGCTTAGCGCCCTAGTATTAAAAGTAGGAAATAATAGAAAGGTACCTATGTCCCCCTAGCTTATTACCTATTATTTCTATTTATATAACCTAGCGTATAGTTATTCCTATAGCTATTAAGCCCTTACCTTTTATCTCCTATATTTAATACAGTCTTCTCTCTCTTATGCTTTATATATACTTTAGTAATAGTTTATATATTTTATTTAGTCTTAATTTATATAGTATCTTATATTATAGGGGCCTGCATAATAGCCGCAGTATATTTATACTACGTATATAGATTAGGTATATCCCTATTATATATATTAATAGTATTATTTTAGGCGTAGTTTATAATTATAGAGCCTTATATTATATATAAGGCTATTTATAATTATTCCTTTTTAGATAAAGAGTTTTTATATTTTTAGTATAAATGCGCTAACGATAAGGAAGCTATGCATATATTTAGCGTCTTCTTAGTAAGTCTTTAGCGACCCTTATATCCTCTTATTGTTCTTATTATATACTTAGTCTATATTTTTCTATTAAAGCTATTAAATTTAGGTAATTTTAAGTCCTAATATAAGGCGTTCTATTTATCTTACTATCTTTATATAATTACTATATTATCCACCTAGTGTCCTATTTTTACCCTAAGGCTTATAAAAACTACTAGGACTTTAACTAAGTAATTTTTATAGAGTACTTTTATATTAATATATTCTCTTAGCCTATCCCCTACCTTTATAACTTATTTCTTTACCTATTAATTCTTTAGGGTACCTTTAATATCTCCGCTCCTAAGGTATTAGACTATAATAGTGTTATATACCTCTTTATAAATCTCTATAAGGACTTTTATTTCTAATTATCCCCTAAATCCCTCTACCTTTTCTATATTTAGTTATATTATAATTATATACCTAGTTAATATCTTAAGGGGGGTAGGTTCCCTATACTATAGAAGCGCAGCTATAGCGGCTTAGGTATAGTTTGCCTATAAAAAGGGTTTTTATTTATTTATAATTTTATTTAGCTATTAGAGGATTTAATTAAGAGTTTATTAAAGAGGCGCCTAAGATTTACTAAACTAGCGGAGCTATTCTATTAGCTATATTAGTTTATTATAGCTAATAATTACTTCCCTATAATTTTAGATACTAAATATATCTAATAGGCTTTATATTTTATTAGATGCCTTTTTAATAAAGGTCTTTTTACTTTATAGTATAGTATTCGCTTATTCTTATTGTCAGGGCACTGAGCAGGCTGATGGAATGATACATATGATGCTCTATGAGGAAGCTCAGGGGCTCGAAGGCCCCCCCGAGAAGATATCTACACGATGGCCCGCGCGCTGTCACGTGACACGTCGCTGAGCTCAAAGAGACTGCCCAAGTACCCCCCCTACCAACACTTATTATAGAGGGCTATTGTTACGGAGTAAGTATAAGCGACGATAATATATAGCAAAGTAGATATTATTAAGCTATATATATAAACTATATAATAAAATTAAGACGTTATATAAGGAAAGAAGGTAGGAAAACGGGGAGAAAGGGCATATATTGTTAACTTAGTTACTTAATTAATATATATATAGGGCAGAATAGGGTTTAGGTTGTAATCCTAGTAGAACTTAGTAGAATTTAGTAGAACTTAGCAGAATATAGCAGAATACCGTAGATTGCCGTTAGATTGCCATTAGATTGCCATTTCATGGTTAGTCTTTAATTACTAAGTTAGTAGAAATAGGTAGATGTGTATAAGGTGTTACGGGGGTATCCTATAATAGTACCCCCACTTTAAATTTAAGCTTTTGCGAGATAGGGCTGTAGTAGTTTTAGGTAGAGTTTATAAAAGTCTTCTATAGCTTATATAAGTCCTATAGAGTTAACGGGTTCCTATAAGGGCTTAGTAAAGCCTTTCTATTTTATAAGATATATATATTAGCGTTTCCGTTTATTACACTTAATATTATTAATTCTTTTAATAAAGTACTTATTCTTACTATCTACTTTAACTAATAGGGGAGGGTCTTATATCTGTTTAGGCAGGGCGTTTAATATAGGGGTAGTGGGGTGGAGGACTAATATATAGAATACGGGGTGGATTTTAACCATATTAGGGAGCTTTAGTTAGTAGGTGTAAGAGGAAATAACTTTCTTAATCTTATAAGGGCCAGCGTTCTTCTAATTAAGTTTCTTAGTAGGTTATTTTATGTTTAGGTTTTTTGTATCTAGCTAGATAAAGTTACTAATTTAGTAGGCTAGTGCTAGGGTTCGTTTCTTATTCGCTACGGCTTTATAAATAGATTAGGCCTATATTATTTTATTAGTAAAAAACCGTTATAGTTCCTCTATCTTCTTTATAAATTTATTTACTTTTATAACTTATAGGGCGTAATAAGTAGGGCGAGGAATATTACTAAAGGGTTTAAAACCTATTTATAGATACTAGCCGTAGTTAGCTAGGAATGGGGAGACCTTTATAATTTCTAAGACGGAATTATTTGCGGTAAACTTAGTAAATATAAGCTAGTTAATCTAGTTATCTTATAAGTATAACGTATATATTTAAATATACTATTCTATTATAGCGTTTACACGTTCCATTTAACTATCCGTTTTTAGGTAGTATGCTATAAATAACAGTGCTTTAATATAGAGTTAGGTAGTTAGTTCTTTTTAAAATATAAAGATAAACTAGCTGCCTCTATCGGAGATAATTGTTTTAGGGAGTTTATAGAGTTTCTATATATAATCTAGGAATAGTTAGGTAATAGTAGGCGTTAACATATTAGAGCAGGTGATTAGATGCCTTATCTTAGATAGTTGGTCTATAACTACTATAATATTTATACAGCCTTTACTTACGGGGAGGTTAATAATAAAGTTAATTAAGATATCCTTCTATCTTTAGTCCAAAACAGGTAGTGGCTTTAGGAGGCCGTTATACGTCTTATGCAAAGCTTTAGCTCGTCGGTAGATATAGCAGCTGGAGATATACCTTTATATTATATTGTGTATATTCGGCTAATAGTATTCTTATTAGAGCAGTTCTAGGGTTTTTCCTTAGCCTAGGTGGCCAGCTACTAGTAAATTATATATATGTTTAAGGAGCTTAAGCTTAAGTTTATTATAGTTAGGTATAACTAGGCGGTTCTAGTAATATAAGCGGTTTCTATAGGCTTCGTATTTACTTAGAGAAATCTTTTTAAAGCGTCTAATGCCATTATATATTAGTTTAAGCGTCTCCTAGATAAACTTATTATTTAGGTATTTATTAGCTATAATCTGTTTAATTAATTAATTAGTTATTTTAAGGACGTATACCGTAAGGTCTTTAGTAAGAGGGTTAAATAGTTTAGGGCAAAGTAGGGTCTGATTTTAGTAAAAGCGCGCTTCTTCTAGGGCTAGTGCGTTTTATAAGCGTTAGGTTAGGGCGTTAGGCTTTTAACTTTAGACGCCCGGGCGGTATATAATTAAGAATTGGAAATAAGATAGATATTCTAACTAGCGGGCCTAATAATAACTTAGCTGTTTTATAGTTGTAAAGTACTATAGGTTCTTATAGTTACTAAAGACCTTAATTAAAAATCTAGCGCCTTTTAGTTTAGATTGCTATTATTTAAAGCATCTAATAATAGCTAATAATTCCTTATTATAGATCTTGTAGTTATATTTAGCTAGGCTTAGTTATTTTAAGAAGTATGCTATAGGGTGCAATACTCTATCCTTATTATATTAAGATAGGATGCCTCTAGTAACGTAGTTAGATAAGTTAGCTTCTATAACACTTATTTAGTTTAGGTTAAAGTGTTAGAGTATAGGTATAGTAGTAAATATAACCTTTAGATAGGTAAAGGCCTTCTTATATTCCTTATTAAAGATAAAAACTTTATCCTTTTAGGTTAGAGCTATAAGGGGTAAAACTAAGGCGGAGAAGTTATTAATAAACCGTTAGTAGAAATTAGTAAATCCTATAAAGGCTTTTATATCCTTAACGTTCTTAGGTTCTTGCTAGTTTACAATTACTTTAACTTTCTTTAGGTCTATTTATATACCGTTTATAAAAATAAGGAGTCTAAGGTATAGAACTTCCGTTTTATAGAACTTGTATTTATTTATATCTAATTATAGATTAGCTCCGTATAGGGCTTATAGAATAAGGTTAACGTGTTTCCAATATTTAGTTAGGTTATTACTATATATTAGGATGTTGTTAATATAAGTAGTATAAAAGATGTCTAGGTAGGGGCGCAGGGTATTATTTATATAATGTTAAAACAAGCTTAAAGTGTTTATAAGGCCGAAGGGTGTTACTAAGTATTTAAATAGTCTATATTAGGTACGAAATGCAGTAAGCTATTTGTCTTCTTTTATAATACGGAGATGGTTAAATATAGAGATAATATTGAGCTTTGTGTAGTAACAAGCCTTACTTAGTCGGTTTAGCGTCTCTTGTATTAACGGGATTAGATATTAGTTCTTAATAGTAATGGTATTAAGAGCTTAGTAGTCTATATAGAAGCGTAGACCGCCGCTGGGTTTCTTAATAAAGATTACTAGTACGGCTATAGGCGACGAGCTTGCTCTAATAAATCCTTTACTTAGGTTCTCGTCTAAATACTTTTATAATACTTAAAGTTTATTTTAGGATATTCCGTATAAGGGTCTAAATCTAAGCTGCTTTCCTTCTTTAAGTATAATCTTATAGTTGGTGTTCTGGTAGCTTATTAGCTTCCTTTTATAAGAATGCATCTAGGCAATAATAATACTCTACTAGTACCTTTATGGCAGGGTTAGTGTGCTTTTTTGGTGCTAAGGCCTTCTTAATATTAGCTGTTGTGATAGCGAAGATTGTATGCTCGGGTTTCTTAACAAGTTGCGCTAGTAGGGTAGCTCCAATTATGCGGATATCTAGGGTGCTAAGCTCGCTTAAATTGTCTATAGTTTCTTATATAGCTTCCTGTTTAGCTTTAGGTTTAGTATTAAATGCGGAGTTAGTGTTAAATTTAGGTTTGGGTTCTTTAAGTATGCTCTTTATAGTAGAGTACTAGTCCTTCTAGTACTTTTATATGGTAAGCTTAAGCTTTTATTTAGCGTGGGGCGGTATAGTACTTGGGGTCTATTTATGGGGTTTAGTGGAATTTTTAGATCCTTAGTAGATATTAGTGGAATTTAGTGGAATTCTTAGGCTAGTAGATCTTAGTAGATTTTTTAGATTTTGGTTTTAGGTCTAAGTAGTAAGTTATAAGGTACTTCTGCTTATAGTAGGAGGCGGTAAATAGAATCTTAAGGTTGTTTTAATTAATAGTTACCTTATATAGCTTTATCTAGGGTTGTTTAAGGATTACTAAGTGACTTAGGGTGGTAACGAAAAGCCTAATTAGTTTTTTGTAGTTTAGGTATTAGAGTTTTAGGAATACTACGTGGGTAATACGGCCTAAGATAGTGCGTTTACCATTAAATCTAAATACGTTAATATGTTAGTTAAGGGGGGTTAGGGTAAAACTATTATCTTACACGAAGATCTTATTAATAAATCCTATACTGCTGGCTCTTATATTAATTAAGACTTAAGTACTAACCCATTAATTATTTTACTATAGGCGGTAGTTAATGGTTATGCTATAATCCTAAGAGTTAGAGTTTATAACATCCAAAGCATTTAATAAGATCTTAAGGTAGAGCCGTCCCGGAAAGTAATTTAGCTTTAAGACCTTCCTTTTAGAGGCAATTAGGACGGAGTTCTTATAGCGTGTTAGTTATAGCTTTATCCTTATAGGTGGTGCTTATTATATAACATATTAGAGCTAGATAATAATTGGGGTTAGTAGGTAGAGCTTAGTTAAGGCGATTGGTTTCTTATACTAGTTATTCTTTTATATAGTTGGGATAGTAGTATACTGCCTATACTAGTTATTTAAATATTTATTTTTGGCAGGGGAATAGAGTAGTAACTTAAGATATAAGTATCGCTTCCGCACTTAAAACAAAGGCTATATTTAATACATCGTTTACGTTTAATAGATCCTTTTAGGGCGTAAGAGAGGGTTTTAGTGTTAATATTTATAGCGTTTAGGTCCTTACGGGTCTTAGACGGCTAGGGGGTAGAGTATTAAGGTATATGTTTTAGGGTAAGGCGTAGTATATTATTATATAGGCCGTTAATAATATTAGTGTAGGTAGTAAGGGTATTTGGTAGCTTAACTCCTATAAAGGAAGCCTTTAGTTTAAAGTTTAAGGATTTTACTAGGCGATTAATTAAGGCGGGTTTATTTTATTTAGTCTCTTTAGCATAGCGGTAGAACTTAGTAAAGTATAATGGGAAGCTCTTAGAGCTATATATTATCTTATTTAGTTTCCTTTATACTATTATAATTTAGTTAGGGTCGCTATAAGATGCTTCTAGTATAGTAACTAGTTTTTTTATAGTGTTTAGCTAGAACGGGTATATAGTTTCCATAGCGTCTCCTGTTAGATGGCTTATAGTATAATATAGTTAACTATTAGGGGTGGGGTAGTAATTACTATTACCGTTTAGCTTATTCTTAAGTTAGTTAAGGAAGAAGTATAGTTCGCTCCTTTTACCTAAATAGGTAGGAGGATTAGGGAGATATTTAGTTAGATTCTTTACAGGGGCACTAATTGGCGAATTTAGGGTTAAGGAGCCAGTTTTAGACATGTCTTCTTCATTTAGTACTTATAGGCTAACACTAGTAGGAACGGGTGGGGGCGGTAGTATAGCAGATAGTAGGTTACGGCGGATTTCTTTAATTTCTTTTCTTAGGGATCTAATTATTTCTTAGTGTTAAACCTTTTATTAAGTAAGGGTATCTATAAAGGCCTATTGCAGGCCCTTTATTTATTTAGTAAATATATTATATAAATTAATTATAGATATAGGGGCTTCTAGGTTGTTCTGTATGTTAGGTAGGGTAAGGTAGTATAGGTTTAATATAATGTAATGTTATAGAGTGAGTATAAGCGACGATAATATATAGTAAAGTAGATATTATTAAGCTATATACATAAACTGTGTAATAAAATTAAGACGTTGCGTAAGGAAAGAAGGTAGGAAAACGGGAAGAAAGGGTATATATTGTTAACTTAGTTGCTTAGTTAATACATATATAGGGCAAAATAGGGTTTAGGTTATAGTCCTAGCAAAACTTAATAAAATTTAGTAGAACTTGGTAGAATATAGCAGAATGCCGTAAATTGCCGTCAGATTGCTAAGTTGGTGGAAATAGGTAGATATATGTAAGGTGTTATAGGGGTGTTCTGTAATAGCTATTATTAGGCGTAGTTCTAGCGGTTACGTATAAGTATATACTACTATTATTTAATATATACCTTCCCTACGATATATACATCTTAGTGGGATTCTTTAGGTGTTTTTTAGGGATCTTTTAGTTAGTTTGGTCTTCTTTTAGGTTGGATATAGTAAGAGCTTTTCCCTTACTATGCATTACCGGCTTATAATAAAAGTCTTTAATATATAATCTTGTTAAACTTATTAGCTAAATTAAAGTTGAAAATAAAGTACGTTATAGATAAAACTAAAGATATAGTAAAACCCTTTATATATACCTAATTACGTAGTTTACGCAACTGATAAAGTCCTCTTATTATATCGCTTATTCGCCTAGCTTAATTATTAGGTAATATAATTAAGCGGGTAAATAAGTATATATATAGAGGGGATATTTGCAATCTTTTATGATTATTGCCTCCTTTACTAGCTCTAGCTTATTAAAGGTATAGTGGGCGAAGTATATTATGTCGGTTAAGGCAGCAAGGCAGCAAGGCAGCCATTTCAAACGCCAGACCTTATTACACGTATTTTATTATAAAACAACGTCCATAAGCCTAAATCTATTGCTTCTGCATTAAAATAATACAATATTAATTACCACAAAGAGCTTCGGATGCGCTCGCCACGCGTTTTCCGTAGCAATTTGCATTGCTATAGCATCTCGGCGATACGCCGTCGAATCTTTAATATGCTATTTATAGAATTGCGAATTCTATCCCATTCTTTATGGGCTATTTCCTTAAGCTCCTCTAGTGTTTTCTACTTGTAATAGCGTTGCCGAAGACGTTGTTTAAAGACGTTCTAGAGGCCTTTAATTAGGTTAAGATCTGGGGATTATACTAGGTGTTTAAGACACCAAATACCAGCCCTCTCCTTTATTAGGCTGGCTACGTTATTCTTTAACCATATACCGTACGAGCTATTATTATCCTCTTAGAGCATGTATTTCCCTGTATATTCCTAGTATTCTAAGTTACTCTTATACTTATAAAGGGTGGCAATAAGGCCGGGGAGGAGTCGCTTAGTATAGTACTTTTAGGTTATTAAATTGCCCTTTAGCTTCGCATTAACACTATAGGGTTACTCTGCACGCCACGTTAAGAGCCTTTACTAGTAATCCTCCTCTATCTTTATTACTAGACGGTAGCATAGCTTATAGGGGGGCTTAACGATTTCTATATAGTCGTTTTTATTGTTATAAAACTATAGTTTACTAATATAATGCTATAAGATATCGCTTGCCATATATAGGCGTGCGCCGGTATCCTTATACCTATTAAAGTGCTATAAATTCTCTATTTTATAGCGTGTTCCCTCCTTCCTATAGATATACTTAGAGCTCTCTTAATGCGGGTTAATGTGCGCTTTATCCATAAAGTATATAAACTTCCAAAAGTTATTAACCGTATAATTCTTATGCTCCCACTCGTATTACTCTTATAGGCCTCTATTCTTCTAAAAGAGCCATCTTAAAGCGCCTCCACTTGTTTTTCTTATTATATATTTATAGCGTTCGTACGGTGGCTGTAATGCGGTGTTTTCGCATTATAGCGTTAAGAGGTGCCATCTATATGCCCTTCTTTTCGTTCTGGATAGCGTTAAGCTGCTCATTACTAATAACACGTTAATTTTTGCCGGATCTGTGCTTGCCAGGGCGGTAGTTAGCTTGCTTGCCTATCTCTCTGCAAAGCTTAAGCATACGCTCGGCCGTACGGGTGCTATGCGTGAAGTTAATGCGCCGGCATACATTATCTACGGTCTCACCGGGCCTGCGGTCGTCGTAGAGGTTATAAAAACGAGTGCGAGTGTGCGTAGAGGCCTCCTTACGAGCCTTACGGCGATTTGGAGTTGAAACAGTCATTATTTTGATGATTTTTGGTGGTTGTATTGCTATCTAGGGGCATTCGTTGGTGTTGGTGCCTTGCTGCCTTAACCGACATAACATGCTTCGTCCACTGTGAAGGCTCTAGGCCGTTTAATACCCTCTAAATTCCGAGAAAAATATATTTAAAAAAGAACTGTCCTCATTTAAAAAAGGACTGTCCTCACTTAAAAAAGAAATGCCCTTCGCCGGGATCGATCCGGCCACCTTCGGATGTCTTCGATGCTCGAAGTCATATCATATCTATTATTAATTAGAATTGTAGGTTTTACCAACTTAACAAACTCACGAGACCGACGTCATAACCAACTAGACCAGAAAGGCTTTTTAGTCACAAATGAATATTAATTATAGCTATAAAGTATCAATTTTCGACCGACTATTTAAAAAAGAAAATTGGGAACTAATTTAAGCCTTTTTATTTCGGTTAACAATATTATACACCACGCGTACACCCCCCAATTAATACGCATACACCCCCCACCTTATTTAGTTTAGACGCTTCCTTATTAAGTTAGATGTTTCCTTATTAAGTTAGAATATCACGTGCGTTTGACTTGTTTGCGCCTGCATTACGAAAATCAAAGTGCGAGCTAATGGTGTAGCCAGTATTTCGCTCAAATGCTGAGGGCTCTCTACGAGTAGATCTGTCGACGCGATTGGCAATTGCAGAGCCAGTTGTAGGGTTTGGCCGACTGCCGCGACGCTCTATAATTGCAGGCCCTTGAATGCGAAGCAGAGGTGTTAATTTGGGTCGTACCGGGCGCGGGCGTGGGCGCGTGTGCGCGTGGGCGCGAAGCAGGTGGCAGCACCTAAAAGGGCGTGTTCGGTTGCAATCTGGAGCTTTTTCAATCTGACGTTGATCCGTGCTTTCACCGGCGTCAATTAGAAGATAATTAGTGGCGCTTAATCTGGTAACGTAGTTAACGGGGTTTTGACCGCTCCCCTAGTTATGACCGTTTGGAACTTTTGTTAGTTGTTTTCCACCAAATTAACATTTCGGCTCACTTTGATTTTCCAAACGGTCATAACTGGGGGAGCGGTCAAAACCCCGTTAGCCACGTTAGTCGTACTCAATCTAAAATAAAGCCGACTGTTTGGTTAATCGTTCTAATAAAAGGCCTTAGATGGAGCTTAGGATTAGCGATGTCTTCTGCCTGGTTGGATCTGAATGGTGACAATAAGAATTAATTAAGAGGACATCGTATAGGCCTGCAGCTGCAGTAGTAATCTGTCGTTGGTAAGGGTGGTGGCGGTTGGAGGTATGGTGGGCAAACGCATAAGCAGAGCTCCAGATTTGACTTAACGATTAATCTAGAGAAAAAAGCTGTAGATTGATCTGACGCCAAGAGCTTAAGTTTAACTACTATATATGGTAAAGCGTGCGAATTTGACGCGGTTGCCGATCTGAAGGAGCTCTAGATCAGAAAGTCGCTAGATTGACCGAACAGACACCTCCAGATCAGATTGAGGCTCCAGATTCAGTCTGGAGCTGCAACCGAACACGCCCTAAATCAGTTTGCGCGACGCCTTATAAAGCACTACGCAATCCAATTAAGCGACTCAGTCGCGATCCAAATTTAGACTCTACTACTTATACTATAACTAAAATTAAGACTTAATCGTGATGTTGCATACATGGCGCGCACTTTAATTTTCGCGATGNAGGCACAAACAAGTCAAACGCACGTGATATTCTAACTTAATAAGGAAACATCTAACTTAATAAGGAAGCGTCTAAACTAAATAAGGTGGGGTGTATGCGTATTAATTGGGGGGTGTACGCGTATCATTTAGTGGGTGTCAGGCATACCCGAATAAGTCGTGGGACACTTTCTGACTAAGCAATTTTTCTAAAATGCAATAACATAACGCCAGTAAAAGATAAAATCTTGAAAATTTCCCCTTAAGTATAATGCTACCAAAAGACTTGGTTCGCCAACTTTTAGAAAATTTAATAAATATTGGGGTCGTTAAACCTCTGGTGTTCTTCATACAGGCCAAAAGAAAATGTGCTACGACTTATTCGTTTATGCTTGGTGTATAATTATCGTTGACCTTTATTTCTCTAGCCTTGTAATTGCTAATTAACGTTCCTATTTCCTAGCTAATCTATAATATCTCGTAGTATATAATAGCACTTGACAAATTTATGGCATTGCCCAAATCTATATTTCTCATTCTAAGTGTATTTTGTTAATCTTCCACTATTTTGCCTACAGCACATATAGCGCCGTGGCAAATTGCGCGATTCTGTAAGACTCCTTCCTGCTAGGATATCGAACAAAGTGTTAGCTTTGTATACGCATTTTTGGCCGTTCGAGTATGTTATGCCGTCGAACTTCTTTCCATCTACATCTGTCCCGCAAATCCGCACTAGTAGACGCGACGCATCATCAGAACGACGACTCGCCTGTGCGTAACAATCATTGTCCGGGCTTTCTGTAAGAACGCATTGGACGTGCAAGATTTTCTTTGGAGCAAGTCTTATAAGTTCTATAGGCACACTGAGTAAACAGGGACCCACTGAAAATGTCTGAGTGCTCTTCTTAACGCGAATTGCGATTGGTAGCTCCATTCCTTCCAGGGATTCTGAGCGAATTCTGTCGCGGACGGTTTTATTTGCAGCATTTACTGCTCGTTTTGCGTTGTCCCACCAGTAATCGCGTAAGAAAGGGTCGTTCGAATTCCGCAGCTCGCGATATTGTCTCACACGTTCTTTGAAATACTCTTTGAAAAGAGAATCATCAGAAGCATATAAATTACCCAAGCCGTCAGCTTCGGGGCCTTTTGATTGTACACTTTGGCTGAGCGGTGATGCAAGGTTCAAGTGGCAGCCTGCCTGGGGTGCTAGCGTCTCGCATGGAAGGTACTGCGCCAGCGTATCCTTTGGGAGAGTTTGAAGAGTGAGACTGCACCACATCTCTAAAAGATTTAATGAGAGTGGGTCAATCAGAACGTCAGGTCCAGGAGCCGAGAGCATAACNCATGCAGACTTCACATTAGGCCCCAGCTTCTCCCAAACATAGTAGTGAAGCGATTTGTATCGCTCGCGATATCTAGGATCATTATGATGTTGGATTCTCTGTTGTGTTTCTTGACTTTAACCAACATATAAGTAAAACCGGGGATCGCTTTCAAGCCAGAGAATATGAAGATAAATACCGGCGCCGTTCGGAGGAGTTCCACAAATAGAGAGGAGACTTGATAGAGAATGAGTGCTAGTCAATCATAAATATCAAAGAATACTTACTGGCTTCGTTCATAGTCTCCATTCTCGAAAACCCTTAAAGCTTCAGTGCGGAGAACGCCTTTCAACTTTACAACAAGTTTGGCTTCAACCTGGAGATATGCGCCGTATCTCTCGTTGTTGAGGGACTTAATGCGTTCCAGCATTGTGGACAGTACTCGGGACGGATGGGGATAGTGGTACCCAGAAATCCCGCTGTCAGAAATGGTCACCGATCGGAACCATTTCTTGTTCCGCTTCTCAAGGGTCGTTTTCAACCCTTTCAAGGCTATCTTCTTTTTCCAATAGGCAATGTCCACGTCTTTAGCTAGCTTCCGTATCTGATGATTGAGAGGACTTTTGTCTTCATTCCCGAGTCTTTCTTCACCGTCTAGATCTCGCCGTCTTTTGGAATCAGAGCGTACGTAAATCCGTCGTCCGGGTGGTATCACAGGATCGAATGGACTAGATGGATGCCATCGCTGGGCTTGGTCATCTTTGTCGTCCCAATCTTCGTTAGAGTCGCCATTGGACATTTGTGGGGATGCAAAATCGGGACGGTCTGGCAATAAGAACTTCACCCCAGTCATCAAATGGAGGGGGGACGTTGGTTTAACACTGCTGGTGGGAGAGCATGGCGAGGGGTTGTAAGGGCGATGGAAAGTGTATTAGTGGTCTGCGGGTGGAGCCATGTAACGAGTGGTTAGCGAGGTCACATGACGAGCTCTATAAGCTCTATAAGATTTGTAAAGGCTTACGTACCTTAGGTAATAATGGGATTTCTTAGGCGTATGGATACGTATTTAAAGGACTATAGTCCCTACTTAGATAGTTCTCTCTTTATAGTAAATCTTAGAATATAATTAGAGTTAATCTATTAGGTACTTACTCTAGAGTTATATATTTTTTATTATATTTATCTATATATATAGTTTATTAATAAGTCTACTATTGTCACGGGACTCACACGTTCTCACGTCTCTGCGCGTTTTGACGGTCTTGACCCGTGCTCACGTTCGTCCCGAGACACCTACGCACGTTCCCCTACAACCCCTATTTATACCCGTACCTGACCTGTTCTGTTCTGTTCTGCATCCAAATGTCTTTATATCAACCACGCATAGTTACGCGTACGTAGCCTTCTTCAATTACTACCCTGTTTAGTACATTGTATTCCAGCTCGTGCCCACTTCCGTGACAACTATAGTATCTACTACAAGGCTTTATTATATATTTACTACTATAGTTATAGTATATAATAGTTAATAAGATACTTATAATAAAGCCTTATAGAAAATATTACGGTGAACTTATTAATAGGCTAGGTATATAGATAAATAGACAATTAGTGTAACGTTAGAGTAAGTACCTAATAGATTAACTCTAGTTATATTTTAGGATTTACTATAAAGAGAGAACTATAGTGTAAGCTTTACAGTGTAGGAGAATTAAATAAAGGACTTAATTCTAAATCTATGGAAATTAGGTGAAATATATACACAAATATAGAGTCCTGACCGTAGGGTTTATGACTTGATCTATAACTCATTTAAGCTATATACGAGGTATGCAAGATATACGAGGGTAGTGTTAATGCTGCCTTCCAGGCTGCAACCTTGTGTCTCAGCATAGTGTCAGTAATCGGTTACACACCCCCTTAGATTTAATGGTGTAGTCGAAGCTATAGAAAACAAAAATAAAGGTAGAGACTATACCAAAATAGGAAATTTGGATACAATTTGGGAGTAGCAAAAGGATGGGGTAACCGTAACGGATATTGCGAATATTGCGGATATTGCGGATATTGCGAATAGATTTAATTAATCTGATGTTGAATATCTACCAAATTCAGCTGCTGTATCCATGCTTCGTGCTTTTAATAAGGTAAGATTTTGGTAAGGCCGTTAGCAGGCATTTTGTCCATAGGAACCCATCGTATATCAATCTTTTTATCTTAGACTTTCTGTCTAAGCCAGTGCTAATAGACGTCAATATGTCGAAGTTTAGTGTTGAGTTTTGGTGTGTCCTATTTTAGTAGGTGTATAGTCTACATATTATCGCATAGTAGGGTAAATTCGCGTTCTAAATTAAAGCCGATTGCCTTAAAGAATTATTGCTACTAGATAATTTTAACGGCAGCGGTAGATAGCGAGAGAAGTTCTACTTTAGTAGTTAAACGAGTTACTAATCGCTATAGGGTCGCCTTCTAATTAATTAGCCCTCCGAATAGTATAAATAGGTATCCTTAAGAGCTCTGTCTAGTCTCTTTATAGTCTGCAAATGCTGTATTAGATGCCTTGTAAAAGGTAATATCTTCTCCTTTAGGGGTTCTAAAGTAAACGTATGCTCTAAAAGCTTCCCCTAAGTATTTAATAGCTATAGATTTTGTTCCGAGGCAGTAGGTAATAGTTTAGTTTACTACGTTAAGGTGTTCCTAATTTGGATTAGTAAGGAATTTAGCTAGCTTAGAATGCGTCTTTGTAATATTAGGTCTTCTAAATACGGCGAGGTATGTAAGAGAATTAACTTACTACTGGTAGGCTAGTGTTCTTTAAGGGCTTATCTACTAGTTAGACGGAATTAGTTCTTTAGCAGAAAGTAATAACTTAGGAAATCTACCTAGTTAAATATTAAATCGTTTGGCTATCTTTTTAATATAGGAGTCTTGGCAGAGCTAGAGCTTTCTACTTACTTAATCTTGTTCAATTTAAATACCTAGAAACTACTATAGATCTCCTAATGCACGGATCTTATATTGGTATAGTAGTTTGGCTTTAAATTCTTCTAGTATTTAAAGGTCCTCTTTAGTAAATAGAACGGCAATATCGTCTATATAGAAGTAGATAATAAGTCGTCTATTAGTAAATAGATAGTTAGTACCTAGAATAGGGTTTAATCCAAATTCGGCTAGGGTACTAGTAAGCTCTTTATACCACAGTAGCGGTAATATTTTTAGTCCGTATAGCGCCATAAGTAGCTCTAAAATATGTCCATTTTAATTAAATCCTTCTAGGCAGTAGCAGTATACTAGTTTACTGAGCTTGGCATTTATAAATGCGTTTACGGCATTATACTATTAAATTTCCAAATTAAATGCGGCTGCTATAGCCATGAGGGCACGGAATATTTAAGCAGCTAGGGTTGCTACATAGGTCTCTTCTTTAGTAATCTATAGGTCTCCACGGATATACAGTTAAGCTTTAAGCTTTTATAGGTAGCCGTTGCTATTAAGCTTGTATTTAAAGACCTATTTTAATAAAAGGATCTACTTATTGCTTACTTCTTCTTTTGGTATAGTCTTAAATGTCCCTTAGTATTTTAGGTCGTTATATTCTTTTTCTATAGCCTTTTAGAAGCCAGTAGTTAATAGATACTTTCTTAGCTCCTAAAGGTTCTTTAGTTTAGAAGGAAGATTGTCCTAATATAGAGATAAGGATCTAGTTTAGTTAATATTCTTTACTAGTCCTATAGCAAATCCAGCGTAGTAACTAAATAGGGTAGATAGATTGGCTAATGCTGTCGTATACGCTTAACGTTAAATTAATTTAGATCCTTCTAGTAGGATAAGGTCGGCAGAAGGTTTAGCCAAGACTTCATTAGCTTGTAAAGCTATATTAGTTACTCTATTAAATAGTTCTGGTAAGCTTAGCTAGGTAGGGGCTTCTTTAATTATATCTAAGATATCGTCTTAAAGTCCTCCTAGTATAGTGTTTGTTTCTAGTAGATCTAAAGATACTGTTCTACTAGGAGTTAGTAACTACTTAGTATCCTTTATAGGAGGTTCTGCCGAATTGTTTAATTTAGGTGTAGTTATTTAATTTATATTTAAGGTAGGTCTATATAGAATAGATTTATCCTTAGACTTATCCTTATGGAGAGGTTCTAGTAGATTAATTATCTAGAGGGTGTCTTTTAATACTTCCCTTAGTAAGTAGTTAATGTCTTAACCCTTAGAGTTATAAAACGAGGTCTTATTAAATACAACATCTCTAGTTTAGATAACCTTGTAGAGACTTAGAATCCAGATACGGTAGATATTAGTTAAATTATAGCCGACTAGGTGTCCAATTAATGTATAAGGAGCTAGCTTATCTCCTTTTTAAACTCTTTTATCTAGCGTATAGGTCTTACAACCGTATACGTGCATATAGGTAAGAGATGGCGTCTTACTATAGGCGATTTTGTATGGAGTTTTCCACCTTAGTTGCTTATTTGGGGTTTAATTAAATGTGTAGCTAGTAGTAAGGAAAGCTTCTAGTCCTAGAAATAGGGGTAAGGACGATTCCAGCTATATAGCCCTTAATTGTTCTATAAGGGTTCGTCTAGATTATTTAGCTCCACTATTTTGTTCTTTAGTATATGGTACTTAACATTTAAAGGTAATGCCTTTGTCTGCGCACTATATCTATAAGGTATCTCCCGTCTATTTAAAAGCTCGTTTATTATTGCTCCAGAAAAAGATAACGTCTTAGTAGAATCGTAATTTAATTAATTAATGTGTCTTATAAATAGTAGGTAGGACGGTAGCTTTGTCCTTATTCTTAGATATAAAGATAAAATTTAATTTAGAATATGTGCAATAGAAATATATAATATATCTATTGCCGTTATAGCCTAGTTCTCTAAGGCTAATAATATTAAATGCGAGCCGTTTAAATAGTTAAGTGGCTAGAAATTTATATTCTTGTCTTTAAGAGATCTGCTGCGTGTGCTTTACTAATAAGCAAACTTTACATTTAACTTTAAGCGGTGCTCATTTATTAATTAGTTCTTTAAGCTCTACGCTATTAACGTGCTTAGGAAGCTGCTTAATAGCGTTAGGTCCTGCATAGCCAAGTATTTTATACTATTTTGTAGCTATAGCTCCGACTAGTTTACGGGCTATTCTACTTAGTTAATGTCTTCTTGTTAAGAAGGTCGATTAAGTTATTAAATTTAGGGTAGGCTGTCTGTGTATTAGTGCCCAATGGCCCCCTAGTCGTCTTGCATAGTATACTATTTCGCTAGTTACTAGACGGTGTAGTAAGTTTCGTCTTAAGTTAAAATGGATATAGTTATTAGTAGCTCTTAAAAGTGATATAATATTTATAAAAAAGGTAGGTGCTAGTGCTACGTAGGATAGCTTTATTTTTAACTTCCTAGCAGGTGTATTAACGGTAATGGTTACTGTTCTATAAGCTTAAATCTTTTCGAAATTTCCGCCAGCAATTAGGTAGTCGTCTTCTACTGCTAGGTACGAGAAGGTAAAGTCTTCTTCGTTATTACAGATGTGTGTATTTACGCTGGGGTTAAGTATCTAGGTGTTCTGGAGTTTAAATAGAATTTAACTAGTACTAAACACGGTAATATGGCTAGTTGATGTTGTAGAAGGTAGGGTTTTAGAGTTAAAATTAATTATAGATTCTGTATTCTTCCTTACTCCCTATTCTTCTTTTATGCCTTTTTAGATTTAATTAACGATGCGTTTAATCTAAGGTGTAGATAAGATCTTTTTATCTACTTCCTTCTGGATATCTAGGTTTGGCTTTTATCCTTAAGGGCGCTTCTACTTAGTAATGTAGTAGCAGTCGCCAAATTAATGTATGAGGCCGCATACGCATTCCTTATGCTATTTTAAATTGGAATTGGAATTAGAATTGTTTTAAAGGGTTATAAAGGCAGAGTTATTGGTAGTAGAGGTAGAGGATGCTTGCTGCATGCGGTAGTACTTCTTAAATTCCTTAATAAGATTAATAATAGATAGGGCGTCTTCGTCCTTCCGTTTTTCCCTAATAAGGTCTACTTCTAGTGCTTCTATAAAACTAGAAGAGATGGGTTTAATTACTTAAACGAAATTATAGTGTGGCCTAAATCCCTGCATATTTAGTGGCTCTAATTGCTCTATAAGCTTATAGACGTTCTGCTAGCTATTTAACTATTTGTTAATATTCTGCTTTTTATTATAGGCTCTTAGGGCCGTATATTAATTAAGGACGTCGTGCTTTTAACCTAAGGAGGTAGGGGTAAGTACAGTCTTTAATGCTTAAAGCCGTTTGTGTACCATGTTGAGGCCATTAATAAGTGGAAGGTAGGCTACTAATGTTAATCGGACGATGTAGTTACTAATGTCTCTTATAGCCTGTTCTTGTTTCTAATATACTTAGAGGTCGTCCTTATATTTAGCATAGAGCTAATTATAGGCAGTGAGCTTGATTTGGTCTAATTAAGCTATTAATATAGTATTAGGAAGTACGTCCGCTAGTATAGGTTAATGCAATGGTTCTAGCTTTAGAAGCTTATCTTTCTTTTTAGATAGGTTAACATACTACTATACCTTGTTAGTTTTGGCTGTATCTTAGATAATAAAAAACCATTAAATCTAATTAGATGGCTAGTTAAGGATAACGTTAATTTTTGATTTGTTAGTGGTTGTTATTTTTAGGATTTTAATAGGTTAGGTAGGGTCCAATTGGCGTCTTGGCGAAAACCTTATTTTAACGTTTTAAACTTTTAATTTGATTCGTCGGTCGTCGGTTATCGGTTGGGTACGGTCGTCGGTTAAGGTTGATCGTCCGTTCGTTTAATAGGTGAAGAAGTTTAAGATACTTATAAAGGTAATAGAAGTAGTGACTTCTTAAATAAGGTAATAGATTAATTGCTTAGCAGGTAGTGCGATCCGGGCTTATAACTGTAAGCTTTGTAATATAGGAGAATTAAATAAACGACTTAATTCTAAATTTATGGAAATTAGGTGAAATATATACACAAATGTAGAGTCCTAACCGTAGGGTCTATGACTTAATCTATGACTCATTTAAGCTATATACGAGGTATGCGAGATATATAAGAGTAGTGTTGATACTGCCTTCCAGGCTACAACCTTGTGTCTTAGTATAGTATTAGTAGTTGGTTATATATAGTCTATTAAATACATATTCTAACTCCTAAGAAAGGTGTTTAGTATATTAATATATTTAGTACATTAAGTATATAAGCCCTGTAACTTGCTGTTACGGACGCTTTAAGTACAATGTTACGACTACTTAGAGAAGAGTTAGAAGAAGCTAGTTGGTTAATTAGAGCACGGTCTAGGATAGAGCCGATAGAGCTATATAACGAGGAATGGTAACTAAGGTCACGTAAGGTAATCTATATAATCTGTACGATCTATAGGATCTACGACAGAGTAGATAGAGTATACGTATATTACGTACAAGGAGGATTTTATAGGAGTACGGTTGTGTATTTAAGGACCCTTAGTCCCTACCTAGATAGTTCCTTCCTTATAGTAATTCTTAGAATACAATTAGAGTTAATCTATTAGGCAACTACTCCACCAGTTATTATTACGTTGTTAACTTTAATTTATATTACCTATATACCTAGCCTAATAATAAGCCTATTATAGTTCCTACTACAAGGTTCTATTATATAATCACTACCTAGTTACGGTATTAAATACAGAAAGTCGAATAATATGCCACTAAAAGTAGCCACTATAACGCCAACAATGGCGGTAACTACTTTAAGGTTAGCAGATAATACTAGTATAGCAGATACTAACTTATAGCAACCTATAACGGTCGGATAATTATAAGAGGTAATTAACCGGTTAATAACTAATAATATAGCGTTAGAGGAAAGGGTTAATAGGATAAGAGCAGTAAAGATTAAGCTACTATTAATTAAAAGATACTTAAGAGAAAGATTAAAACTTAAAGGATTTCTTATGTAAATGCACTTTAAAGTTATATAAGAAGGGGTAAAGCTACCAATATCTATAGATTG
Source organism: Cenococcum geophilum 1.58 (assembly GCF_001692895.1). Lineage (NCBI taxonomy): Eukaryota > Fungi > Ascomycota > Dothideomycetes > Gloniales > Gloniaceae > Cenococcum > Cenococcum geophilum. The sequence goes on along the minus strand of NW_027137621.1, from coordinate 772,739 downwards.
AATAGCCTATGTAGGACTATTCCTGTCAGGAAGAGCACTTAAGTAGTTTAAGCCTTACCTTACGGAAATATAGATAAATGGAATAACGACCACTAATTAAGATGTGCAATTTATGTTTTTAAGCTAGGAGGGATTTATAGAGCGACTTATATAAATGTTTGGAGACCTAGAAGGAACAACTATAGTAGAAAGGAAACTTTAGAATATTATATAATAAACCTTAGCAATTAAGTATATAATATAGTTCTAAACGCTAGCTATATAAGTTAAGTGGAATAATAGAGCGCTTATAGCACAGTATAAATAGGGACTTAAGGCTAAAGTCTAGGATGTAATTATTTTAATAGAAGATGCGGATACTCTAAGGAATTTAATAGATTAAGCGATTAAGATTAATAATTGGATCTACTAAGGGGAACAGGCTAAGAAGGGTTAGGATAGAGTTCTATAGTTATATAAGGCGTAGAGTACGCAATAACTAAAGTCAAGTTAGAAATTATAGTATGGCGCGGAGCTAATAGACCTAAGTAGTACTAAAGAAATCTATAAGAGATGGAGTAAGAAACTATAAAAACCTAGAGGTTAAGGATCTAGTAATTATAAGACCTAGGAGTAAAGGCTAAACTAAAGATCTTAGTAGTAGAAGATGTTTAAGCGGACTCTATAATAAAGTTAATAGTTTAAAAATAGAGCTTATATAAATTATAGGAAATAAGATTATTTTATAAGGGATTATAAAAATGGTTAGAGTAACTATATAATAAAGGGAATAAGACTAATAGTAGAAGACATACACGTATAAAGGGATAATAGTATACTGCGAGGAATAAAAGAATGTTTAATTAGAAGTTTTGCGTTTTGTTATAATAACGCATACTAAATTTATAAAGATACTAAGTATAGCGTAAGCTATTGGCTATAGGAGCTAAACCCTATAGTATATAGAGGAACTAATAAACTAGTTCGCAAATCGGATATTAAGGATAATAAATTTAACGTAGGCAAAATATTCTATAACGATAAGGTAATAAAGGCAGCTTATTAGGAGTATATAGACCTTAGAGATATTATACTAGAAGTAGAGGATAATTCTACTATAAAATAGGGAATATTAGTAGGGATTGAGACCCTATTAGATATAATGTCTATCGCTTTACAAGATATAAGAGAAGTAGGATAGCGAACTATTTCGGCACTTAATAAAGGCAAGAAGCTAAAGGCTTAAGATTCTTAAGACGAGATAAGGTAAGCTTAAGGACCCACAATGGATAGAAACCGATAGAGTAGAGTAGTAGCTTAGTTTAAAGACATATAAATAAGCTTAGGATAGAGTTTTCTATAGGTATAAGATTCTTAAGATAAGATAAGTAAGATTTAAGACTCTTAAGATAAGATAAGAATACCTAAGCCTAGTTAGACTAAGGTAGGAGATAAGCTTAAGTTAAAAGCAAGCTTAGGATTAAAAATCCTATGGAACTAAGACTGCGAGATATAAATAAGGACTATTAACAAGATTAGAGAATCTGCGGTATAAATAGTAATAAGATTAGGAGATAGGTATATGGACCTAGAAGACTTATTAAGAGAATATAGTATTTAGCCTAAAGATCGGAAGACTAATATAAAGATTAAGAAGTAAAAAGACTTTAAGGATCTACTTATAAGACGCGAAAGGGGAGGGACCATAGAGGAATTTAGAGTAAGAATTACCTTATAGTAAGAACAGAAACTAGATAAGAGATTTAGTATATTAGGACGTATATAAGATAAAGTACTAGTATAAAGAATTACTAATAGGCCTAGGGTAGGCTAAGTAGCTTACCGAACTAGAATAAGAAGAGGATTTAGGGATTCTAACTAGATTTAAAGAACGATATATAAAAGGCTGTTATAATATAGTAATAAGAAGATACTTCCTTACGGATAAGCCGTATATACTTAAATAGCTATACTAAAAGTGGTATAGGTAACGATATAATGATAAGTGGAAAGATTTCTATATATAGTTAGATAAAAAAGTTATCTAAGACCACCTAATTATAGAAAAGGCTATAACTTATATTAAAGGAGCCTTAATTATAATGTTAAAAGATCTAGAGGAGTAATTAGAGGACTAGAGAAGTAAAAGACAAATCTTAGTACTTGCGAATAAAGTTGTAACGCTTAGATTAATACGAGAAAGGTTTAAACTTAAGGATAAAGACGAGCTAAGAGTTAACCTAAGACACTAAGCATACTATACATTGGCATGGATTGCGTGCGTGGATAATATATATAATATATATAGAGCACTAAAAGATAAGAATTAAAAGTATCTAAGAAGAATATATTAGATAATAGATAAGGCGAAATATAGAAACGCTAAGTATATATATAGTTAGCATTTAGTAAAAGTTTAGGAGTTAGGAGACTTAATACTTTAACTAGGAAGATTTCTTATAGAAGAATGCCTAGATGTTACGAACGCTTTAAGTATAATGTTATAACTACTTAGGGAAGAGTTAGAAGAAGCTAGTTAGTTAATATAAGCACAGTCTAAGATGGAGCCGATAGAGCTATGTAATGAGGAATGGTAACTAAGGTTATATAATATAATCTATATAATCTATAGGATCTATAATAGAGTAGATAGAGTATATATATATTACGTATAAGGAGGATTTTATAGAAGTACGGTTGTGTATTTAAAGGACCACAGTCTCTACCTAGATAGTTCCTTCCTTATAATAATTCTTAGAATATAATTAGAGTTAATCTATTAGGCAACCACTCTACTAGTTATTATTACGTTGTTAACTTTAATTTATATTACCTATATACCTAGCCCAATAACGAGCCTATTATAGTTCCTGCTATAAGGTTCCGTTATATAATTACTATCTAGTTATGGTATTAAATATAGAAAGTTAAATAACATGCTACTAAAAGTAGCCACTACAACGCTAATGACGGCGGCAACTACTTTAAGGTTAGTAGACGACACTAGTATAGCAGATACTAACTTATAGCAACTTATAACAGTTGGATAGTTATAAAAGGTAATTAACTGGTTAATAATTAATAATATAGCGCTAGAGGAAAGGGTTAATAGGATAGAAGTAGCGAAGATTAAGCTACTATTAATTAAGAGATACTTAGGAGAAAGATTAAAGCTTAAAGGATTTCTTATATAAATATACTTTAAAGTTATATAAGAAGGAGTAAAGCTACTAACACTTATGGATTGAATAGCCTATATAGGACTATTCCTATTAGAAAGAGCACTTAAATAGTTTAAATCTTACCTTATAGAAATACAGATAAATAGAATAACGACCACTAATTAAGATATATAATTTATGTTCTTAAGTTAGAAAGGGTTTATAAAGCGACTTATATAAATATTTAGAGATCTAGAAAGAATAACTATAGTAAAAAGGAAACTTTAGGGCATTACGTAACGGACCTTAGTAATTAAGTATATAATACAGTTCTAGACGCTAGCTATATAAGTTAAGTAGAATAATAGAGCGCTTATAGCATAGTATAAGTAAGGACTTAAGGCTAAAGTCTAGGACGTAATTATTTTAATAGAAGATACGAACACCCTATAAGATTTAATAGATTAAGTAATTAAGATTAATAATTGGATCTACTAAAGGGAATAGGCTAAGAAGGGTTAGGATAGAGTTCTATAGTTATATAAGGCATAGAGTACGCAATAACTAAAGCTAAGTTAGAAACTATAGTATAGCGTAGAGCTAATGGACCTAAGCGGTACTAAAGAAACCTATAAGAGATGGAGTAAGAAACTATAAAAACCTAGAGGTTAAGAATCTAGTAATTATAGGACTAAGGAGCGGAGGCTAAACTAGGGATCTTAATAGTAGAAGACGTTTAGGCGGACTCTATAATAAAGTTAATAGTTTAAAGATAGAGCTTATATAAATTGCGGAAAATAAGGTTACTTTATAAGGGATTATAAAGATAGTTAGAGTTACTATGTAATAAAGGGAACTAGATTAGCAGAAGACACATATATATAGAAGGGTAATAGTGTACTACAAGGAACAAAAGAATGTTTAATTAGAAGTTTTGCGTTTTGTTATAACAACGTATACCGAATTTATAAAGACGCTAAATATAGTGTAAGCTATTGGCTATAGGAGCTAAACCCTATAGTTTGTAGAGGAACCAATAAACTAGTTTATAGATTGGATATTAAAGACGATGAATTTAATATAGGCGAAACATTTTATAATAATAAGGTAATGAAAGCAGCTTACTGGGAGTATATAGACTTTAGAGATGTTATATAAGAAGTAGAGGATAATTCCACTATAGAACAGGGAATATTAGTAGGGATTAAGACCCTACTAGATATAATGTCTATTGCTTCGCGAGACGTAAGAGAAGTAGGACAATAAACCACTTTGGCACTTAATAAGGGCAAGAAGCTAAAGGCTTAAGATTCTTAAGACGAGATAAGAGACAACTAAGATTCTTAAGACAAGATGAGGTAAGCTTAAGGACCTATAATAGATAGAAACCAATGGAGCAGAGTAGTAGCTTAGTTTAAAAATATATAAATAAGCTTAGAATAGAGTTTCCTACAGGTATAAGATTCTTAAGATAAGATAAGTAAAATTTAAGATTCTTAAGATGAAATAAAAACACCTAAGCTTAGTTAGACTAAGGTAGGAGCTAAGCTTAAGTTAGAAGCAAGCTTAGGATTAAAAATCCTATAGAACTAAGACTTTGAGATATAAATAAGGACTATTAATAAGATTAAAGAATCTATAGCGTAAACCGCAATAAGACTAGGAAATAGGAATATGGACCTAGAAGATTTACTAGGGGAATATAGTGTTTAGCCTAAGGATTAAAAGATTAACACTAAGATTAGGAAGTAAGATAACTTTAAGGATCCACTCGCGAGACGCGAAAGAAAGAAAACTATAGAGGAATTTAGAGCGAGAATTACCTTATAGTAAGAATAGAAACTAAATAAGAGATTTAGTATATTAGGACGTACACGAGATAGAGTACTAGTACGAATAATCACTAATAGGCCTAGAGTAGGCATACTAAGAGCTAAGTGGCTTACTAAACTGGAATAAAAAGAGGATCTAGGGATTTTAACTAGGTTTAAGGAACGATATATAAAGGGCTGTTACAATATAGTAATAAGAAGATACTTCCTTATGGACGAATTGTATACACTCTAATAGCTATACTAAAAGTAGTATAAGTAGAGGCATAATGACGAGCGGGAAGATTTCTATATATAGTTAAATAAGAAAGTTATCTAAGACCACCCAATTATAGAAAAGGCTATAACTTATATTAAAGGAGCCTTAATTATAATATTAAAGGATCTAGAGGAATAATTAGAGGACTAGAGAAGTAAGAGATGTATTTTAGTACCTGCAAATAAAGTTATAACGTTTAGATTAGTATAAGAAAGGTTTAAACTTAAGAATAAAGATAAGCTAAGAGTTAACCTAAGACACTAAGTATACTATACATTAGTATAGATTGCATATATAGATAATATATATAATATATATAGAGCACCTAAAGATAAGCACCAGAAATACCCTATAAGAATATATTAGATAGCAGAAGAATAAAGGTATAAAAACGCTAAGCATATACATAACTAGCATTTAGTAGAAGTTTAAGAGTTAGGGGACTTAATACTTTAACTAAAAAGATTCCTTACGGAAGAATGCCTAGACGGATAATAGTGGTGAGAATGCCTAGAGAATATATATCTATAGTATATTAAAGATAAAAAGCAAACTAAGTATTGGTTAAAAGTGGACTAAGTATAAATAAGATTAAGTAGCTAATAATTAGGAAAAGTAGAGGCCTATAGGACTAGAGAGAACTAGTAGTAGAGCTTTAGACCCTTAAAGGAATTTAAGGATAATACCTAAATTTATAAGTTAAGTGGTAAGATTAATAGTTTAAGGTATTAATAGATAGTGGAGTAATAAGGAACTATATCTTACTAGTAGTAGTTAAAAGAATAGGGTTACTATATAGAAGAAAGGAGCACCCTTACCTATTAGTAACAATTTTAGGAAATCCAATAGCCTATAGAAGAGGTATTATTAATCTTAAAACAGGACCTATTTAATTAACCATTAAAGGAAGATAAATTAAGATATCTTTTAATATATTACTATTAGGGAATAATAAGGTAGTACTAGGAATGCCTTAGTTATAGGAATATAATCTAAGGATTAATTAGGTTATAGGTTAGGTCAATATCTAGGATACTTAACGCTATAAGATGCGATAATAAGCTAAAATAGTATAGTACTAAGTTAGAGCGATATATAAAGAGATTAAGTAAGGCTTAAGTCACGTACTAAAAAGATACTATAAGTATAGTAAGAAACTATAGTCACCAGAGAGTAAGAAGCTGTTAGAGTATATAGTATAGGACTATAAGATAGAATTAGAACTAGAAATAAGTTTAAGGTTCTTTCTAATCTATAAGCTTACTAAAGAAGAGGGTAAAGCGTTAAAAGAGTTTGTCTAGGAAAACCTACAAAAGGGATATATTAGACTATTATAGTTATTAGCGGGTTATCTAGTACTATTTATACTAAAGAAGAATGGTAAACTAAGGCTGTATATTAATTATAGACAGTTAAATAGCATTACTAGGAAGGATAGGTATCCTTTACCCTTAATTAGCAAAATTTAAAATAGAATAGGTAACGCGCAAATCTTTACGAAGATAGATCTAAGATAGGCGTATTATTAGATTAGAATTAAGGAAGGCGATAAATAAAAAGTAGCCTTTAGGTTAAAGGAAGGACTATATAAGCTATTAGTTATACAATTTAGGCTTATAAACGCACTAGTAATATTCTAAAAGTGTATTAATAATATATTAGGAGAATACTTGGATGAATTTGTTATGGTATATCTTAATAATATTATTATCTACTTAATAAACGAGGAAGAATACGAAGAATATATTAAATGGGTCTTAAAGAGACTATAGGAAAAATAGATACTAGTAACAATTAAGAAATACGAGTTCTTTATAAAAAAGACCGATTTTATTAAATTTATTATTAAACTAGGCCAACTTAGTATAGATCTAAAGAAGATTAAGGCTATAGTAAATTAGTAAGAACTAGAGAACGTTACGCAGTTAAGATTATTTCTAGGGTTTTGCAATTACTGCAGAAGGTTTATAGCATAATAGTTAAAAGATATTAAGCTATTTACGCGATTAACAAAGAAAGAAGAACCGTGGGCATAGGGAGAGAAATAGAAGAAATTATTTAAATAAGTTAAGGAGTTGTTTATCTAGGAGCTAGTTCTTAAAATCTATTAACTAAAACTAGAGACGGTTATAGAAACGGATATATTAGACTTTATACTAGGAGTATACTTTATACAGAAATATCTAGATAGATAGTATTTAGTGGCATACTATAGTCGGAAGATAATACTACTAGAGCTAAACTACAATATCTATAATAAAGAGTTGCTAGGTATAGTCGCAGCATTAAAGAAATAAAGAGCATTCTTACAGGGTATAAAAAAACTATTTATAGTTAAGATAGACTATAAGAACCTAACAAGATTCCTAATAATAAAGAAACTTAATTAAAGGTAGGTTAGATGGGTAAAGATACTTATAGAATACTATTTTAAGATTTAGTATACTAAGGGTATAGATAATACACAAGCAGACGCTCTAAGTTAAAAAGCTAAACTATAAAATAACGAGAAGCTATTAGGGGCCTTACTATAAAAAGATATAGACGGATTAATTAGATATAATTATCTAAAGATTATAATAACTTAGGAAGAATTAGAGAGAGTTTACAAGTTACTAGAAAGCCTTTAGGTATAAAGAATTCTAAAAGTATAGCTAGAAGATCTATAGACGGATATATACGAATATTAAGAAGCTAAGTATATTCTAAGAAGTATAGCAGAACAATTTATAAAAGATTTTTATAAGGGAATAACTTAAGGACATAATAGAGCAATGGGCTTAGTATTAAAACTTTAGGAGGAATATATTATTAATAGAATCTAGGGCTTAGCGCAAAAGGTAACTAAGGAATACCTAGATTGCTAAAGAAATAAACTAATAAGGCATAAGCTATATAGAGGGCTATAACCTATTAAAATACTAGAAAGACTATAGGAGGTTATATTATAGGACTTTATTATTAAGTTNCTAAAATTAAGAGACCCTATTACCGGATAAGATTATAACGTAATCTTAGTAATAGTGGATAAGCTTATAAAGTAGGGATACTCTATAGCATATATAGAAGAAATATTAGCAGAAGATATCGCTAGAATTTGTATTAAGGAAGTGTTTATAAGATATAGAGCACTAAGTAAGATTATATCGGATAGAGATCTAAGATTTATAGCAACATTTTAGAAGGTATTCTTAGCAGAATAAGGAGTTAGAGTAGTAAATTCTATCGCATATTGTCCGCAGACAGACGGTTAAATAGAAAGATTAAATTAGACACTAGAGCAGTATTTAAGGCACTATATTAATCACGTATAGGATAATTAGGTATTGTTATTACTAGTTATATAGTTTATATACAATGCAATACCTTAAGAAGGAATAGGTATATTACTATTTAAGGCGAATTATAGATATAAGCTAAGAATATCGTTGTTACTATAATAAGTAAAGAAAACGAGTAGTATAGTTAAAGAAAGAATAAAGCCGTTAATAAATCTTTATATAGACCTTATGGAAGTAGTAAAAATAGTATAAGAGAGAATAAAAAGGTACTATAACACTAAAAGATCTAAGGGACCAGATCTTAAGGAGGGAAATAAAGTATAGCTACTACACAAAAATTTTAAGAGTCGATAACTAAGTAAGAAGTTAGACTATATTAGACTAGGACCTTTTAAAATTATATAAAGGATTTTATTAGTTACGTTTAAATTAAACCTACTAGTAAAGATAAAGATTTACCCTATATAGTATATCGCAATACTAGAGCTAGTATATAGGAATATTAAGCTACTAGTCTATAAAGCAGACATGTATAGAGGATAAGAAGAAGATAAATAGCAAGTTTTAAAGATCGTTAATTATAAGGATACTAACGATGAAATATAGTATAAGGTTAAGTGGATAGGCTATAGTAAGACTACCTAAAAACTACTAGAAAATTTAAAAAAACGCTATAGAAAAGGTATAGGAGTATTAGAAGAGATTAGGTTAGGTAGTATTAATAAAAAAGGATTACTAAAGAATAAGTTACCTAAGGGGAACCTAAGAAGAGTAGTTGCCGAACTACTTAGATTTATTTCCTTCTTTCTTAGAAGAAAGTCCGTTCTTTTATTACTAAGTTCCTATAAACCCTATTTTATAGGTTTCTACTCCTTAAAGCGGACCTTTTTATAAACCTTCTTAAGACAGATTAACTAAGCGGACGCTATAAGATAAGACTTAAGAGCCCTTTGCTAAGTATTAGCTGCCTTCTATTCTACGTTATAAGAACAGTATAGTTCCGCTAAAGTAATAGACAGTTTATTATCTAGCCGCGTAGCAGTAAATTAAATATAAAACCTTAAGACAAATTAATTAGGGAATTAGATAACTATTAAAAGTAATAGGCCGCGTATATTTAGCATTAGAGATAGAGCAAACATTATAGGACGAATAAATATTCGCTTTAGTGCACTTTAAATAAGAGGACGGTTGTTGCGAAAATGGGTTTACTAACGTAATATAGACTAACCCTTTTTTCAAACAGTAAGAATACGGAGATAGTATAATCTCACTAAGAGATAATATTATAGCGATAGTGCAAGTATAATAAAGGGTTAAGGAAGAAGAAATTGCTTTAGGTATAATAAGTAATAATATTAACCAAATTAATTAAATGGATATTTGTAAGAGGCCAGCCTAACTAGAACGTATAACTATCTAATTAACAGTGTTACTAGTAAGTAGAAGGTAAGTTAAAGGTAAATAAAAGGTAAGTTAAAGGTAGAATGAGTTTTATGTATTAAAGGACAAATGCTTTTAACTACTTTTATTTAAAGACTAATTGCTAGTTCTTCTCTAAAGGAGAACTAGCTCCCTATATAATCCTTCTAAGACGCTAGTAAAACCCTTTACCCCTTATCTATCTGACTATGTCTTTTGGGACGTAGATGGAATATAGATAAGACCTTCTCCTGTTTTATCTAATATGTACCTTTTAGGGAATTCCGTTACAATTGCCTCCCCTTTAAGGGTTTTAGTTCTCTAAGACTTTGCCTTTACTAAGCTTTTATAGAGTTCCGGCTAAAACTACTAGGGAAATTCTTAGTAGAAAGGTACTTTATAATGCGGCTTATAGCTAGTTCTTTACTAGCGTGGAACCTTACTTTATCCTTAGTTCCTTTACTCTTCTCCTACTATAGTTTCTTATAATACCTTTATAATAGAACTAAAATAATAATAATAAAAATTGGATAGGATTTACCTTTCTTATTATAAGAGTTTGTTATAAGTTAATCTAGAGGTTGTTCTATGTAACGCGTTTATAAGCTACTATCCCTATTTACCTAAAATAGATTCTAATAATAATGTCTTTATTTTAATTTTCTTCCAGTTTATAAGCTGTTGCCTTTTACGCGTCTTTTTATTAACAACACTATTTGTCTTATCTTTTAGCAAACTATTTCCTTTATATCCCTACTTTTAGCTTCCGTGTCTCTAGCTATTCTTTTATAGCTACTTTATTCTCTTTTTATAACACGTTTATAAGTAATAGGATCCCCACCTTATCTCTTATAACAATGCTAACTTCTTAGAGTATTCTCTTATAATGGCTTATAGTCCTTCTACGCGTCCCTAGACCAGCGGCAGTGTTATTAATCTCCCGGTAACGCCCTAGACAGCATTTATTACTCCTATGGCAGTTTCCCTAAAATGCTATTATTACTGCATTTATACTCTTATATAGGATCCTTCCCACGTTTATAAGATGCCTTACTCTAGCGAAAATAAATCTAAGTACTCCTATTGTTATAGTAGGAGAAAGACCTACATTTTGGTATTTCCCATTCCGTCCTATTTTAGATTTTGCTAATTATACTAGATCCCCACTATCTATATATATAAGACTTATAGGCTCTAACGCGCCATCTAAGATTTCCGCTAATATTTTAATAGTAATAGGTAGGGATAGAAGGTGTCTTCCCTTACTTATAAACTCTTTAGTTCTATAAGGGTTTCCACTACTATAGAGACGCAACGTTCTTAGATATATAGTATCTAGGAGTGTATATGCGAACAGCTCGTCCTTATTAATAATAATATTCGTACTCTTACGCGGGCTATTTTAGCTAGGTAAGTTTCTCTAGTAACTCGCTTAGGAACTATACTAACTCCTTTAGCTAACATCTCTCTAATCCCTACTTAGACGCCGATTTGGAACCTAGGGATACTAAGGATAGCGATAAAGGTTAAGATAAACGTTCTTCTCGCTAGTTTCCCGCCCGTACTAGTCCTTTTAGTACCCGTTATTTTAAGAAGAATATTAGTAGAAGTGCTAATGCTTCTGGGGATAGAGGAGCTAATAATACCGTTAATAATAATATTAAGATGGAAGAGGAGGCTCCTATTACTACTGCTAGTGTTTAAGTTATTACCTAGCTCTTTCCTTCTTCTTATAGAATAGCTTTATATAGTGCCTCTTGGGTGCCTCTAGGATGCCCTATTATTGGGAATTAACTTTATACTTTAGGGATGCCTTTATTCTAAGCTTTAGTGATAATCTATATAAATATAGTGCACTACTATAATCCCTATATATGATAAATGGGTGGTATTCCTATAGGTGCCTTATAATTTCTTAAAATTTCTAATTCTTTATAGGCTGTTCTTTTGCTCCTCTTTGTACTATTAACTCTACTATATATCTCCGGTGCCGGGCCAGATACTCTCCTTTTATCCCTAGGGGATCTTTCTGAATCCCTAAGGCTACTTCTTATAGTACTACTGCTCCTTCTTAACTAGCGTCTTCTTTAAATAGTATCCCTAGTGGTTCTCCTATAGATCCCTATAGGCTTTCTCTTATAGGATTTTAGGATCCCTATTATAATAGCGAAACGTTTCCGTTCTTAATGCCTATACTTAATTCTATGGTTTTAATTTATAGGGTCTTTCCTGTTGCTTTATCTATGGCATATCCGGAACCATTTTTAAGTCTTTACCTTTAGTTCTTAGGAAGGTTTTAATTGCGGTATTATATTCCGGCTAAAGGTACTCCTTAGGTTTCTAACTGTTATGTACCTAGGAGTATTCTTCCTAATAAACTAAAAATTCGCGCTTTTTCTAGCGCTATCTTTAGTTTAGAATGTCTTCTATATTCCATTCCAGTTCCCTATTAATTTTACTAGGTAGGGGTAGTTCCGTACTATCTCTTCTTTAGTATAGCTTTAGTAAGGAAATATAAAATATAGGATATATTAGATAAGATTTTAGTAATTCTAATTTATAGGCTTGGTTTTTTTTAGTTTTCTTAACTATTTTAAAGGGTCTAAGCTACCGATAATCCAGCTTCTTCTTAATGCGTTTTATTTAGATATTTTTTATAAATAGTAAGACTTCGTCTCCTATCTTAAATTCTTTTAGTATATGTTTTTTGTTATAGTACCTTTTTTATATAGCCTGGGCGTCTAGTAAGTGCTTTTTAAGTTCCTCTCTACAAATTCTCATTTGCTTAATTCTTTTGGACGCCGCTAGTGCCTCTCTTTTAGAAATAATGTCCTTAACGTTCTAGGGGTTATTTGCTTTTACCCCAAACAATGCTTTATAAGGGGTCATTTTAATACTACTATAGATGCTTATATTATACACGTGCTACGTTAAAGCTAACTATAATATCTAATTATCCTGTTAATAATTAATATAGTAGTGGAGGTAGTGTTCTAACAACGCATTTAGACGCTTTGTTTGCCCATTTATTTATAGGTAGAAAGTAGTGCTTATCCTTTACTATATTTTTAATAAGAGACAGAATACAGACTAAAATGTACTGTTAAATACGGTACCTCTATTAGATATAATTCCCCTTGGCGTGCTAAATAAAAGCTACTATTCTAAAAACAGGTCTGCTAGTTCTGCTACCGTAATCGTTATTATAATAGTAAAGTATCCTAAAAACTTTATATACCTGTTAATAATTACTAGGATAGCGTTAGTAACCTCTCTAGTTTTTATCTTAGTAGGGGGTAAGCCTATAATAAAATCTATTATTAATTCTAATATGGGTCCCTACGGAATAGGAAGCACTAATAACTCGCTATATAGGTAATACCTGGATATCTATATTCTTTAGTACGTATTATACCTTAATATATAGTCCTTAACTTCTTTAAATATTCCATTCTAAAAGTATTTCCTTTAAACGGCCTTAAGGGTTCTATTGGTACCGTAGTGACCCCTAAAAGGGTTGTTGTGGAAGACCTTTAAAATTTCGTCTTAAATTGCTTAATCCTTTGGGATATATATAGCACCCTTAAAGCGCAACAGACCCTTTTAGTCTTACTACTATAGCTTCTTAGTAACTCTGGCTAAGTTAGTCTCTACTATATTTTTCCATCTCTCCTTAGAGGCGAAGGTGTCCCTTTATTAAGCTTAAAGAAGAAGATCCAGAAAGGTTTTATATAGATTACTTGCTTTTATTTTACCTGCCGCTATTATAGACTTAAGGCGTAGTATAAGACGTTTTAAACTATTAGTACCAGCAGATTCTCCTACTATTGTATAGTATGCTACGCTACAGATAGGTATCTTGCCTATCCCCCTTAGATCTGAAAACTTGTAGCTAATATGCCGTTAAGTTAAAGGTACCGTAATATTTCTAGTATATCCCGTAGAATTCTTGCTAATTCTAGGGTATGCTAACTTTATAATATCTGCTTAGTCTATAACCTAGTTTATAACTATATCCTACGGCTCTATAATTGTGTCGCTTTATAGCTGCATTACTAGGACCTTTGCCCTACTATAAAATTCTATAGTTTTAGGGAAAGAGTCTTCTTTTTTTTTAAGCAAATTTTGCAATATAGGGATTATTTCCCCTATGCTGTCCTAGATTCTCCCTGTCTTATAATCTAAACATCTTAATAACCTATTAGTAGGATTTATCTTTCCTGGGCAGTACGTAATTTTAAAGTCGTACTACAATAGTGCCTCTACCTATCTTGCTTATTAACTGCTTAACACCTTTATAGTTATAAAGTATTCTAGGTTATTATGGTCTGTAAGGACTTTAATAGGATAATTGCTTCCTATATAATAATGTCGCCAGTGCTTTATTACTGTAATTATCGTAAGTAGCTTTTAGTCGTGCGTTATATAACGCTACTCTATAGGGGTTATTTTCCTTAACTAAAACGCCACAGGATACTATTTTCCGTCTTTTAATTAAGATATAATTGCCCCTAGGGCAAAGCCGGATATATCCGTTTTAAGGTATATATATAGCTCCTAGCAGAAGTATATTAAGATAGGCGCCAACATAAACAAATTCTTTAACCGGTCTATAGCCTACTTAATAGCTTTCCTAAATATAAAGGGTTCTAACTTCCTACTATTCTTAGATCCTTTTAGTAGATTAGTAATTAGGAGTATTACTTATAAGTAGTAAACAATAAACGTTCGGTAGAAGTTCGCCGTGCCTAAAAAAAACTATACTTCTCTAAATATTATGGGGTAGGGCTATTCCCTAATAGCGTCCACCTAACTTTTCTCTATTAATACTCCGTTAACGCTAATAATAAAGCCTAAAAAATTAATGCTAGTAGCATAGAATATGTACTTTTTTTAGGTTTATATAGAGCTTATATTCCCGTAGTCTTTCTAGTACTATTTATACGTAGTACGTATATACTTCGTAGTTATTAGAGTAAACTATAATATTATTAAGGTAGACCACATATATCGTGTCTAATAGGCCTAATAATGCCTTATTAATATAGGCCTAAAATATCGCTGGTGCGTTAGTAAGCCTAAATGGCATTACTAGGTACTTAAAGTGGCCGTACTATATTTAGAACGCCGTTTTCTACTTATCGCTAGCTTTAATCTGGATTTAATAGTATACATCTTTTAAATCTAATTTTGTAAATATTTTTACGCCTAACAGCCTATTAATAAGCTCCCCTATTAAGGGTAACGGGTAGCAATTCTTTATAGTAATCTTATTTAGCGCCTAATAGTTAATATAAAGGTAAAGGGTCCTGTATTTCTTGGGTATAAATATAATTGGTACCCCTGCTAGGCTTATAGAGGGCTAAATCTATCCTCTCTAAAGATTGTCTATTATATATTAACGCAGTACCGCTAGCTTATTTTCTGATAGGTTATACAGTGGTCTAAAAAGAGGTTATTTATCCCCTGTGTCTATTTTATGCTTAACTAATATAGGGTTAGGTAAGGTTTATGTAGCCTCTTTACTAGAAATATCTTCTAAGTCTATATATTCCTGTAGAATCTCTAGTTCCTTAACTGCGTATAGCCGGACATCTAAAAATAAATATCCTATGTCCCCGTTCTTAGTATTAAGAGTGGCATATATAGTATATACCCACCCTTCTTCTTATATATAGTTTAAGAAAGTCTTTTAATTTTTAACTATAATGCGCGGTTAAGACTTCCGATGTCAATATAAGGCTAAAGGCCAATTAATGTCTAGATTGACTTGGCGAAGCTATAGGTATTCCAAAATAAGGTTATACCCCTTAATTTCTGCGGTATAGAAGCGTATCTCCTATGTATTTTATAGACTATCGCGGTCCTAGCTGGCCATGGAAAAAGCCTATTCCCTATAGTATGGAATCTAGTGGCCTCTAATATTTTAAATAGTGCGCACCTATAAGCCGCTAAGATCTAAATCTAATTCTTTTACTAGTAATTAAGAAATAAACCCTATACTCGCGCCGCTGTCTATAAGGCAGTCTTACGTTACCTATTTATTATTAACTTAAATAGAGACAGGAATAACTATGCGGTAGTTTACTTTCTTTTTCTCTTGCTAGCCTAGTATAAGGGAGTAAAGATTTACTAGGCTGTCTCTTTTCCTAATTAGGCCGACTCTTACTTCTTCTGCTAGTAGAAGCGGCTTATGTAGCCTTTCTTGCCGTAGTTATAATAGGTGCGTATCTCCCAGTTCCCCTTCTACGGATTAGGTCTCTGCCTATTATTATTTTAGGGTTAACTAGCGTTGCTCTAGGGCTGCGAGGCCTACTTACGTTATCCTTCCGTAGAGCGGTTAGGTTGGAATCTGCCCCTATTATTAAAGCTAGGTCTAGTCCTACGCTCTTTATTATTGGCGTCTTATTTCTTTCGCTTGCCTAAATAGTCTCTTTTAGTACTTTTAATCCGAGTAGCTTTAGAGATAAGCTTTTTTTAAGAGGTAGGAATTTCGCCCTTCTCTTATATGGCCTGTTAAATCTTAGGTTATAGCTTAGCGAGTAGCTGGTGAAGTTATATAGCGTTATCCTATAGATTTAAGTAGGGTATATTATCTTCTAGTTCTTTTAAGTAGTTTATAAACTAGACTATAGTCTAACTATCCCGCTATTTAGCGTTGTGGTATTGCTGGTTATAGTCTATCCTTTAATTAGTAGGGTCTTGGACCTAATTAACTAACTAGGTCCTAAGTTTGCTAAATTTAAAAAGTATAGTAAGTTTCTTCTTATAGCATATCTATAAACTTTTAACGGTGCCACGTAGGAAGGTAAAAGTAATTAGTGTCTAATTATACTCGTTAGAGTATCGTTTTGGATCTAGCTAAAACTTGGTTTCGCATTATTGGATAAAACGATTGCAGTTCTAAAGACTATTACTATAGTACTTATTAGGTTCCTTTATACGGAATTTAGGTTTTTCTAACGTTATAGCATAGTGTGGTGTTACCCCTTTAAGTCCGCTTCGTATCTGGGGTGTCTATACTTCCCCTAATTGTCCTTATAATTATTCTTAGTAGTCTTAATATGCTTATCTTAATTATATCTTTAACTCCTTTATTTTTTATAGGGTCTCGTATAGCGACCGCTTTAATAACTCCCTAGCGGTAATTATTCCTAAGGGTCTCGCAAGGTTAGACAGACTAGCCGTGGCTTCTTTATAGGAAGAGGGAATGCGCTCCTCTAGGGAGACTCTTTGAGCCTCTTACGGTGAGGGCGTTGCTTCGTGGGGTATAGGAGTATAGTTTATTATCGTTAATTAATAGCCGTACGTTCCTAACGGATTGTAAGCGATTAAAATTGTAAGAGACCAGCTTAACCGAAACGTATAACTATCTAATTAACAGTGTCACCGGTAAGTAAAAGGTAAGTTAAAGGTAAATAGAAGGTAAGTTAAAGGTAGAATGAGTTTTATGTATTAAAGGATAAATGCTTTTAACTACTTCTATTTAGAGACTAATTGCTAGTTCTTCTCTAGAGGAGAACCAGCTCCCTATATAATCCTTCTAAGACGCTAGCAAAACCCTTTACCCCTTATCTGTCTGACCGTGTCTTCTAGGACGTAGATAGAATATAGATAAGACCTCCTTCTAAAACATAGATGAGACCTCCTCCTGTTTTATCTGATATGTACCTTCTAGGGAATTCCGTTACAATATTACACCTCTAGTAAACAACTTAGAGATATTAGGAATCTTTAAGAACAAAGATAAAAAGGAGGGAGATGGTGTTACAAACGCTTTAAGTATAATGTTATAACTACTTAGGGAAGAGTTAAAAGAAGCTAGTTAGTTAATATAAGTACGGTTTAGGATAGAGCCGATAGAGCTATATAACGAGGAATGGTAACTAAGGTTATATAATATAATTTATATAATCTATATAATCTATAGGATCTATAATAGAGTAGATAGAGTATACGTATATTATATATAAGGAGGATTTTATAGGAGTACGGTTGTGTATTTAAAGGACTATAGTCCCTACCTAGATAGTTCCTTCCTTGTAGTGATTTTTAGAATATAATTAAAGTTAATCTATTAGGCAACCACTCTACTAGTTATTATTACGTTGTTAACTTTAATTTATATTACCTATACACCTAGCCTAATAACGAGCCTATTGTAGTTCCTGCTATAAGGTTCCGTTACACTAGATAAATAATAGTAGTGGGAATACCTAAAGAATATGTGTCTATAGTATATTAAAGATAAAAAGCGAACTAAGTATTGGCTAAAGTTAGACTAAGTATATATAGGATTAAGTAGCTAATAGTTGGGAAAAGTAGAGGCCTATAGGACTAGAGGGAACTAATAGTAGAGCCTTAGACCCTTAAAGGAATTTAAGGACAATACCTAAATTTATAAGTTAAGTGGTAAGATTAACAGTTTAAGGTATTAATAGATAGTGGAGTAATAAGGAACTATATTTTGCTAGTAGTAGTTAAAAAAATGGGGTTACTATATAGGAAAAAGGAGTATTCTTACTTATTAGTAACGATTTTAGGAGACCTAATAGCCTATAGAGGAGGTATTATTAATCTTAAAATAGGACCTATTTAGTTAACTATTAAAGGGAGATAAATTAAGATGTCTTTTAATATATTACTATTAGGGAATAATAAGGCAGTACTAGGAATGCCTTAGTTACAGGAATATAATCTAAAGATTAATTAGGTTATAGGTTAGGTTAATATTAAGGATATTTAACGCCGTAAGATGTAATAATAAGCTAAGTTAGTATAGTACTAAGTTAGAGTAATATATAAGGAAACTAAGCGAGGCTTAAGTTATATACTAAAGAGATACTATAAGTATAGTAAGAAACTATAGTTACCGGAAAGTAAAAAGCTATTAGAGTATATAGTATAGGACTATAAAATAGAATTAGAACTAGGAATAAGTCTAAGGTTCTTTTTAATCTATAAGCTTATTAAAGAGGAAGGTAGAGCATTAAAAGAGTTTATCTAGGAAAATCTATAAAAGGGATATATTAGACTATTATAGTCATTAGCGGGTTATCTAGTACTATTTATATTAAAGAAAAATGGCAAACTAAGGCTATATATTAACTATAGGTAGTTAAATAGCATTACTAAGAAGGATAGGTATCCTTTACCCTTAATTAGCGAAATCTAAGACAGGATAGGCAACGCTTAAATCTTTATAAAGATAGATTTAAGATGGGCGTACTATTAGATTAGAATTAAGGAAGGCAATAAATAAAAAGCAGCCTTTAGGTTAAAAGAGAGACTATATAAACTATTAGTTATACAATTTAGGCTTATAAACGCACTAGTAACGTTCTAGAAGTGTATTAATAATATATTAGGAGAATACTTAGATGAATTTGTTATAGTATATTTTAACAATATTATTATCTATTTAATAAATAAGGAAGAATATAGAGAATACGTTAAATAGGTCTTAAAGAGACTATAAGAAAAACAAATACTAGTAATAATTAAGAAATACAAGTTCTTTACTAGGAAGACCAATTTTATTGGATTTATTATTAAACTAGGCAAACTTAGTATAGATCTAAAGAAGATTAAGGCTATAGTGAATTAGTAAGAACCGGAAAACGTTACGCAGTTAAAATTGTTTTTAGGGTTTTATAATTACTATATAAGGTTTATAGCGCAGTAGTTAAAGGATATTAAGCTATTTACGCAATTAATAAAGAAGGAAGAACTATGGGTATAGGGAAAGAAATAGTAGAAGCTATTTAAATAAGTTAAGGAGTTGTTTACCTAGGAGCTAGTTTTTAAGATCTATTAACTAGGACTAAAGACGGTTGTAAAAATAGATGTATTAAATTATATACTAGGGGTATACTTTATATAAAAGCATCTAGATAGATAGCACCTAATAGCATATTATAGTTAAAAGATAATACTACTAGAGTTAAACTATAATATCTATAATAAAGAGTTATTAGGTATAGTTATAGTATTAAAGAAATAAAGAGCATTCTTATAAGGCATAGAGAAACTATTTATAGTTAAGATAGATTATAAGAACCTAATAGGATTTTTAATAATAAAGGAACTTAACTAAAGATAGGTTAGATGGGTAAAGATACTTATAGAATACTATTTCAAAATTTAGTATACTAAGGGTATAGATAATATGCGAGCAGACACTCTAAGTTAAAAAGCTAAACTATAAAATAATAAAAGCTATTAGGGGCTTTACTATAAAAAGACATAGATGGATTAATTACATCAGGAAATTTTTTTTTGGGCTCGTTGTTGCAAACGAAAATCGGGGTCTGCAAAACCTGCGTAAGTCGCAATTTTGGCAATTTGCGGCGATTTGCAGCAATTTGCTACAAACACATAGGCTACCTATNCACGCGNCTNCCCTATCTATNTGTTTNTAGCAAATTGCTGCAAATTGCCGCAAATGCTAAAATTGCGACTTACGCCTGCAGGTTTTGCAGACCCCGATTTTCGCTTGCAACAACGTGCCCAAAAAAAAATTCCTGATGCAGAGGCTCTGCACGAGGCTCTACACAAAGCTCTGCACGAAGCTCTGCACAAAGCTCTGCACGAAGCTCTGCACGAAGCTCTGCACGAAGCTCTGCACGAAGCTCTGCACGAAGCTCTGCACGAAGCTCTGCACGAAGCTCTGCACGAAGCTCTACACGAAGCTTTGCACGAAGCTCTGCCACGAAGCTCTGCACGAAGCTCTGCACGAAGCTCTGCACGAAGCTCTACACGAAGCTCTTTGCACCGAGGCTCTACACGAGGCTCTACACATAAAGCTCTGCGTACAGAGGCTCTGCACGAAGGCTCTACACACGAAGCTCTGCTACAAAGCTCTGCCACGAAGCTCTGTACGAAGCTCTGCACGAAGCTCTATACGAAGCTCTGGCATGAAGGCTCTACACGAAGCTCTACACAAAGCTTGCACGAGGCTCTACACGAGGCTCTACATAAAGCTCTGCGTACAGAGGCTCTGCACCAAGGCTCTACACGAAGCTCTGCACGAAAGCTCTGCCACGAAACTCTGCACGAAGCTCTGCACGGAAGCTCTACACGAGGCTCTACACAAAGGCTTGCACCGAGCTCTACACGAGGCTCTACACAAAGCTCTGCACTATAGAGGCTCTGCACGAGGCTCTGCACGAAGCTCTACACGAAGCTCTACATAAGGCTCTGCACGAGCTCTACACGAAGCTCTGCACAAAGCTCTACGAAGCTCTACACGAAGCTCTAATATGGAGGCTCTGCACGAGGCTCTGCGCGAAGCTCTACACGAGGCTCTGCGCGAAGCTCTGCGTACGGAGGCCCTACACGAAGCTCTACACAAAGCCTTTGTGTGTGCGCGCGACACATTACTATCGGGTCCCCGCTATATTCCCGATAGCCTCTACACGTGCCTCTGCCAAGTATACCCCCTATATAACACCTAGGTAGCCACCTCATTTTTTCACCTCCTTACATCCTCCCTAACCTAGAAGACACCAGAACGACAGCCAGCAGACGACCGTCGCCGAGCCAGACGACCGTCGCCGGAGCCAGACGACCGTCGCCAGAGCTAGACGACCGGTTAGCTAGACGACCGTCGTAGAGCCAGACGACTGTCGCCGGAGCCAGATGACCGTCGCCAGAGCTGGACGACGGTCGTCAGAGCCAGACGACGTCGTCAGAGCTAGACGACCGTCGCCGAGCCAGATGACCGTCGCCAGAGCTGGACAACCGTCAGAGCCAGACGACCGTCGTCAGAGCCAGACGACCGTCGTCAGAGCTAGACGACCGTCGCCGGAGCCAGATGACCGTCGCCAGAGCTGACAACCGTCAGAGCCGACGACCGTCGTCAGAGCCAGACGACCGTCGTCAGAGCTAGACGACCGTCGCCGGAGCCAGATGACCGTCGCCAGAGCTGGACGACCGTCGTCAGAGCTAGACGGCCGTCGCCGGAGCCAGATGACCGTCGCCAGAGCTAGACGACCGTTGTCAGAGCTAGACGACCGTTGTCAGAGCTAGACGACCGTCGCCGGAGCCAGATGACCGTCGCCAGAGCTAGACGACCGTCGTCAGAGCTGGACGACCGTCGTCAGAGCTAGACGGCCGTCGCCGGAGCCAGATGACCGTCGCCAGAGCTAGACGACCGTCAGAGCCAGACGACCNTCGTCATCGCCACANGACCGTCGCCAGAGCCACACGACAACCGTTCGAACGACCAGCCAGCGAACACGATAAACGATTCGATCGATCGATCGAATCAAGGTNACATAGACAGGTAGGCACAGACAGGTAGGCACGGACAGGTAGGCACAGATAGGTAGGCATAGACGGGTAGGTATAGACAGACAGGTAGGCAAGCAGGCAAGCAGGCAGGCAGGTAGGTAGGCAGATGATTTAGAGCCTCCGCGAGAGGCTTCCCCCTTAACGCCTAAAGTAGATAGCTCTACATTTTATATAGTTATAATATAAATATATTTAAAAGTATACTACAGAAATCTATGGAAATATGTGATAATTTGGTTATTATNTAATATAATTATAATTTATATAGTTANAATTTGTACAGTTTTTACAATTCGTACAATTCGTACAATTCGTACAATTCGTACAGTTTTTACAATTTGTACAATTCGTACAGTTTGCGCACTATTTATTTATGGGGTAGCGTTTTGCCGCAATTTGCTATTAGATGCTGCAAATTTGTTACAAAACGCGCAAATTGCTATTAGGGTGCTGCAAACTTGTTACAAAACGTGCGTTTTGCGCAAATTGCTATCGACCATATACATCTGCCGCAACCGTACGGTTTGCGGCAATTTGCCGCAAACCGCAACAACGACCCCAAAAAAAAATTTCCTGATGTAGGTTTAATTATCTAAAGATTATAGTAACTTAGGAAGAACTAGAAAAAGTTTACAAATTACTAAAAAGCTTTTAGGTATAAAGAATTCTAGAAGTATAATTAGAAGATCTATAAATGGATATATACAAATATTAAGAAGTAAAGTATATCCTAAGAAGTATAGCAGAGTAATTTATAAAAGAGTTTTATAGGGGACTAATTTAGGGATATAATAAAGCTATAAGCCTAGTATTAAGACTTTAGGAGGAGTATATTATTAATAGAATCTAGGGCTTAGCGCGAAAAGTTACTAAAGAATATCTAGATTGCTAGAGGAATAAACTAATAAGGTATAAGCTATATAGAGGGCTATAACCTATTAAGATATTAGAGAGACTATAGGAGGTTATATTATAGGACTTTATTATTAAGTTGCTAAAATTAAGAGATCCTATTACCGGATAAGATTATAATATAATCTTAGTAATAGTAGACAAGCTTATAAAGTGGGGGTACTTTATAGCGTATATAGAAGAAATATTAGTAGAAGATATCGCTAAAATCTATATTAAAGAAGTGTTTATAAGACACGGAGCACTAAGTAAGATTATATTAGATAGAGATTTAAGATTTATAGTAGTATTTTAGAAAGTATTCTTAGCGGAATAAGGAGTTAGAGTAGTAACTTTTACTATATATTATCTATAGATAGACGGTTAAATAGAAAGATTAAATTAGATACTAAAACAGTATTTAAGGTACTATATTAATTACGCGCAGAATAATTAGGTATTATTACTACTAATTATATAGTTTACATATAATATAACACCTTAAGAAGGGATAGGTATATTACCATTTAAGGCAAATTATGGATATAAGCTAAGAATATTGTTATTACTATAATAAGTAAAGAAAATAAGTAGTATAGCTAAAGAAAGGATAAAGATATTAATAAATCTTTATATAGACCTTATAGAATTAGTAAAGAAAGTATAAGAGAGAATAAAAAAGTACTATAACACTAAGAGATCTAAGGGACTAGATTTTAAGGAGGGAGATAAAGTATAGCTACTATACAAAAATTTTAAAAGTCGATAACTAAGTAAAAAGTTAAATTATGTTAGACTAGGACCTTTTAAAATTATTTAGAGGATTTTACTAGTTATATTTAAGTTAAACCTATTAGCTAAAATAAAGATCTACTCTATATAGTATATTATAATTCTAGAGCTAGTATATAGGAATATTAAGCCACTAGTTTATAAGGCAGAGATAGGAAGAAGATAAATAGTAAGTTTTAAAGATCGCTAGCTATAAAGATATTAACGATAAAATATAGTACGAGGTAAAGTAGATAGGCTATAGTAAGACTACTTAGGAATTACTAGAGAATTTAAAGAATGCTATAAGAAAGGTATAGGAGTATTAGAAGAGATTAGGTTAGGTAATATTAATAAAGAAGGATTGCTAAAGAATAAGCCACCTAAGGGGGACCTAAGAAGAGTAGTTGCCGAACTACTTAGATCTATTTCCTTTTTAGCTAAAAGAGAATCTATTCTTTTATTACTAAGTTCCTATAAACCCTATTCTATAAGTTTTTATTCTTTAAAACGCACCTTTTTACGAACCTTCTTAAGACGGAGTAATTAAGCAGACGCCATAATATAGGCCTTTAGAGCCTTCTGCTCTATATTATAAGAACATTTTAACTTAGTAAGAGCCTAAGATAGTTTACTATCTAGTTATATAGTAGTAGATTAAATATAAGACTCTAAGATAAATTAATTAAAGAACTAGACGACTATTAAGAGTAATAGGTCGCGTATATTTAGTATTAGAGATAGAGCGAACGTTATAGGATAAATAAATATTTACTTTAGTATACTCTAAGTAAGAAAATAGTTATTACGAAGATAGATTTGCCAACGTAATATAAACTAACCCCTTTTTTAAGTAACGAGAATATAGAGACGGTATAATCTCACTAAGAGATAGTATTGCAGCGATAGTGCGAATACAACGAGCAGTTAAAGAAGAAGAAATTGCTTTAGGTATAATAAGTAATAATATTAACCAAATTAATTAGACGGATATTATACCTCCAGTAGATAACTTAAAGATATTAGAAATCTTTAAGGACAAAAATAGAGAGGAGGGAGATGATGTTACGGACGCTTTAAGTACAATATTACGACTACTTAGAGAAGAGTTAAAAAAAAGCTAGTTAGTTAATTAGAGCACGGTCTAGGATAGAGCCGATAGAGCTATGTAATAAGGAATGGTAACTAAGGTTATATAAGGTAATCTATATAATCTATAAAATCTATAAAATCTATAATAGAGTAAATAGAGTATATATATATTATATATAAGGAGGATTTTATAGGAGTACGGTTATGTATTTAAGGACCCTTAGTCCCTACCTAGATAGTTCCTTCCTTATAGTAATTCTTAGAATATAATTAGAGTTAATTTATTAGGCAACTACTCCACTAGTTATTATTATATTGTTAACTTTAATTCACATTACCTACACACCTAGCCTAATAATGAGCCTATTGTAGTTCCTGCTACAAGGTTCCGTTACACTTACTATATAACTTAGCTACCCTTTATTTTATAGTTTAACTAGTTCTAATACCTCCCGCGCTTCCACTTCTAGTCTATTTATATCCTCTCTTAATAGCTGTATTACTACTAATATAAGGTCTGTAACACTATCTCTATTCTATAAGCTTTATAGTATATAGAAATTAAATAAGCGACTTAATTTAAAATCTATGGAAATTAAGTAATATAAATATATAAAAGTGGACCCCTAACTTTAAGGTCTATAACTTATTCTTTAACTATATCTAAGATATATAAGGGTAGTCTTAGAGCCTTTTAGGCTATAGTTTTATATCTTGGTATAGTACTGATAGTCAGTTATATATACCCCTAGATTTAACGATATAGTTAAAGCTGTAGAAAATAAATAAAGGTAGAAACTGTACCAAAGATAGAAAATTTAGATATAATTTTGGAGTAGTAAAAGGATAGGGTAATTATAACAGCATACTATAAATATTATAAATACTGTAGATATTGCGAATATTACAGATTTTGCAGATATTGCAAATATTATAAAGGTGTTAGTTACTAGATAGAATAGTAATATAATATTAAATATCTACTAAATTTAACTGCTTTATTTATGCTTTATGCTTTTAATGGAGTAAGATTTTAGTAAGGCTGTTAGTAGGCATTTTAGCCATAAAAACCTATTAAACGTTAATCTTTTTATCTTAGACTTCCTATTTAAGCTAGCACTAATAAATATTAATATATTAAATCTTAGTATTAAGTTTTAGTATATCCTGTCTTAGTAGGCGTATAGTTTATATATTGTTGTATAGTAGGGTAAATTTGCGTTCTAAATTAAAGCCGATTACTTTAAGGAATCGTTACTACTAGATAATTTTAATAGTGGTAGTAGACAGGGAGTAAAGTTCGGCTTTAGTAGTTAATTAAGTAATATATCACTATAGGATTACTTTTTAATTAATTAGTCCTCTAAATAGTATAAAGAGATATCCTTGAAAGCTTTATCTAGTCTCTTTATAGTCTGTAATTACTATATTAAATACTCTATAAAAGGTTATATTTTCTTCTTTAGGGTTTTTAAAGTAAACGTATACTCTAAAAGCTTCGCTAGAGTATTTAATAGCTATTAATTTTGTTCTAAGACAATAGGCAATAGTTTAGTTTACTACATTAAGGTATTTTTAATTTAGATTATATTACGGCGCTAGTAAAAACTAGTAAATATTAGTGGATTGTGGCGGACAATCGTAGATAGTTTTAGACAGTTTTAGATAATTGCTATTACGTAACTAGAGGATTATATATAACGTTAAGTAGCGCCACCCTCTATCTCCTTTCCTTTTCTTAGCTTTAAATCCTTATTTATAGACTACTAATTATATAGGCTTACGCGTCCCTCTTACCGTACTTATACCTTAATTAACTAAGTTACTAATATTATCTAAAGCTTATCTACTCTTCTTTCTAAGAAGGAACTTAAATATATCTATAGGACTGTTATAGGACGGGGGCAGTGGCTACAAAGCGTATGTATTTGAGGAGTCTATAAGACGTTACGCGATTGATCGTAAGGGTTAAGGGCGTAAGGAGGTGATATACCTACGCATAGCTAATATAAGCTGTATGTAAGGTGTATATAAGAGTATAGGGCTCTCCTATAGAGGCCCCTGCGGTGGGGTTTTATAATACTACCCCCCCTCCTATAGAGGCGGAGCTTTAGTAACACTGTGGTTACTATATATATATAAAAGGGACACTTAAGGTATAGAAAAGAAGAAAGGGGGGTATTACTAAAGGTTTAAAACAATGTTATATAATAAGGCTTAGTATCTAAAAATCTAACTAATTAGATAACTTTAACCGCTGGTTAAAGTTCCTAAATATCCTAACAATATTCCGGTTACGTAATCGCACTTTATTATAATCTAACGGTAATTTGCCCTTACGTGGTAATATATAACGGTTTAACTCTATAAGGGCTCTTATAGAGGATTAGGTATAAAATCTCTACTTAGGCCCGGTTTCTATAGGTTTACGTAGTAAAAGTTGCTAATTAAATCCTTTGCATTTTAAAAGTCTTTTTATAGTTGCTATTCTGGCTAATCTATATTAAATCCTATATATATAGCTCTGTAGTAAAGCCGTCGTCCTTTACCTTTACTAAAGTATTTAAAGTTAATAATTTGTTTAACGGTCTACTCCTTATAGTTTTTATCTTTATTCTTATTTTAAATTAATACTAGTAGGGGTTTAGGCTATATCTACCCTAGTAAGGGGTTAGGCTAATAAAGGTATAGTAGTTATAGGTAAAATACGGGCTATATTCCGCGGGTAGCTAGGGTAAGTAGAAGTTCTAGCTTATATATAGCTCCTCTATTAATAACTTATTTAATTAAATAGGGGCTAAGGTTTTTATAATTAAGTAACTTTATAGGCCTCTACGTAAAGATATTATATATATTTAGCTATACCTAGTTACTAACACGTATCTTTAGTAGTGGCGTTCTATAACGGTTAGTAAAGTAGGCCTACTTTACTTAAGCCTAAGCCATTTCTCCCTTATAGTAGTTAAGTAGATTTTTTATATAGTCTATATACTAGTTAATAAGTAGTATCTTAAGGCGTTTTTTATATAGTAGTTTCTTATTAATAGGTTTTAGTGGCTCTATACCGGATTAGGGGTAATAACCCTTATTCACAAAGAACGGGGTAAGTCCTATAGTAGTTAAGACATAATTATTCACTATAAATTTATTTAGTAGGAGGTAATCTACCTAGTTATTTTAACTATAGGCAACTACTTATTATAGGTACGCTTTTATACTAGTATTAGCGTTTTCTAGTTACCTAGCAGTTTTATAATAAAAGGATATAAATATCTTAACAGAGATGCTAAGGCGTTAGTAGATTCGTCTTTATATATTAGAGTTAAATTATATGCCTTAGTTAGACGTAATAGAGTTAGGTAACCTATATAGTCAGTAAACTTTGCAGAAAAAGGCGTTAGTAACGTCGCTAACGGCTACGCCTTTAGTTAGGACGTAGTGGCGCTCTTTTATAAGTCGGTATATTATTATAAGGATGTTCTTATAGGTACGGCCGTGTTGTTTGTGGGGTAGTAGGTTAATAACGAAATTTATAGCAATATCTACCTATTATCGTATAGATACTAGTAAAGGGTATAGTAGTCCTTAGTGCTTTATATTAAAGGCCTTAGTATACTTATAACCGTAGCAGGCGCCTATAAAAGCGTTTAACTAAGTCTATTATTTTTAGCTAGAAGTAATATCGGCTAAAAAGCTTATAGGTTCTTCCTCTATTTAGGTAGCCGCTTAATTAAAGGTTATAGGCCATTTAGATTAGTTACCGTTATAAATTTTCTAAGTTGGGAATAAATAGGTGGCCTCTATAATAGAGCCTATTCTCTTTTACTTTTAAGGCTACTATATTAATTTAGCCTAAGCTTTAGAGATTAGTAGGTAGCGTATAGGCGCTAGTGGTCTTTACGGTAATAAGTTAATATAGTAATAGGTTAATAAAGGTATTATATACTGTAATAATAAGCTTATTAATTTTAGGAGATAACTCTAGTTCTATAGTATAAAGCTAAGGTTTAGTTAGCTCTATTATAGGTAGTATACCTAGGGCCAAATTTTATGCTTTTAGGATTAGTTGTTATTAGAACTAATTATAAAGGTCTTATAAGCGGTATATTAGGCTATTAGGCTTAATACCTTATACTCCTAGTCTATATATAATTTTAAAGTTAAAACTAAAGAGAAACTCGTTCTAGCGTACGTAGTATTAGTTTAGCTACTTTATAGTTATAAAGTACTTAAAGTTATAATAAGCCGTAAGGACTTTGGTTGGCTAATTAGGTTCTACTAAAAAGAGTTCTAGTTAAAATTCCTTAAACGCTTATATAATTATAAGAAGTTCCTTATTATAGATCTTATATATCACGGGACAAGAGCAGTGGCTACAAAGCGTATGTATTTGAGGAGTCTACAAGGCGTTGCGCGATCGATCGTAAGGGTCGAGGGTGTAAGGAGGTGATATACCTACGCGTAGCTGACATAAGCTATACGCGAGGTGTACGCGAGAGCACGGGGCTCTCCTATAGAGGCCCCTGCGGTGGGGTTCCGTGACATTATAGTTATACTCTTATAGTATAAGCTTAGATAAGTAGAATGCAACTAGGTAAAGAAGACTGTTATTACCTATTTAAAAAAGGACGCCTATGTTAATATAGTCTAAGGAGTTAGTTTTAAGATAAAGTTATTATTCTAGTATAAAGTAAGCTAGGATAAGTGCTTTAGTAAAAGTATTTTTAAGGTTTTAAAACGCCTTCTTATATTTAGGCGTTTAGGTAAAGCATAAATATATTTTTCTTTCTTTTATAAAAAGGCCCTTTATTTGCATTATTACTATAAGTAGTACTACCACGCCTAAGAAGTTGTATATAAATTTTTAATAGAAGTTAGTAAAACTAAGAAAGGCTTATACGTCCTTAATATAGTTAGGGGCTTACCATTTAGTAACTGTATATACCTTTTTAGGGTCTATATAAATACCCTTAGTAGTAACAATTAGTTTAAGGTATTTTACTTCTATAACTAAGAATTTACACTTCTTTAAATTAATATAGAGTCCTATATCCCTAAGGCGCTATAAGACCTTTTAAACGTACTTAGTATGCTTAAAAGGGTTATTATTATAAATAAGTATATCGTCTAGGTACGCAGAGTAGAAGTTATTAAGATAGTCTTATAAGGCGTTATTAATATAGCTTTAGAAGGTGCTTAGGCCGTTATATACGCTAAAGGGTATAATAGTATATTTAAATTAGCCGAAGCGTAATATAAATGCGGTTTTCTATTTATTACCTTTCTATATTTAGAGATAGTTAAAGGCGGTAATAATATTAAGCTTAGTATAGATTTTAGCTTAGCTAAGCCGCTTAAAGGTCTCCCGTATAAGCGGTACTAGGTATTAGTTTTTAATTATAATAGCGTTAAGTCCTCTATAGTTAATATAAAATTAAATACCTCCTTTTAACTTCTTAGCGAGAAGAATAGGGGCGGCTACTAGTAATATGCTAGGACAAATAAACCCTTTATTAAGGTACTTGTTAATATACTTTCTTATAACTAAAAGTTTATCTTTTAATATTAGGTAGGGTCTCTTATAAGGTAGCGTTTTTCCTTATTTAATATTAATAGCATAGTTATTAGGTTAATATGGGGAAAGTATATCTACGCCCTTTTATAAGTATATATTAATAAAGTTATAGTACCTCTTAGGGAGGAGCTTATAGAGTTCTTTATTAGTAAGTCCTTTTTTAAGCTTTATAAACTTCTTAAAGTCTAAAGGTAAAAGTCTATAGAGTTTTATAGGGGCGTCGTCTTTTAAAAGGTTAACTATATTTACCTTATTACTATAGAGGACGTAGTTCTATTCTTTATTAAGCTTATATAGTTATAAATAGGAAGCTATAGTAACGGTTTAGCCTTTCCTATATACTAAATAGTAAAAGGCCATAGCACTTATATAGTAGCAATTAATCATAGGTAGGGTAATAAGGGTTTTTTTAGGTTAATATCCTAGTAAGTAAATAGAGGCGGCTAGGCTATGTCCTAGGTAAGTCTCTCTATAGTATTTAGAGTTAAAGGTTATTTCTTTCTTTTGTTAGTTAATAGTAGGGTTATATTATTTAAGCTAGCTTATTCTAAGAATAATAGGGTAGTTAGTAAGTAGTATAATATAGGCCTAGAGTTCTTCCTAGTGCCTATTTATATCTAAGTAGAGTTATACTATATAGGTAATCTTTTATACGATATAACTACTATTAGCAAATTATAAGGCGCGGGCTTTAATAAGGGGTAAGATAGGTAGGTTATAAGTGCGTATAAATTAAGTATTTATAAATTAGTTAGTAGCTCTATAGTTAATTATAAAACGGCTTTTATATTATTTTTTAGTAGTAGTTCCTATTATAGATAAAACTATCTATTTCCGTCTATTTATCTTTATTAAGTTATTTATTAAGTAGGCTAATATATAATAATAATACATTGCTTAACGTCCGATTTAGATCCCTATTAGGCCTATGTAAACTACTCCTTATATACATATAGGGAGAAAACTCTATTTAAGAAAACCCTGTAATATATCTTCCTGCCTTTTAGGACTCGCCTATAGGGCGCCTATAAGGCGCCTGCAAGTCGCCTATAGTACTCCTACTACCTTACTTTTTAACCTCCTTAGGAACTACTACTGCTGTAATAAGCCTATAGACGCGCTAGTATTATAAACTTTACTCTACTACTATAGAGTTATTAGGGGGCGCCCGTTACTCGCCCCCCTACCTTTTATTACTATTTCCTTTATAACCTAGAACTGGTTTAGTATATTTTAGATAATAAGCTACTAGGTAACTACCTTAAGGCCTTTTTATATCAAGAGTAGTGTCTTATAGTTCTCTATACCAGCTACTAAGAGTATTACTTCTTAGTTAGTGCGTAAGGGGTATAATAGTATTACGTATTTTAGTGTCTATCTTAACCAGCTATATTTACATCTTAGGCTACCTACTAGGACACCTACCTAGTAAAGTTAGGCTTTTAGTTCTATTATTCTTATTCTTAAGAGTATTGCCATTATATTTTCTGCCTTTATTAGGCCTTCTTAGAGCCCTAGAGTATTTACCCCCTATAGCGTTAACTATACTACGGCTTAGGTTCCTCTTGCCTTAATTAGCCTCTATACCTTTAACTCCTATACACCTCTCTAGTATTAGTTTAGCCAGTATTATATTATAGTAGATAGTTTCCTAGCGTTCTTTTATACTCTACTTTAGCTCCTTTCTCTCTCTTACTATTATTCTTACTGGCCTCTTACGCGTCTCCCTTTCTCCTCTATATAGGCCTAGGCCCTAAAGCAGCACTATTCTTCTTCTACTTTCTTTACCTATTTCTCTAATATATCTTCCCTACTTTAGGGTTATTAGTTTGTTCTCCTATAAGGCGCCTTAGAGTCCCTCTATAGTTTATTTAGGCGTATTTTAATATACTTTATAATATTAAAGTTACGTTTCTTTTATGCCCTTTATATTACAGCGGCTTTAATATATAGTTATAGGGGGGGAATATTAGCTTCCTTCTTAAGCAGTACTATAGCCGTTCGCTTATATCCGCCTATTATACTCTAAAGGTAGGCTATTTAGACCTTTTAGAGTAGTTAAAGGAGCGATTTAGGGGGGCCTTTTTTAGATTCTCTAATAGCCCAAATACTGGACCTATATGTTATAGTTGGCCGGACTATTACTATATATAGTAGGGGTAACCTTTAAAAGTATAGGCCTTATATAAAATTAATAATCCTAGATAATATAATATACTATACTTAGCCCTTATAGGCCGCTTATACCGCATATACGCTTTACTAGAGCTTACTAACTACCTATACTCCTAATACTTTTAGGCCTTAAACTAGTTAACCCTTAAAGCCTTAAATACGGATTATATACTAAAGATCTACAGATTAGTTACGTTTTCTTATAAAATAGATTAGCTGGTATTTCTCTAGTAAGAATTAGACTCTATATTATCTTGCCTATTCTATATAGGTATTATAAGCTTTCTCTAGTGTTCTGTAATTCTTTACAGCTATTAGCCTATATATAATTAGGTTTATATTATTAATAAAGCCTATCCCCTAGGTTGCCCCTTCCTTAAAAAAGTTAAGTAGGTTGCTTATAAAGAAAAGGAAAAGTATAGGTAAGAGGGGTAATCCTTATGGTATTCCTATTACAACTATAATAGGGGGGCTTTAGTATCCGCTAAAGACTAGTAATATTTCTTTTTAACCTATAAACTCTTAAATAAATTATATAATCTATTCTAGGAAGCCTTTTACCCTAAGGATATATAGGAGACGCTTATAGGGGACGTTATTATAGGCGCCACTAATATCTAGGCTAAGTATTAATACTATAAAGTCCCTTCGCATCGCCTATATAGATTTAATAGTGGCAGCGAGTAGTATAAGTGCTAATAGTATTAAGCGGTTCTTTCTTGCCCCTATTTAGCTTTATAGTAGTAGGGCGTATTTCTTAGCCGTATCTGCTATATAGTCCGCTATTACCCTTTCTAAGATCTTACTAAGGGTATTCTCTAAGGCAATAGGACGGTAGCTCCCTAGAAATAAGTAGTCTGCTTTACCTTCTTTACATAGAATAAACGTTATTATAGCTCTTCTAAGTCTTAGGTAGTAGCCTATTATAAAGTATACTCTAGCTATATCCGTAAGCTAAGGTGCTACTAGTAGTCCGTAGGTCTTTAGGCTTTATTTAGGTCCTATCTAGTCCTAGTGCTATATTATTTAAAAGGCGGCTAATAGTTCTGGCCATTTCTTTAGTTATTATATCGCTGTTAACCTTTAGGCGAGTCACTAGTGCTTCGCCTATAATATCGCTAAGGTCTACTAAAGCTGGTTAAGGGAAAAATCTTTCTATAAGGATCTTTGCCTTTTTATTATTATTGCTTATAGTTAGTAATTTACCTAGTCTTTACAGGGGCGGAAGGTATAGGTTTTCTACTAGACGTCCCACCTTTCTCTTTACTTATTTTGCTATTCTCTAAAGACCTTTATTATAGGGGAGTCTCGGGTTAATAGTATGCTTATTTATAAACCGTCTCTAGCTATTCCTTACTTCTTTTTTTAGGGTATTCTTTAGCTAGTTTCTTGTATCTTTATATTATCTCTTATCTTTAGAATTATAGCTACTTATATATTTTCTTTTTACTTATTATTAACTGGTAATAAGAACTGCGCATTATACGGAATATATATATCGTATATAGGGGCCCGGTTTTAAGACCGGGCAGTACTCTTTTAGCCCGTTTTTAATTGCTACCTAAATCCTTTTTAGTCTTTGGTTAATTTCCTTAGGGGTAGCTAATAAGCCTCGCTTGTTTAGTATTGGGTGGATTTCTTCTAGGTCTTAAAGTTGTTATTTAACTGTATTAAGGAAGCTATTTATCTTAAGCTTTCTTATTACGTATCTTTGTAAGGACGTAAAGAGACTTTAGGGAAGATTTAAAGGAATGATATAAATTCTATCTAAATCTAAGGGTATATAGCTCTCGCTAAGAACAAGACGTTGCGTAAAGAAGAGAAAGAAATAATAAGAGAATTATATAATTAAATAGTTAGGGGCTTTGTGGTTAATGCGTGCGTATATATATACGCGGTCTTTAACGGACTTTAGTAATTTAATTAATCTAGCAGATTTTGGTTAAAGCGTTAGAATTTATCTGTTAAGTGTTTCACTAAGACATACTTACTATAACTAGGCTAGTCCCGTTATAGTACCCCCCTTTTAGCTAAAGGTCTAAATAATTTAATTTTAGTTAAGACTTATAACTTATTGCGTATTATATTTTTGCGTTAGGTGGCAGTATAGGGTTTTACTAATTCTATCGTTAAATGGGCTAATTAGGATTTTCTATCCCCAGGATAGAAAATCGCTATTAACTTGGTTAAGGCGGTGAGTAAAACTAATATCTTTATAATAGGTCTTGGCAAGGCGGATCTAACTAATTAAATAACTTTAACTAGCGGTTGAAGTTCCTTAATATCTTATATATTACGTAATTATATCATAAACATTATAATATATTTTAAGTCTTTTTTAATTTTAAGCTTCCCACTATCGTGTTTTGTGTATTTATGTTAGGTAGTAATTATTTACTTTTATATCGTGTCTATCTAGCTAAAATAGGCTATAAAGGATAGTCCTTATAGAATTCTTTTATTAAGGAAGGCGTATCGGTTTTAATCTAGTTATAGGTTTCCTAAGTTTATATTTTATATCCTTCCTATTTAACAAGAAGTTTAAATTATTTAGATTATATCTTCTATTGTATATTATTAATTAAGTTAATAAAGTAAGAACTATTACCATTGTTAATAATTATGGGAGGTAGCGGTAGTACTTCGCGAGTTATAGGTT
Organism: Cenococcum geophilum 1.58; assembly: GCF_001692895.1. Lineage (NCBI taxonomy): Eukaryota > Fungi > Ascomycota > Dothideomycetes > Gloniales > Gloniaceae > Cenococcum > Cenococcum geophilum. Next base: position 737,348 of record NW_027137621.1, on the reverse strand, counting down.
TACCCTTTAAGGGTTGCAGCAAGTTTATATAAAACATTAGATATATTTTTATTTTAGTTAATAGTTTAAATTTATAAGTATATGGGCTTAGTTTCTTCTTAACTTAGTATAGGCCCGTAAACTTCTAGTCTAGTTTCTTTAAAGGTTGTTAAGTCTTTAGGTTTTATATATTTAGGTAAACTATATTACCTTTCTTAAAGTCCTACGCGGGAGCTTATTCTTTATTTATATGCTATTCCTATACCGTTTAAGCGTACGCTAATTTACTTTATAATAGTTCCGTTAACTGCTTTATTTAATTAGCAAAGTTATATACGTTAATTAGTTAAATCCTCTTAATCATAGGTCCTATTATATTAATTTTGGGTTATAGTTTAAATCTAAGTTAAGGGTCTTATCTATAGGTCGCGTAGAACGGCATTACGCCTATTAATTTGTTTCTTATATTATTCGCAGTAAACTTAGCTAATAGTAGCTATTTTTCCTAGTCATCTTATAGGTAGGAGTAGTATATTAATAAGTATTATTTTATAATTGCGTTCGCAATTTTAGTTTAACTATCTATTTCTAGATAAAATGCAGTTAAGAGTTGTATATACTATTAGATCATTCTTTATTTAAAGAGGGATAATATTAAATAGAATTTTTTTTATATACTTAATCGTTTATATAGGGTTTACTAAAAGTCTAAAATAAACTAGCTTCCGCGGTTAGATATTATTAAATTAAAAAGTCTATATAGCTTAAAGACGTACTTAATAAAACATTTGGCTACTAATATTATATTAATTAAGTCTATAGGAATTTTATATTATATTTTTATAAAATAGTTAATAACTACTATAATATTCGTAAACCTATTACTATTAGGTAGATTAACTATAAAGTTAATTAAGATATCTCGCCATCTTTATATTGGAATTGGCAACGGTTAAAGTACTCCTTACTTCTTTATATAAGAGGTCTTCCTATATACTTAAACATATTTTTATATATAGTTGTATATTATAGGCTAGTAATATACTTATTAGATAATCTTATAGGTCTTTATATAGCTAGGATACCCTACTATAAGGGAATTGTATATAAATTCGAGCATCTTAAATTATAAGGGTTTAGAATTTAGGACTACTATCTTCTATTAATAGTATAACCAATTATTATAGATTTTATATTTAGCGAGTGTAATATCCTTATATTACCGTTTCCCTATTTAAATCGCTTTTATTATATTTACTATCTAGGGGTTATTCTTATATTTGTACTCTATTAATTTATTAATTTCTATATCCCATTTATTAATTTCTAATTTATCCCTATTAAGCTCCACGTTTAAAAATATAGGGCGTAGTTTCTTAAAGCGTTTAGGGGGCAGTAGAATTTATAATTAATTTATAATCTATTTATTAGAGGCGTTTATAGGTAAGTCCTATAATTATTATATTAATAAATTAAGCTTCTAATTAAGTTTACTATATCGGTATATAATCTTAAAGTTAAATTATAAAAGGTATTCGGCTTAATAAATTTAGCGTTATATTAATTACTTTATAGTTATAAGGTACTACAGGTTTTTATAGTCCGTTAATACGCGTATTAGGAATAACAATCCTTTAAGTTTTAGGCGCTATTATTTAAAGCATCTAATAATTATAAGTAGTTCCTTATTATATATCTTATAGTTTAATTTAATAGGGATAGGTTTCTAGAAGAGGAAGGCTACTAGGCGCAACTCGCCGTTCTTATTATATTATAATAATACTCCTTTTAGTATATAGTTAGACGAGTCTGTTTTAATAATATATTTAAGGTCTAAATTAAAGTAGGTAAGAATTAGAGTAGTTATAAAATAATATTTTAGGTTATTAAAAGCTTATTTATATTTAGTAGTTTATTTAAATCTTATATTCTTTCTTATTAAGTTTAACGTAAGTGATGGGGTTATGAAGGTTTCGCACATCAAAACAAGCGCATAGACAAAATTTGTTTGCAAAACCCGCAAACCTTCATAACTAGGGACACCTTTATAACCCCATCACTTACGTTACTAATAGCTAAATAATTTTTAAAAAGTAATTAATAAATTAACGGTAAAAATTTGCAAATTTTAGAAATCCTTAGATATCTTATATACTACTAGGACTTTCCTAGTTTATAATTATAGCGATATTTTTAGTATCTATTTTAATTTTATTACGGGATATAATTAGGCCTAAGTACGTAACTTTAAATATATAAAACTTATATTTCTTAATATCGTATTATAAGCCTGCGTCTTATAGACGTTTAAGGACTATTTAAATATACTTCTAATACTTAGAAAGTAAAGATAAATAAATTAAGATATTATTAATATACGCGGTAATAAATATATTAAGGAATTTATAAAATATATTAATAACGTATTACTAAAACATACTAGGACCGTTTTTTATACTAAATAGCATTACTAGGTATTTAAAAAGTCCCTATTATATACAAAAAGCTATATACTTTTTATCTCCTTTATAAATACGGATTTGATTAAAGGTAGTGACTATATTAAGCTTTATAAAGTATTATACTTTTACTAAGTAGTTAAGCATTTCTTAAAATAAAGGAATTAAATATTAGTTTTAAATCGTAATTATATTTAGGGCTTAATAATTAATATAGAACCTTAAGCCTCCTTTAGGTTTCTTAACAAATAGTATAAATAAGGTAAATAGTAATTAACTAGGGCGAATAAATCCTTTTTCTAGGTGCTTTTTAAGGTATTACTATATTATAAGTAGCTCTTTTTATAATATACCGTATAACGGGCTAAACTTTGGCATTATACTAGGTTTAAGTTCTATTTTAAAATCGTACTTATCTTAATATAGGGGTAATTAGTTTGCGAATCGTTTCTTAAACATATTAATTAGATTATAATATTCTTTAGGTATAAAAGGTTAGGGGTTAATATATTGCTTTAGTTCTAACGCCTTCTTAATATCTTTTAATGTTATAGCAAAGATTTTATAGTCTTATTTTCTTACTAATAAATAAAAGGGTACAGCTTATACTATATAAAATTTAAGGGGTTTTAATATATTATCTTCGCATTCTTTACCGTAATTAGCAGTTATAACTTTATTATATTAGTTTAAGGTTTATAGTAAGGGTAATTTATATTATATTAAATTTAAATAGTCGTGTGTATGTTTATAGGGTAAGTAGTATTTTAAATAATAATTTCGGCAGTAGGTTGTACGGAATTTTAGTATTTTTTTTAACCTAGCTAATTAAAGAGTTGTGTTATTTTAGCTATCTATATTTAAGTATTACCTTATAATACTTTAAAGGTATTATAAATAGGGAAACGTATTTAAGATATTCGCCTATTTGCATTTTTATAAGAGTATAGTACGTTAGTTCGCTATATATTAAAGCCTTACTATTAAAGCCTTATAGGCCTTAGGGCTTATTAAGTTTCTTTAAATTTAAGCGTTAAGTTTTCGCGTAGTTTATATTAATAAAGCCTATACTAGTAGCTCCGCTATCTATAAGGATTTATACTTTCTTCTATTTTCTAAATATTTAAATTTTGCGAAGTATATTAAAGGAGTTGTATTATATATTAGCGCTAAAAGAGCCTAAACACTTATACTCTTTTACTTCTTATTTTAAGGCGTAACTTAGCCCTAGGATAATTTATTTTCTAAGTTAATTATAGGTAAGATACTTTATAGCAACTAAGTATAATTTATGGAATAAGTGTAACTTAAGGACTAAGAGGAGCTACGGTAGACCTTTTTAAAAGGGTAAGTTTAGCAATCCCTTTAAATAGATCCCCTTTTTCTATATCTAAAATCTTCTCTATTTACAGCTTATATTCTTTATTTATTAGTTTTTAAGGGTATATAGGATTAAGCGGCGTTAAGGTCTATAGAGTTATATATAGGGCTTTTAGGTCTTAGAGATAGATTGCGCTTTAAAGTATATATTAATTTTATAGAGTTTTAGACGTAAGATATAGTTAGCTTTAGAGAATAAGTCTATTTATTATATTAGAGGTTTTTATTAATTTATTAACATATTATAGCAAATTTAGGTAAGTCTTTTAGCAGTTCTCTACTTACTAACTATACTCTAATTTTATCTAAAATAGCTTAATAGAGAGTAGTAACTCTAGCGGCTTTATTCTAATCTAGTTTATTAATAAGGCCTAAAAATTCCAAAAAGAAGCTAGTAAAGTCTCGGTTCCGTTATTATAGGTTTTTAAGTTTAGTAATAGCTATATATTTACAGCTGGCGTTATTATACGTTTATTCTTATAAAGAGATAAAGATTTTAAAATTAATAAAGGTGCTATTATGGAAGAATAGGTCTATAGTTTACATAGCGTCTTTACTTAAATAAGACATTCCATAGCTAATCTTACTAGCTTTAGTAGGGTATTAGTTATAGTTTATTAAAAGTTTAAGATAGAGCTTAGTTATAAAGAGATGTAGGTTATTCTCATTTCTATTAAATATTAGAGGTGTTACGGAACGTAAGCAGTAGCTATAGAGCGTATGTATTTAAGGAGTCTATAAAACGTTACGCGATCGATTATAAGGGTCAAGGGCGTAAGGAGGTAATATACCTACGCGTAGCTAATATAAGCTATATATAAGGTATACGTAAAAGCACAGGGCTCTCCTATAGAGGCCCCTACGGTAGGGTTCTATAACACTACCCCCCCTTCTATAGAGGCGGAGCTCTGGCAACGCTGTGGTTACTATATATATATAAAAGGGGCACTTAGGATATAAAAAAGAAGAAAGGGGGGTATTGCTAAAGGTTTAAAACAACGTTATATAATAAGGCTTGGCATCTAAAAATCTAACTAATTAGACAACTTTAACCGCTGGTTAAAGTTCCTGGATATCTCGACGATATTCTAGTTACGTAATCGCACTTTACCGCAATCTAACGGTAATTTGCCTTTACGTAGTAATGTATAACGGTTTAACTCTATAAGGGCTCCTATAGAGGATTAGGTATAAAATCTCTGCTTAAGCCCGGTTTCTATAGGTTTGCGTAGTAAAAGTCGCTAATTAGATCCTTTGTATTTTTAAAGTCTTCCTATAGTTACTATTCTAGCTAATCTATGTTAAATCCTGTGTATATAGCTCTGTAGTAGAGCTGTTATCCTCTGCCTTTACTAAAGTACTTAAAGTTAATAATTTATTTAATAGTCCACTCCTTGTGGTTCTTGTCTTTGTTCTTATCTTAGATTAGTACTAATAGAGGTTTAGGCTATATCTGCCCTAGTAAAGGGTTAGGCTAATAGAGGTATAGTAGCTATAGGTAAAATATAGGCTATATTCTACGGGTGGCTAGAGTAGGCGGGAGTTCTAGCTTATATGCGGCTCCCCTATTAATAACTTATTTAATTAAATAGGGGCTAAGGTTCTTATAATCGAGTGACTTTATAGGCCTCTATATAGAGATATTATGTGTATTTAGCTATACCCAGTCGCCAATACGCATCTCTGGTGGTGGCGTTCTATAGCGGTCAGCAAAGTAGGCCTACTTTACTTAAGCCTAGGCCATTTCTCCCTTATAGTAGTTAAGTAGATTTTTTNTANGGTNTNNATNCTAGTTAGNAAATANTATCTTAANGCNTTTTCTATATAGCAGTTTCTTATTAATAGGTTCTAGTGGCTCTATGCTAGATTAGGGGTAATAACCCTTATTCGCAAAGAACGGGGTAAATCCTATAGTGGTTAAGACATGATTATTCGCTATAAATTTACCTAGTAGAAGGTAATCCACCTAATTATCTTAACTATAGGTAACTACCTATCGTAGGTACGCTTTTATACTGGCATTAGCGTTTTCCGGTTACCTAGCAGTTTTATAGTAAAAGGATATAGATATCTTAACGGAGATACTAAGGCGTTGCCAGATTTGTCTCTATATATTAAAGTTAAATTATATACCTTAGTCGGACGTAATAGAGTTAGGTAACCTATATAGTTAGTAAACTTTATAAAGGAGGGCGTTAGTAACGTCGCTAACAGCTACACCTTTAGTTAGGACGTAGTGGCGCTATTTTATAAGTCGGTATATTATTATAAGGATGTTCTTATAGGTACGGCCGTGTTATTTATAGGGTAGTAGGTTAACAACGAAATCTATAGCAATATCTGCCTATCGTCATATAGGTACTAGTAGAGGGTATAGTAGTCCTTAGTACTTTATATTAAAGGCCTTAGCGCGCTTATAACCGTAGTAGGAGCCTATAAAGCGTTTAACTAAGTCTATTATTTTTGGCTAGAAGTAGTATTAGCTAAGAAGCTTATAGGTTCCTTCTCTACCTAAGTAGCCGCTTAATTAGAGGTTGTGGGCTATTTAGATTAGTTGCCGTTATAGATTTTTAAATTAGGGATAAATAGGCGACCTCTATAATAGAGCCTGTTCTCTTTTACTTCTAAGGCTGCTATATTAATCTAGCCTAAGCTTTAGAGGTTAATAAGTAGCGTATAGGCGCTAGCGGTCTTTGCGGCTATAAGTTAATACAGTAATAGGTTAATAAAAGTATTATATGCCGTAGTAATAAGCTTATTAATTTTAGAAGGTAACTTTAGTTCTATAGTATAAAGCTAAGGTATAGTTAGCTCTATTATAGGTAGTATACCTAGGGCCAAATTTTATGCTTTTAGAATCGTTTATTATTAGAACTAATTATAGGGGTTATCTTTAGACTAAGGAAGGTCTTGCGAGCGGCGTATTAGGCTATTAGGTTTAGTACCTTATACTCCTAGTCTATATATAATTTTAAAGTTAAAACTAAAGAGGAACTCATTTTAATATACTTAGCGTTAGTTTAGCTACTTCATAGTTATAAAGTACTTAAGGTTATAATAGTCCGTAAGGACTTTAGTTAGCTAGTCGGGCTCTACTAAGGAAAGTTCTAGTTAAAATTCTTTAAACGCTTATACAATTGTAAGGAGTTCTTTATTATAGATCTTATAGTTATACTCTTATAGTATAAGCTTAGACAAGTAGAATATAACTAGGTAAAGGAAACTATTATCGCCTATCTAGGAGAGGACGCCTACGTTAACGTGGTTTAAGGAGTTGGTTTTAAAATAAAGTTGTTATCCTAGTGTAAAGTAGGCTAGGATAGGTGCTTTAGTAAAGGCATTTTTAAGGTCTTAGAACGCCTTCTTATATTTAGGCGTCTAGGCAAAACGTAGGTACGTTTTTCTTCCTTTTATAAAAAGGCCCTTTGTTCGCATTATTGCTATAAGTAGTGCTACTACGCCTAAGAAATTATATATAAATTTTTAATAGAAGTTAGCGAAACCAAGAAAGGCTTATATATCTTTAATGTAGTTAAAAGCTTACTATTTAGTAATTATACGTACCTTCTTAGAGTCTATACGGACACCCTTAGTAGTAATAATTAGTCTAAGGTATTTTACTTCTGTAACTAAGAATTCGCATTTTTTTTAAATTAATATAAAGTCCTACGTCCCTAAGGCGCTATAGGACCTTTTAAATATGTTCGGTATACTTAAAAGGGTTATTACTATAAATAAGTATATTATCTAGGTACGCAGAGCAGAAGTCATTAAGGTAGTCCCGTAAGGCGTTATTAATATAGCTTTAGAAGGTGCCTAGGCCGTTATATACGCTAAAGGGTATAACGGTATATTTAAATTGGCTAAAGCGCAATATAAATACGGTTTTCCATTTGTTACCTTCCTGTATTTAAGAGTAGTTAAAGGCGGTAATAATATTAAGCTTAGTATAGATTTTAGTTTAGCTAAGCCGCTTAAGGGTCTCCTATATAAGCGGTACTAGGTATTAGTTTTTAATTATAATAGCGTTAAGTCCTCTATAGTTAACGTAGAATTAGATACTTCCTCCTAGCTTCTTAGTAAGAAGGATAGGGGCAGCTGCTAGTAATATACTAGGACAAATAAACCCTTTATTAAGGTGCTCGTTAATATACTTTCTTATAACTAAAAGTTTATCTTTTAATATTAGGTAGGGTCTCTTATAAGATAGCGTTTTTACTTATTTAATATTAATAGTATAGTTATTAGGTCGATATAGGGGGAGTATATTTACGCCCTTTTGTAAGTATATATTAATAAAGTTATAGTACCTCTTAGGGAGGAGCTTACAGAGTTCTTCGTTAGTAAGTCCTTTTTTAAGTTTTATAAACTTCTTAAAGTCTAAAGGTAAAAGTCTATAAAGTTCCGCAGGGGCGTTATCTTCTAAAAGGTTAACTATGTTTATCCTATTACTATAGAGGACGTAGTCCTATTCTTTATTAAGCTTATATAGTTATAATTAGAAAGCTGTAGTAACGGTCTAGCCTTTCCTATATACTATACGGTAAAAGGCCGCAGTACTTATATAGTAGTAGTTAGTTATAGGTGGGGTAATAAGGGGTTTCTTAGGTTAATATCCTGGCGAGTAAATAGAGGCGGCTAGGCTATGTCCTAGGCAAGTCTCTCTACAGTATTTAGAGTTAAAGGTTACTTTTTTCTTTTCCTAGTTAATAGCGGGGTTATATTATTTAAGCTAGCTTATTCTAAGGATAATAGGGTAATTAGCAAGTGGTATAATATAGGCCTAAAGCTCTTCCTGGTGCCCGTTTATATCTAAGTAAAGTTATACTACGTGGGTAATCTTCTATATGGTATAACTACTATTAGCGAGTTATAGGGCACGGGCTTTGGTAAAGGGTAAAATAGGTAGGTTATAAGTGCGTATAAGTTAGGTATCTATAAATTAATTAGTAGCTTTACAGTTAATTATAAAACGGCTTTTATATTGTTTTATAGCAGTAGTTCCTATTATAGGTAAAACTATCTATTTCTATCCGTTTATCTTTACTAAGTTATCTATTAAGTAGGCCGATATATAGATCCCTTTATTATTAGGGTGTCCTAACCCACAACTTAGGGCTAGGACTTAGCATTTTCTACTTCTATATCCGATTCTACTACTATTACTATATCTTCGTCTTGTATAGTAGTAGCGCATAGCAACATATTTAGTGTTTAGGGCATTAGGTTAGGTATTAGGCGGCGGGTACTAAACCTAGCCATTAAGTAGTTTAGGTTATCGCAATAATAGCCTTCTTAATAGCATCTATAGCAGCGTCCTAATTTCTAAAGTAGCTCGCGCTCTCTATTTAGGAGTATTTGCGGAAAGGTTAGTATAGAGAGGTTAATATTGGCTCTAGTAGTACTTAAGGTAGTAGGCGTTGGTGGCTTAGTATATATAGGTTTAGTAGGCCTAAAGGGCTTTTATAAAGAAGTCTTTAAGTAAAAGTTAGTAGTAGTAATCTAATTTAGTTGTCGTTTAATCTTCTATAGGGCTGCTACTATCTTATAAACATTGTTATAGTTATAGCTAGCGGCTGCGTAACTAAGGCGATAAGTAACTTTTTTAAGGAGATCCTCCTAGTCTTTAGTATTGTCTTAGGCGAGGGCTTTAGTATATTCCTAGAATTTAATATAAAACTCATTAAATAATTTAGTAGGGCTTATCTTTAGGGCACGTAGTTTAGCTCGGCTAGTGGCCAGTAGGTTATAGTTGCGGTATATTAGGTTAAGATTATTAAGGACTTCTTAGTAAGACTACTACTTCTAGGGGCTACTAGTCTCCTATTAGGTAAAGAGTCTATTAAATAGTATACCCTTTATTCGCCCAATAATATAGCTAATCTTAATATCTTCTATAGAAAAAGGCAGGCGCTCTAAGTTAGTTTCTCGCGGATTTATATCTTCTAGTAGCTATATTCCTTGCGGTTTCCTTAAAAGACTAGGGGATTAAGGTAGCGTACATTAAATCCTATAGTGGCAGTTTAGGTCCAATTATTATAGCTTTTATTATTACTACTTTAGTAGGGGTTCCTATTAGGTAAAGTTGCTAGGGGCGTAGAGACTTAGGTGGCGTTATATATAGTAGAGAGATATCTAGCGTTATTATAAATATGCTTATTAAGCTAAGATTATAGGTATTTAACTGCGCCTTCTTTTTTAGTAACTGTAGCAATTAGTATAATCTTATTCTTCTTTAACTATTAAACGTTACGTTTAGACACGCGGAGGTTATCTTTAGTTTCTTAACGTGTGTTATTAGTAAGCGCCTTACGAGCTTATAGGTCTTAGATAATATCGCGATCTTAGGTAGTACGCATCTCAGCTTATATAAGCTTTAGGTAGTAGTTCTATAAAAGGCAGTAGTATTTATTAGGGTTTTATACTACCATTTTTGCGAACGTCTCGGCGTCTCGTATTTCGATTTTAATAGGTAGTAGCCCTTCTATTTGCTTATCCGTAGTTATATAGTTAATAAAAGATAAGATATTATTGGTGTCTATTTCCTTAGGGGTTAGGGCTAATAAATTAAATTCTCCTGGGATTAATTGGCGTCATAGGTTAAGTATAGGTATTAGATTGTTCTTTAGGTTTAATATAGTAGCTAATAAGGAATATTGTCTTACTATTATGGGTTCCTTAGAAGTATAAAGTAAGGTAATTTATAGATACGCTGCTTTTAGCAGCGCCTACAGTATTATAGAGACGTAGAATTGGTTATAGGCTAAACGTTAGTGGTAAAAAGGCATAACGTAATGTTATAGAACGTAGGTAGTGGCTATAGAGCGTATATATTCAAGGAGTTTATAAGACGTTATATAATCAATCGTAAGGGTTAAGGGCGTAAGGAGGTAATATACCTACGCGTAGCTAATATAAGCTATACATAAGGTATACGCGAGAGCACAGAGCTCTCCTATAAAGGCCCCTGCGGTAGGGTTCCGTAACAAGAGGGTTAGGGAGCTTTTTAAATTTTATAGTAGGTACTAGGTTTATTATAGGTATGGGTTAAACTACTATTATTAGTTTAGGGTTTATATTTAATAGGTTAGGTTTATATATAGTTATTTTAATTTCGTTTATAGGTATTATTATTAGGGTTTTTAATACGAGTACTTTAGCGTTATAGAGTTCTTTATATATTGCTTTAATTAATTACTAATACTAAGCTTTTAGTATAGTTTGTTACTAGGCCAAGGCATCTATAAAGGACTATTATATTATAGTTATTTATTCCCTAACTAGGGCTATAATAGTTAATATAGCGGATTTAAGTTTATTTACTATTTTAAGGGTATTAGTATTAACGCAACGTAATATAAAGGCGCGAAGAGACTTTAGGGAAGATTTAAAGGAATAATATAAATTCTATCTAAATCTAAGGGTATATAGCTCTTATTAAGAATAAGACGTTATATAAAGAAGAGAAAGGAATAATAAGAGAATTATATAATTAAATAGTTAGGGGTTTAGTGGTTAATGCGTACGTATATACGCACGCGGTCTTTAATAGACTTTAGTAATTTAATTAATTTAGCAGATTTTGGTTAAAGCGTTAGAATTTATCTATTAAGTATTTTACTAAGACATTCCTACTATAACTAGGCTAGTCCCATTACAATCTTTTACTATTTAATTACGCCTTAATATCTAGATCTAGCTATATCTAGATAGGGATATAGTCTAAAGTAAGTACTTATTCTTCTTTAGAATTATACCTTTTAAGTCTCTAGTATAGGCCTTTATCTATAAATATAAGGTTAATTATACTTCTAGCGGTGCCTTATTGCTATATAGTTACTCCTAGGGGGGTAGTATAAGGGATATTATTGCGGACACCTCGGGTTGCCCTCAGGACAACCCCCGGACGCCCCTCGGATGGTCGCCGGTCACGTGCTAGAGGTATATACCCGTAGTATATAGTCTCCACGATCCCAGAGGTCTTACCTCCTTAAGGATTTATCTCTCTTACCAATCTATCCTATTCCAATCGTATCCTTATAGCCCCCTGTTTACAAGATCCCCTTATATTTAAATCCTTCCTACTCTTTTTTAGAAGGGCAGTCAGCTTTAAGGACCAAATTATTTATCTATATCTTTTGTTTACAACCACTATCCTCCCTTAAAAATCTCGCGACGACCTAAACGGAAACCCCACGGATACCTTATAGAAAGCCGTCGCGCAAAGGTAGGAAGGTCCCTCTAATAGCGAGAGATTACGACAATATAACCCTCTAGGTAAGACGGCCAAATAAGCCCCAATACCTAGATGCTCCAGGAGCTCGAAGACTCTTGTACACCTACAGTCACCGCTAAGGAAAACGCAGATACCCTCTATAACGGTCGCAACGCTGCCGGAAAGCAACCGGAACCCCTCCGGCCCCACCTAGGCCAATCAGAAGATTAAGCGCCAGAGGTAACTCTAAGATCTTCCCCTAAGCTAAAAATGCCAGAGGAATATACTAATATATCTAACCAGGGAACCAACCAGAACCCTCCCAGAAGACCACCGGCCTACAATTAGTATAGTAGCGGTGTATAGACTGCTTACGAGCTAAGCGGGCCTACCCCTTTAGGTAATCTAAGCTAATTACTGACTTAGGACCCAAGCCTTGTTAGGAAGCCTATACTAGCTACTAGTACTAATACTACCTCTATAGCAGGAGCCTCCCCAGGCCTAAGTTTAGAAGGTTAAGAGCCCTATACTGATCTCCTTTAAGATAGATATTAAAAAGCTGTTATAAGGCTCTCGGAAGCCATATGGGAGGAAGCTACTAATAAATATATTAGAACCCTCTAAGGGCAAATCTAGATCTAGTAGGGTTTAATCTAAGCTAGGCAAATTCTTTTATAACCTAGTTAAGGCTAAGGGCTTTCTAGGAGCTACTTAGTACCTACCTAAGGAGGTATAGAAGACTTAAAGAGTTATCTACACTATAAATAGAAAAAGGACATAGACCGACTCGCTAAGGCCTTTAATAGTCTAAAACTCCGCCATAAACCCAACGCCCAACAGTTAGACGATTGGGTTCATAAGGTAGATAACTTCTTTAAGATGCTAATAATACAAGATAATACTAAAGAGCGTATACGCTAGATTATTAGTAAGATTAAAGACCGATCACTAAACTAGATCGCACTTAATTAGCTTAATAAAGAGCAAATTACTATATAGCTATAGCTATAAACCTTCCTAAAGAAATAGACTTAAGATTTACATATTGTATAATATAATAATATAGAGCTATTCTAGAATAGGATACAGCTAGACCGCTATAACTTCCGCCAGTTTATAAACTTTATAAAAACTTATACTTAATAAATAGATTTAGAGCCCTTTAAAAACAAGGACAGTAGTATTTATAAGAAGGAGAAGATCGGGTTTATCTAGGCTAAAATTAAGCTAGCAATTTATGACAAAATAAAGCGCGTAGGAGCCCTATTGCGGATTACTATATATACGGATTTCAAACAAGCAGTTTTAAATACTAAAGACGCGGTAAAAAACCAGACCTCTTCCGGTAGAAAGCCGGGGGGTCACTAAAAGTATAGGCACTTTAGTAGTAATATAGGGCAGACCTAACCTTTAAAAAAGCCGTTCTTAAAAAGAACTTTAGAAGGGTTAAAGTTAGGAACCTTAAATAACGGAAAAGACTCCCAGGGCCAACCTAACACGCGTCTAGCACCTTTACGGAAACACTCTAAGAAGTCAAAAGAAAACTCTAGAGGTAAATCTTATTAGAAAAACAAGTAGGGCAATAACCGCACTAATAATCCAAAAAAAGAAAAGCCCTAGTTGCGGACCTTTCCTAGCTGCAACTAGGGTAAGATATAAAAGAAAAGACTCTCTATATTGCTATTAAGCTAAAAATAACACTCCCTATAGGTAAGGTATAACAGTTCTAAGCACTATATAACAGCGGCACCAAAATCAATCTTATATAATATAATTTAGTAAAAGAGTATAAACTTATCCCATTATAAAGGTGGCGGAAACCTATTATAGGCTTCCTAAATAAGTATTGGATTAAGCTATATAGTGCCTATAAGCTCATAGTGTTAGTAGCTAATATATATAACCGCACTAAGGCGGTCAACCTATAACCCTTCTAGGCGGCTAACTTTGTAGGTTATAACCTTATCCTTAGATACCCTTAGCTTGCGAAAGCAGATTTTAAGATACGCTTTAAGACAGAAGCCTTTAAATAGTAGAACGATAAAGATTTGGAAGGGCGTATATTACTAACAAGCCTAAAGGACATTCTAGAGAATGTAGCCCTAAGTAAAATAGTGTACGCTCTACACCTAAAGAAGTATTAGATCTAACCCCTATTTAATAGCAAGATGGGTATAAAGCTTAGTATAGGTAATAACCCCTCTATAACAGAGACCCTATAGGGAACTACCGGATAGGTCGCAGAGATATTACAGGGAGGCGGCGATCTTAAGGATCTTACGAGATACTTTAACCGCCACGGGTTACTCTGGCTTAAGCAATATACGGAGAGTATACTACAGTACCTTAAACGCTGCGTTAAGGAGTTCCCTACCCTCTATTGGCTACCGTATAAAACGGTTTAATATATAGTGGCAACTATATACAAGTAACTATTATAGCGCATAACGCTGCCCATAAGTATCCTAAGGGAGCTCTAGGACCTACCTAATAATAACGCGAAGGATAAACGCGACCCTAATTTATTAAATATTCTAGTAGGCCTAAGGGACTTACTAAGGGTATTTTTAGGTAGGAGAGCTAAAGTCCTACCGTAGAACTTAGAGTACAATCACGTAATTAATCTAAAAGAAGGTAAACAACCACTAAACCTTCCTATCTATAACCTCTTATATAAAGAGCTTAAGATCCTATAGGAGTACTTTAATAGCTTACTAAAAAAGGGATGGATCCGGCCTAGTAAGTCGCTATTAGGCGCGCCGATCTTCTTTATCCTAAAACCAAATAGAACTATAAGGCTATATATAAACTATCACAGTCTTAATAAGATTATAATTAAGAACCGTTACCCACTACTACTAGTTAGTAAAATACTGGATTAACTATCTAGGGCGAAGATCTTTATAAAGTTAGATCTATAAGACGCCTATTATAGGCTCCGTATTAAAGAAGGGGATAAGTAAAAGACCGCTTTTAAGACCCAATATAGCCACTTTAAGTATTTAGTAATGCCTTTTAGGCTAGCCAATACGCCTATAACATTTTAATCATACATTTATAGAGCCTTAGGGGGACTAGTTAACTACACATGCGTTTTCTATTTAGATAACATCTTAATCTACTTAGAAGACAAGGATTAATACAAGTAATACATCCGCGAAGTACTAGAACGTTTGGATAATTAGGGCCTCTACACCAAAGCGTTAAAGTATATCTTTAATACTAAGCAGGTCAAGTTCCTAGGTTATATTATAACGCCTACAGGTATAGTTATAGACCTAGTACGGGTATAGACAATCTAGAAGTAGCCAGAGCTAGAGAGCTACTAGGATATTTAAGTGTTCCTAGGCTTTGCCAATTTCTATAGGCACTTTATTTATAACTACTTGGACGTCACCTAATACCTATCTAACTATATTACAAAAGCTTCCCAAAACCTAACCCAAGAAGCAAAAAGCTTAAAGGCAGCAAGGAAGAAAACCAAGAAGGGACCAACCAAATAGTATAAGCTATAGTTATAGCCCGGAAAGGTTTAGAAGGCCTTCCAGGAACTTCGCACAAAGTTTATAGAAGCTCTATTACTGCGGCATTTCAACCCAGATTAGCCATTAATAATAATCACTAATGCATTAAATTTTACCCTTATTGGTATCCTACTATAACCTAACAGGCATCCAGACGCTACCTAGCTCCATTAGAGACCAGTAGCATTTTATAGCAGAAAATTCCAGGGACCTAAAGTTAGGTATTATACCCACAATAAGGAACTACTAGCTATAGTTAACTACTTTAAATAGTGGCGACATTACCTTAAGCACGCGAGCTATACTACTTATATACTCTTAGATTACCATAATCTACGCTACTTTATAACTATAAAGGAGCTTATACCTCAACAAGCCAGATAGGCAAAGGAGCTCACGCGATTTAATTTTAAGATTAAATACAAGCTAGGGGAAAACAACCCTACTAATAGACCGTCACAACAGCTAGACTATGCCAAAGGCTTTAAAACGGGAGAAGGAAAACAGATAATAGATATCTTACTCCCTACATTATAGAACAAGCTTTAGGTATAGGATGCTCAAGTACCTATAGCTCTATATACCGAGTCTTAGGCAGTACAAGCCCCATTAGTTTCTACTGACGTTCTAGCTAGTACCCGGTCCGTTGCCAATAAGGGTCTAAATATACCTAGACAGGACGTCCCTAATACATTCTCAGAACCTAGTAATATACCATCCCTAATTGCTAAGCTATCCCCTTAAACCAATAGCAAAGCTATAGAGTAATTAGAACTCGGAGCCCTATAATAACTAAAGGACTTTAACCTTATAGCGGCCTTCCTAATATACGCGCATTAAAGAGTTACAAGATCTATAGTACTATCTAGTCTCGTACTTAGAGCAGTATAGGACAAAATAGCTTTTACCCAGAAACCATCCAAAGGGTTAACGGATCTCATCTATAAGGTGTAACAGAGGGACGCTTTCTATACTATTTTTAATACGGAAGTAGACCAGAAACGTAACAGAAAGGAAGCTACTAGGCGCCACTATTAGGAACTAGACCCGATAGGCCTACTACGTAGAGGTAGTAAGGTTTGGGTGTTATAAGAAGTAAATCTATAACAGAAGATTCTTATAAAGAATTATAATAATCCTCTAGGCGGCCACTATAGTTAAGTAAAGACAGTAGAATTACTTTAGCGTAAATACTATTGGCTAAGGCTTAATTAGGAAGCAAAGGAGTATATTAGCTATTATAAGAAGTGTTAAGTATATAAGATCTATAGGCACAAGCCATAGGGTCTACTTAAATTAGTTCCCCCCGCTAATAAGCCATAGTAATATTACGCCATAGACTTCATTACAGATCTCCCGCCATCTAAAGATAGCTAAGGACAAATATATAATTTAGTCCTCATACTTATTAATAGGTTTTTAAAGTACGTCTAATACCTTCCTATTAATAAGACGATTAATATATAAGAGCTCGCCAACCTAATTAAGGAGAAATACTTTCTTAAAGTAAATTAGCCGCACTCTATTATTACTAATAGGGGCAGCGTCTTTATAAGCCAGTACTAGTCGGATTTATACTTCTATTTAAAGATAGACCACTATTATAGTATAGCTTTCCACCTATAGACGGATAGGTAAATAGAACGCCAAAACTAGGAACTAGAGTCTTACCTACGGATATATTTAAACTACTAGTAAGATAATTAATATAAGCTACTTCCGTACGCGGAGTACGCTTATAATTTAAAGCAATATATATTATATAAGTATATACCAATCCAGATTACCTATAGCGTCCAACTATTTAGGTTTAATAGTATACCCAACAATTACTAGCTAAGGCCGTATAATTAGTTATAGGATTCTACCGGGAAGTCTAAGAACATCTACTAGAGAGTATAAGGATATCTCTAGAAATAGGAGGAGTAATAGAAGTATGTAAAGTAGAGCCTACAAAATACCTAAGAGTAGTAGAGACTTTAGTATAACTATAAGCACTAAGACAAGCATTTTAGAGTAGGCGATAAGGTTTTATTACGTTTAACAAATATTAAGACCCGTTAACTATTAAAGAAGCTTAATATAAGATACCTAGGTCCCTTCTAAGTTAAGAAACAAATTAGTAAGCTAGCCTATTATCTCTAGCTACCCCTATCTATAGCCTGTATATATCTAGTGTTTTATATAAACCTACTAGAGCTATAGTATAGACCACCACCAAAAAAGAACTTCCGTCTAGGCCTAATTAAATACCCTAAGGTAGTAGGCAAGCGGTATAAGGTTAAAGCTATATTATGCTATAAGTCTATTAAAAACAAGCTTTAATTTAAAGTCAAATAGCTAAGCTGGCCCGCTAAGGACTCTATATAGAAACTAGAGGATTACCTTAATTATTATAAAGATATTCTAAAAAAATATTAGGACTAAGGTCTATAATTTATAAATTACAAAAAGCGCTCTAATACTATGGTATTATCGCAACCTATAAAGAAAGCTCGCGAAAAGAGTAAATAGGTTAAATTAGATATAGAATAGATAAGCTCCAGAAACCATAAGGATTAGGGCTATATAGCCTAAGGTAGAACAGGTCCTCAGCCTTTTCATATACATAGCATAGAGTTAATAGGGCATTTTGCTAGAATTGCATTCCCATTCATTAATCTATACTAGGAACATTATTCCTAGGGCTCCTAAGCCCTTCCTAAAAGCCTTCTAAGGCCTTCCCAAGCACCTAATTAAGGTCCTTAATTATTACTATATACAAAAACAAATCCCAAAAGTCTAAACCACAAATGCCCAATCTGAAAAGCCACTACGCCCTATTATCATCAAAAGTAGGATCAGTATCTATTAGGCCACTAAGTAATAGCTAATAAGAATAGGATCCAGATGCCTTAGTAGGCGTACGAGTAGGTATAAAAACAGGGGCAGGATAATAAGGTATAGCTAGAGTAGAGACTCTTAAACGCTCAACACTAATATTAGGTTTAAACCAATACTAACAAAGCTCTTACGGCGTAAGCTTATAGTTAATAAAGATACGCTTAAGCCTAGAATAAACAGAGACATTAGCTAGCTGGTATAGTCCAGAACCACTAAGACCTTACTACGGTAACTATTAGTTACCTATCCACTAGGTACCTAAAGGGTAACCTACCTAATACCGCATCATGTTATACTCTTTTGAAACTTAACGCGCATACGCGAACTCCTTCCTATAGTAGACGGCAACCTTCTTCTTATTACCCCTATTTTTTACCCTATCCTCAGTATACCAACCTTACTCTTATATTAGGCGTTGCTGGCTAGCTTGCTGGGAATTATAGACAGTATAGATAGCTGTGGTATAGTCTCGAATTCGGCTAAGTTATTTAGCATTTACGCTAGAATAAGAGAGAGCCTAGGTAATATAGTAGTCAAGGATATTAAAGGAACGTCGCCATTTAGGCCTAGGCTATTATTAAAGCTTAAAGTTAGCAATAGAAATCTATTAAGGATAGAAAAACTTACCTTAACGCAACTGCCGCTCTTAGTACGCATACATTGATTATAAGGACTAAAGGTATTAGATCTAACGTAGTGCGTCTTATTATAAGCCTCCAGAATCCTATTATCAGATTTCTGGTCTTTCAAAAACGTATAGGCAAAATCATTTAAGTAGGACTAGCACTAGTTATGGGTCAGCAGGGGTTGGGGTTCTATATGTAAAGGCAGGGCCAGGATACGCTATAAAATTTACTTAGAAGAGCAGTCAGTAGAAGAACGAAGAGGCATATTGAATTATTAATAAAAAAGAAGAAAATCTTAATAATATATCGAAGATATGTCTAAAATTAGACAACGGTTAATAGCAAGAAGTAAGGTATTTAAGAAAAGGAGCAGCTCGATAAGCAAGGTATCTTTATACTTTACCTTCCAATACCCTTCCGGTAAATAGCCGCAACCTTACTAATATAACTCCGTTATAATAGCGCTATTTAAAAGGAAGGAAACACGTGTATAAGTTATTTAACTATTACCTCCTTATAAAAACTAACTACGCGGCCGGGGGAAGGTAATTAAGACATCAAATCAAAGACGCATATAGGTTAAATTAGGCCTAAAATAATACTATAGTATTAAAGAACAACGTTATAAACGTTCTTAACAATCGCACAATAGCTACAATTGCTATCACAAAATGTCCCTATTTACTAAGCAGTAGAGCTATACTAAATATACGGCACAGGACTACCAGATTTAAAACTATATACACTAAATCTTAAGAGACAAGTCTCTTTAACTAACTAATTAATATCTTAACCGCGTCTAATAACCTGAGGGCAAATGCGGGAGCAATGCGTTAGTAACGCAGGGGATTATAAGAAAAGATTATAAACTATATCTCAGCAGTTAAAGATAACGGCAAGCCAAGGCTCTATATATTAAATCCCATACCAAAGGTTCTACGGAACTATACTGGAACACCAAATTGCCTATAATACTCGT
This sequence comes from Cenococcum geophilum 1.58, assembly GCF_001692895.1. Classification (NCBI taxonomy): domain Eukaryota; kingdom Fungi; phylum Ascomycota; class Dothideomycetes; order Gloniales; family Gloniaceae; genus Cenococcum; species Cenococcum geophilum. Next base: position 717,303 of record NW_027137621.1, on the reverse strand, counting down.
GATTAATTGCAGACCGGCATAAAGGCTTAGAAGTAGAGTTGCATGAAAATCCCTATATTAGCCTAGGTAGTCACCAGCATGCTTCTAGTAGGCTTCCGATGGGTCTCCTAGCAATCCTCACGTTTTTTCTCCAGTTATGTTTTTTCCTTATTGAGGTTTTTCAGGAGTTTAAAGCAGGGGTTAGATAGATAGATAATATATAGCGGCATGCCGACACCTCTCCGACATCTCTCCGAACCTCTTCCAGGACGAGCCCTTATAATCTCCCTACCGCAAGGTAATGGCGATCGGGGGCCGACCGCAAGAAGGGGGGGGGCAATGTAAGGGATATTATTGCGGACACCTCGGGTTGCCCTTAGGACAACCCCCGGACGCCCCTCGGATGGTCGCCGGTCACGTGCCGGAGGCACGTGCCCGTAGTATATAGTCTCTACGATCCCAGAGGTCTTACCTCCTTAAGGATTCGTCTCTCTCACTAATCTATCCTATTCCAATCGTGTCCTTATAGCCCCCTGTCTACAAGATCCCCTTATAGGTAGCTAGCTTAAGGCCCTAGGTGTTTATAGCTCTTAATAGGCACTTTACCTATTATTTAGCAGCAATATAGATACCCCCCTACTATAGGTAGTAGAGGTTTATATCTCCTAATAAAATAAACTCTATACCTTTAGTTTTTAGTAAGCTTATTACTAATATAATATTCTCTATTTATAGGACCCCTTTAACCCTAGGGTTATATATATTAATAATCTATACCAGTCCCCTATATATCTAAATTATTATAATTATAATATCTAGGTTAACTGCCTGCTATAACTATAAGGATAGGCTAATAGCCTTGCTAATTATAAAGCATATATATATAGCTGCTTTTAGTTTATATAGAAGCTAATATCCTTAGAGGCAGTATATTAATTATATATAGGCATTATAATACAGCTCTTATATAGTAAGGATATAGTATTTCTCTAGGCCTAGGCTGTCTAGTAAAGGCCTTATAAAATAGTAGTTTATATTGCCGCAGTTATACTATATAATAGATAGGTAGCGGACCCCTAGTTGTTATAGGATACCCCTATAACACCTTATATACGTCCACCTGTTTTTACCAACTTAGCAATTAAAGACTAACCGCGAAATAGCAATCTAACGGCAATCTAATAGCAATCTAACGGCAATCTACGGCATTCTATTATATTCTACTAAGTTCTACTAAATTCTGCTAAGTTCTGCTAGGTCTATAACCTAAACCCTATTCTACCTTATATATATATTAACTAAGCAACCAAGTTAACAATATATGCCCTTTCTTCCCATTTTCCTACCTTCTTTCCTTATGTAACGTCTTAATCTCATCATATAATTTATATACATAGCTTAATAATATCTACTTTGCTATATATTATCGTCGCTTATACTTACTCCGTAACACTACATTACATTAAACCTATACCACCTCGCCCCGCCTAATATGTAGAACAACCTAAAAGCCCCTATATTTATAACTAACTTATATAACATATTTACTAAATAAATAAAGGGCCTGCAATAGGCCTTTATAAATGCCCTTACTTAATAAGAGGCTTAACACGAAAAAAATAATTGGATCCCTAAGAAAAGAAATTAAAGAGATCTACTGTAACCCACCGTCGCCCCTACCTATCCCTACTAGTGTTAATCTATAAGTACTAAATAGAGAAGACGTGTCTAAGACTAGCTCCTTAACCCTAAATTCGCCAATTAGTGCCCCCATAAAAAAGCTCACTAAACGTCTCCCTAATCCTCCCGCCTATTTAGGTAAAAGGAGCAAACTACGCTCCTTTCTTAACTAACTTAAGAACAAGCTAAACGGTAATATTAATCGCTACCCCACCCCTAATAGTTAACTATATTATATTATAAGCCATTTAACAGAAGACGCCGCGGAAACTATATACCCGTTCCAGCCAAATACTATAAAAAAACTAGTTACTATACTAGAAGTATCTTATAGCAACCCTAACCAAATTATAATAGTATAAAGGAAACTAAATAAGAAAATATATAGCTCTAAGAACTTCCTATTATACTTTACTAAGTTCCACCACTATACTAAAGAGACTAAATAAAATAAACCCGCCTTAATTAATCGCCTAATAGAATCCTTAAACTCTAAACTAAAGGAGTTAAACTGCTAGATACCCTTACTACCTACGCCAATATTATTAACGGCCTATATAATAATATACTACGCCTTACCCTAAAATATACACCTTAATACTCTGCCCCCTAGCCGTCTAAGACCCGTAAGGACCTAGACGCTATAGATATTAACGCTAGAACCCTCTCTTACGCCCTAAAAGGATCTGCTAAATATAAATAATATATTAAATATGGCCTTTATTTTAAGTGCGGAAGCAATACTTATATCTTAAGTTACTACTCTATCCCCCTGCCTAAAATAAATATTTAAACACCTAGTATAGGCGGTATACTACTATCCTAATTATATAAAAGGATAACTAGTATAAGTAACCAATTACCTTAACTAAGCTCTATCCACCAACCCCAATTATTATCCGGCTCTAACACGTTATATAGTAAGCATTACTTATAAGGACGAGACTACAACTAACACGCTATAAGAACTCCGTCCTAATCACCTCTAAAAGGAAGGTCCTAGAGCTAAGTCGCTCTCCAGAACGGCTCTACCTTAAGATTTTATTAAATACTTTAGATATCACAAACTCTAACTCTTAGGATTATAGTATAACCGTTAACTACCGCCTATAGCAGAATAATTAATAGGTTAGTGCTTAAGTCTTAATTAATACAGGAGCCAGCGGCATAGGATTTATTAATAAGATCTTTATATAAGATAATAATTTTACCCTAACCCCCCTTAACCGGCACATTAACGTATTTAGATTTAATAATAAACGCACCGTCTTAGGCTATATTACCTATATAGTATTCCTAAACCACAAAGAACTAATTAGGCTCTTTATCACCACCCTAAATCACTTAGTAATTCTTAGACAACCCTAGATAAAGCTATATAAGGTAACCATTAATTAGGACAACCTTAAGCTTCTATTTACTACCTCCTATTACAAGTAGAAGTACCTTATAACTTACTACTTAGACCTAAAACTAAAATCTAAAAAATCCACCAAGATCTACTAGCCTGAGAATTCCACCAAATTCCACCAATATAAGACTTCCACCAATATCTACTAAGGATCCGAAAATTTCACTAAACCCCACAAGCAGACCCCAAATACTACACCACCCCACGCTAAGCAAAAGCTTAAGCTTACCACATAAAAGTACTAAAAGGACTAGTACTCTACTATAAAGAACATATTTAAAGAACCCAAACCTAAATCTAATACTAACTCTATACCTAATACTAACCCCAAAGCTAAACAGGAAGCTATATAAGAAACTATAGGCAATTTAAGTAACCTCGGCGCCCTAAATATCCACATAATTAGAGTTACCCTACTAGCGCAACTTACTAAGAAACCCAAGCATATAATCTTCACTATTACAATAGCCGATATTAAGAAGGCCTTAGCACTAAGGAAGCACACTAACCCTACCATAAAGGTACTAGTAGAGTATTATTATCGCCTAGATGCATTCTTATAAAAGAAAGCTAATAAGCTACTGGAACACTAACCATACAACTATAAGATTATACTTAAAGAAGGAAAGCAGCCTAGATTTAAACCCTTATATAAAATATCCCAAAATAAGCTCCAAGTATTATAAAAGTATTTAGATAAAAACCTAAGTAAAGGATTTATTAGAGCAAGCTCGTCGCCTATAGCAGCACTAGTAATCTTTATTAAAAAACCTAGCGGCGGTCTATACTTCTATATAGACTACTAAGCTCTTAACGCCGTTACCGTTAAGAACTAATATCCAATCCCATTAATATAAGAAACGCTAAACTAACTAAGTAAGGCTCATTACTACATAAAGCTTAATATTATCTCTATATTTAACCATCTTTATATTATAAAAGGAGACAAATAGCTTACTACATTTCGTACCCAATATAGACTATTTAAGTACTTAGTAACACCCTTTAGCCTCACAAACACTCTAAGCTCGTTTTAACATTATATAAACAATACCCTACGCCCCTACCTAAACATCTTCTATACTACTTATATTAACGACATCCTAATATATAGTAATAACCTAACCAAACATCGAAAGTATATTAACCTTATCCTATAAGCCCTACACGGAGCTAGTCTATAATTAGATATAAATAAATGCGAGTTCTATAAAACGGAAGTTCTATACCTTAGACTCCTTATTTCTATAAATAGTATATAAATGGACCTAAAGAAAGTTAAAGCAATTATAAACTAGCAAGAACCTAAGAACGTTAAGGACGTAAAAGCCTTTATAGGATTTGCTAATTTCTACTAAGGGTTTATTAATAACTTCTTTACCCTAGTTTTACCCCTTATAGCTTTAACCTAAAAGGATAAAGTCTTTATCTTTAATAAAGAATGTAAGAAGGCCTTTACCTATCTAAAGGTTATATTTACTACTGCGCCTATACTCTAACACTTTAACCTAAACCAAATAAGTATTATAGAAGCCAACTTATCTAACTACGTTACTAAAGGCATTCTATCTCAATATAATAAGGATAGAGTATTACACCCTATAGCATACTTCTTAAAATAACTAAACTTAGCTAAATGCAACTACAAGATCTACAATAAGAAATTATTAGCTATTATTAGATGTTTTAAACAATAGCAACCTAAACTAAAAGGCGCTAGATTTTTAATTAAAGTCCTTAGCAACTATAAAAACCTATAGTACTTCACAACCACGAAACAGCTAAGTTATTATTAGGCCCGCTAGTTAGAATATCTGTCTCATTTCCAATTCTCAATTATATACCGCCTAGGCGTCTAAGGTTAGAAGCCTAACGCCCTAACCTAATGCTTGCAAGACGCGCCAGCCCTAAAAGAAGCGCGCTCCTACCAAAATTAGACCCTACTTTACCCTAAACTATTTAACCCTCCCACTAAAGACCTTATAGTATACGTCCTTAAAATAACTAATTAATTAATTAAACAGATTATAGCTAATAAATACCCAATTAATAAGTTTATCCAGAAAACGCTTAAACTAATGCATAATAGCATTAGATACTCTAAAAAGATTTCTTTAAGTAAATATAAAGCCCGCGGAAACCGCTTATATTACCAAAACCGCCTAGTTATACCTAACTATAACAAACTTAAGCTTAAGCTCCTTAAACATATATACGATCTACCAGTAGCCAGCCACCTAAGCTAAGAAAAAACCCTAGAACTGCTCTAATAAGAATACTATTAGCCAAATATATATAATATAACACGAAGGTATATCTCTAGCTGCTATATCTACTAATAAGCTAAAGCTTCGCATAAGACGTACAACGGCCTCTTAAAGCTACTGCCTGTTCTAGACCGAAGATAGAAGGATATCTTAATTAACTTTATTATTAACCTCCCTATAAGTAAAGGCTATATAAACATTATAGTAGTTATAGACCAACTATCTAAGATAAGGTACTTAATTGCCTGCTTTAATATATTAACGCCTACTATTACCTAACTATTCTTAGATCACGTATAGAAACTCTACGGACTCCCTAAAACAATTATCTCCAATAGAGGCAACTAGTTTATCTCTATATTCTAAAAAGAACTAACTACCCGACTCCGTATTAAAGCACTATTATCTATAGCATACCACCTAAAAACGGATAGTTAAATAAAATGTGTAAACGCTATAATAGAATAGTACATCTAGATATACACGTCGTACTTATAAGATAACTGGATTAACTGGCTTGTATTTACTAAGTTTACCGTAAATAATTCCATCTTAGAAACTATAAAGGTCTCCCCATTCCTAGCCAATTATAGCTAGCACCTATAAATAGGCTTTAACCCTTTTAGTAATGTTCCTCGCCCCGCTTATTACACCTTATAAGTTATAAAAGTAAATAAATTTATAAAAAAGATAAAGGAACTATAACGGTTCTTTACTAATAAAATAATATAGACCTAATCTGTCTATAAAGCCGCAGCGAATAAAAAATAAACCCTAGTACTAGCCTATTAAATTAGTAACTTTATCTAGCTAGATATAAGAAACCTAAACATAAAACGACCTACTAAGAAACTTAATTAGAAGAACGCTGGCCCTTACAAGATTAAGAAGGTTATTTTCTCTTACGCCTACTAACTAAAGCTCCCTAATACGGTTAAAATCCACCCTATATTCTATACGTCAGTCCTCTACCCTACTACCCCTATATTAGACGCCCTGCCTAGATAGATATAAGACCTTCCCCTACTAATTAAAGTGGATAGTAAGAATAAGTACTTTATTAAAAGAATTTATATTATTAAGTATAATAAACGGAAACACTAGTATATATACCTTATAAAATAGAGAGGCTTTATTAAGCCCTTATAGGAACCTGTTAACTTAGTAGGACTTACATAAGCTATAAAAGACTTTTATAAACTCCACCTAGAACTACTATAGCCCTATCTCGTAGAAGCTTAAGTTTAAAAGGGGGGTACTATTACGGGACACCCCCGTAATACCTTGCACATGTCCACCTATTTTTACCAACTTAGCAATTAAAGACTAACCGCGAAATAGCAATCTAACGGTAATCTAATAGCAATCTAATAGCAATCTATAGCATTCTGCCATATTTTACCAAGTTCCACCAAATTCTACTAAGTTCTGCTAGGTCCACGACTTAAACCCTATTCTGCCCTATATATATATTAACTAAGTAACCAAGTCAACAATATATGCCCTTTCTTCCCATTTTCCTACCTTCTTTCCTTACGCAACGTCTTGATCTTATCACACAGTTTATATATATAGCTTAATAATATCTACTTTGCTATATATTATCGTCGCTTATACTTACTCCGTAACACTAGTAAGAGTCCTTTACTTTTCCTTTATTTCTTACTTCTTCTATTTTTACTTTCTTTAGGATATTTAAAACTTCTATCTCTTATATCTACACCCTAGTTACTACTTATTTTATATAGAGCTTTCTATTCCCATATCTTATATTCCTACTAGCACTTTTATATTTAAATCTGTTATTATCTCTAGTTCTTCCCCTATTCTTACTAGTTAGCTATATACCCTTTAAGAGTCGGCTATAAATATTATATTTGCTACGTTAAGTCTAATTCTTAATTATCCTAGTCTTAAGCTTACTATAGCTGTCTATAAGGGTCTTCCTATAGGGCGTCCTCTCCCTTATATCCCTATATAGTCTAGTAATATTACGTAGCGTCACTTTTAGCCCGTTAAGGCTTAGGATGGCTAGCCTAGCCCCCTAGTATTAAAGGTAGGAAACGCTAAAAAGGCGCCTACACCCCCCTAGCTTATTACCTATTATTTCCATTTATATAACCTAGCGTGTAGTTATTCTTACAGCTATTAAGCCCTTACCTTTTATCTTCTATATTTAATACAGTCTTCTCTCCCCCACGCCTTATATATGCTTTAGTAGCAATTTACGCATTTTATTTAGTCTTAATTTAAGCAGTATATTATATCGTAGGGGCCTATATAGTGGCTGCAGCACACCTATACTACGCATATAGATTGGGTATGTCCCCATTATATATAGTAATAGCATTATTTTAGGCGGAGTTTATGGTTATAGAGCCTTATATTATATATAAGGCTATTTATAATAATGCCTTTTTAGATAAGGAGTTTTTATATTTCTAATATATATATACTAACAATAAGGGAGCTATACGTTTGACCAGCGTTTCCCTATCAAGTCTTTAGCGACCCTTATATCCTCTTATTATTCTTATTATATTCTTAATTTATATTTTCCTATTAAAGTTATTAAATTCGGGTAATCTTAAGTCCTAGTATAAGGCGTTCCGTTTATTTTACTATCTTATATATAGTTGCTATATTATCCGCCTAGCGTCCCTTTTTTACCCTAAGGCTTAGGGGGACCGCTAGGACTTTAACTAGGTAATCTTCATAGAGCACTCTTATGCTAATACATTCTCCTAGCCTATCCCCTACCTTTACGGCTTATTCCTTTGCCTATTAGTCCCTTAGGGTAACTCTAATATCTTCGCTCTTAAGGTATTAGACTATAATAGCGTTATAAACCTCTTTATAAATCTCTATAAGGACTTCTATTTCTAATTATCCCCTTAGCCCCTCTACCTTTTCCGTATTTAGTTATATTATAATTATATACCCAGTTATTATCTTTAGGGGGGTAGGTTCCCTATACTATAAAAGCGTAGCTACGGCGGCCCAGGTACGGTTCACCGGTAAGAAGAGGTTTTATTTATTTTTAATTTTACTTAGCCGTTAGAGGATTTAATTAAGGGTTTACTAGAGGGGCGCCTAAGGTTTGCTAAACTAGCGGAGCCATTCTACTAGCTATATTAGTTCGTTATAGCTAACAGTTACTCCCCTATAACTATAGATACTAAACGCGTTTAATAGGCTTTATATTTTATTAGATACCTTTTTAATAAAGGTCTTCCCGCTTTATAATATAGTATTCACCCGTTCTTATTATAGAGATTATTATAGGACGGGGGTAGTGGCTATAAAGCGTATGTATTTAAAGAGTCTATAAGATATTATACAATTAATCGTAAGGGTCGAGGGTGTAAGGAGGTAATATACCTACGCGTAGCTGATATAAGCTATACGTAAGGTATATGTAAGAGCACGGGGCTCTCCTATAGAGGCCCCTGCGATGGGGTTCTATAACACTACCCCCCCTCTTATAAAGGTGGAGCTCTGGCGACGCTGTGGTTACTATATATATATAGAGGGGACACTTAAGGTATAGAAAAGAAGAAAAGGGGGGTATTACTAAAGGCTTAAAACAACGTTATATAATAGGGCTTAGCATCTAAGAATCTAACCAATTAGATAACTTTAACCGCCGGTTAAAGTTCCTAGATATCTTAATAATATTCCGGTTACGTAATTATACTTTACCGCAATCTAATAGTAATTTAACGGTAATTTACCCTTATATAGTAATGTATAACGGTTTAACTCTATAAGGGCTCCTATAGAGAATTAGGTATAAAGTCTTTGCTTAGGCCTAGTTTCTATAAGTTCGCGTAGTAAAAGTTATTAATTAAATCCTTTACATTTTTAAAGTCTTCCTATAGTTGTTATTCTGGCTAATCTATATTAAATCCTGTATATATAGCTCTGTAGTAAAGCTATTATCCTCTACCTTTGCTAAAGTATTTAGAGTTAATAATTTATTTAATGGTCTACTCTTTATAGTTCTTGTCTTTGTTCTTATCTTAAATTAATACTAATAGGGGTTTAGTCTGTATCTGCCTTAATAAGGGGTTAGGCTAATAGAGGTGTAGTAGCTATAGGTAAAATACGGGCTATATCCTATAGGTAGCTAGGGTAGGTAGGAGTTCTAGCTTATATACAGCTCCTCTATTAATAACTTATTTAATTAGATAGGGGCCAATGTTCTTATAATTAAGTAACTTTATAGGCCTTTATATAGAGATATTGCGTATATTTAGCCATACCTAGTTGCCAACACGCATCTCCGGTGGTGGCGTTCTATAATAATTAGCGAAGTAGGCCTACTTTGCTTAAGCCTAGGCCATTTCTCCCTTATAGTAGTTAAGTAGATTTTTTATACGGTCTGTATACTAGTTAGTAAGTAGTATCTTAAGGCATTTTCTATATAGTAGTTTTTTATTAATAGGTTTTGGTGGCTTTATACTAGATTAGGGGTAATAACCCTTATTTGCGAAGAACGGGGTAAGTCCTATAGTGGTTAAGATATAGTTATTCGTTGTAAATTTACCTAGTAGGAGGTAATCTACCTAGTTATCTTAACTATAGGCGACTACCTATTATAGGTACGCTTTTATACTAGCATTAGCGTTTTCTGGTTGCCTAGTATTTTTATAATAAAAGAATATAAATATTTTAATAGAGATACTAAGGCGTTAGCAGATTCGTCTTTATATATAAGAGTTAAATTATATACCTTAGTTAGATGTAATTAAGTTAGGTAACCTATATAGTTAATAAACTTCGTAAAGAAAGGCGTTAGTAACGTCGCTAACGGCTACGCCTTTAGTTGGGACGTAGTAGCACTCTTTTATAAGTCGGCATATTATTTTAAGGATGTTCTTATAGGTACGGCCATGTCGTTTATAAAGTAGTAGGTTAATAATAAAATCTATAGCAATATCTGCCTATTATTATATAGGTACTAGTAAAGGGTATAGTAATCCTTAGTACTTTATATTAAAGGCCTTAGCGCGCTTATAACTATAGTAGGCGCCTATAAAGTATTTAACTAAGTCTATTATTTTTAGCCAGAAGTAGTATTAGCTAAGAAGCTCGTAGGTTCCTTTTTTACCTAGGTAGCCGCTTAATCGGAGGTTATAGGCCATTTAGATTAGTTACCGTTATAAATTTTCTAAGTTAGGGATAAATAGGCGGCCTCTATAATAGAGCCTATTCTCTTTTACTTTTAAGGCTGCTATATTAATCTAGCCTAAGCTTTAGAGGTTAGTAGGTAGTATATAGGCGCTAGCGGTCTTTACAGTAATAAGTTAATATAGTAATAGGTTAATAGAGGCGTTATATACCGTAGTAATAAGCTTATTAATTTTAGGAGGTAACTCTAGTTTTATAGTATAAAGCTTAGTTATAGTTAGCTCTATTATAGGTAGTATACCTAAGGCTAAATTTCGTACTTTTAGGATTATCTATTGTTAGAACTAATTATAGGGGTTATCTTTAAACTAAGGAAGGTCTTGCGAGCGGCGTATTAGGCTATTAGGTTTATTACCTTATACTCCTAGTCTATACGTAATTTTAAAGTTAAAACTAAAGAGGAACTCATTCTAACGTGCTTAGCGTTAGTTTAGCTACTTTATAGTTATAAAGTACTTAAAGTTGCGATGGTTTGTAAGGACTTTAGTTAACTAGTTAGGCTCTACTAAGGAGAGTTCTAGTTAGAATTCTTTAAACGCTTATATAATTATAAGGAGTTCTTTATTATAGATCTTATAGTTATACTCTTATAATATAAGCTTAGATAAGTAGAATATAAATAAGTAAAGAAGACCGTTATCGCCTATCTAGGAAAGAATGTCTGCGTTAATATGGTCTAAGGAGTTAGTTTTAAGGTAGAGTTATTATTTTAGTATAAAGTAAGCCAGAATAGGTACTTTAGTAAAGGTATTTTTAAGGTCTTAGAACGCCTTCTCGTATTTAAGCGTCTAGGTAAAGCATAGGTACGTTTTTCTTCCTTTTATAGAAAGGCCCTTTATTTATATTATTGCTATAAATAGTACTACTACGCCTAAGAAGTTGTATATAAATTTTTAATAGAAGTTAGCNAAACNNAGNAAGGCTTATANNTCCTNAATNNANTTAGGNGCTTACTATTTNNTAATTATATATACCTTCTTAGGGTCTATACGGACACCCTTAGTAGTAATAATTAGTTTAAGGTATTTTACTTCTATAACTAAGAATTCGCATTTCTTTAAATTAATATAAAGTCCTGCGTCCCTAAGGCGCTATAGGACCTTTTAAACGTGTTTAGTATACTTAAAGGGGTTATTGCTATAAATAAGTATATTATCTAGGTACGTAGAGTAAAAGTCGTTAAGGTAGTCCCGTAAGGCGTTATTAATATAGCTTTAGAAGGTGCCTGGGCCGTTATATATACTAAAGGGTATAATAGTATATTTAAATTAGCTAAAGCGCAATGCAAATGCGGTTTTCTATTTATTACCTTCCCGTATTTAGAGATAGTTAAAGGTAATAATAATATTAAGCTTAGTATAGATTTTAGCTTAACTAAGCCGCTTAAGGGTCTTACGTATAAGCGGTACTAGGTATTAGTTTTTAATTATAATAGCGTTAAGTCCTTTATAGTTAACGTAAAATTAAATACCTTCTCTTAGCTTCTTAGTAAAAAGGATAGGGGCGGCTATTAGTAATATACTAGGACGAATAAATCCTTTATTAAGGTGCTTGTTAATATACTTTTTTATAACTAGAAGTTTGTCTTTTAATATTAGGTAGGGTCTCTTATAAGGTAGTATTTTTCCTTATTTAATATTAATAGTATAGTTATTAGGTTAATATAGGGGAGTATATCTACACTCTTTTATAAGCATATATTAATAAAGTTATAGTACCTCTTAGGGAGGAGCTTGCAGAGTTCTTTATTAGTAAGTCCTTTTTTAAGCTTTATAAACTTCTTAAAGTTTAAAGGTAAAAGTCTGTAGAGTTTTATAGGGGCGTTATCTTCTAAAAGGTCAACTATATCTATCCTATTACTATAAAGGACGTAGTTCTATTCTTTATTAAGCTTATATAGTTATAATTGGGAAGCTATAGTAATGGTTTAGCCTTTCTTATATACTATATTGTAGAAGGCCAGGGCACTTATATAATAGTAGTTAGTTATAAATAGAATAATAAGGGGTTCCTTAGGTTAATATCCTAGGGAGTAAATAGAGGCGGCTAGGCTATACCCTAGGCAAGTCTCTCTGTAGTATTTAAAGTTAAAGGTTACTTTTTTCTTCTTCTAGTTAATAGCGGGGTTATATTATTTAAGCTAGTTTATTTTAAGGATAATAAAGTAGTTAGTAAGTAGTATAATATAGGCCTAGAGTTCTTCCTAGTGCCCATTTATATCTAGGTAGAGTTATACTATATAGGTAATCTCCTATATAGTATAATTACCGTTAGCGAGTTATAGGGCGCGGGCTTTAGTAAGGGGTAAGGTAGATAGGTTATAAGTATATATAAATTAGATATTTATTAATTTATTAATAGCTTTACAATTAATTATAGAACGGCTTTTATATTATTTTTTAGCAATAGTTCCTATTATAGGTAAAACTATCTATTTCCGTTTATTCATCTTTATAGAGTTATTTATTAAGTAAGCCGATATATAGATCCCTTTATTATTAGGGCGTTTTAACCCGTGACTTAAGGCTAGGACTTAGCGTTTTCCGTTTTTATATCTAACTCTACTATTACTATATCTTTATCTTATACGGTAGTGGCGCGTAGTAATATATTTAGTGTTTAGGATATTAAGTTAGGTATTAGGCGGCGGCTACTAAACCTAGCTATTAGGTAGTTTAGGTTATTATAATAATAGCCTTTTTAACAGCATCTATAGTAGCGTTCTAGTTTCTAAAGTAGCTTGCGCTCTTTATTTAGGAGTTTTTATAGAAAGGTTAGTATAGAGAAATTAATATTAGTTCCGGTAGTACTTAAAGGAGTAGGCGTTAGTGGTTTAGTATATATGGGTTTAGTAGGCCTAGGGGGCTTCTATAAAGAGGTCTTTAGGTAAGAGTTAGTAGTAGCAATTTAATTTAGTCGTTGTTTAATCTTTTATAGAGCTGCTACTATATTATAAACATTGTTATAGTTATAGCTGGCGGCTGCGTAACTAAGGCAATAAGTAACTTTTTTAAGGAGGTCCTTTTAGTCTTTAGTATTATCTTAGGTAAGGGCTCTGGTATATTCCTAGAATTTAATATAAAATTTAATAAATAATTTAATATTTTTTCTATTTATTGCCCAATTTAGTCCCTTTTCTAAATCTATATAGGCTTATACCTTCTATTTATAGGAAAAATCCCTAGTAAGGGGAAAACCTTAGTTTAACCTTCTGGCTGGTTTTACGCGCTCCGCCTTTGCTTAGCCTATTTACCTTTATAGTTTGTCTACCTTTTATACTATACTTTTAAGATATCTTCGAAGATTTAGGGGGTAGAGGAAGGGTCTAGTAGTTCGCCTACGCGCCGCCTTTAGCTTAGCAATAGTGTCCAGTCCCTAAGGGCCTAAAGTAGGGCGTATCCTCCTATATCCTCCTATTAAATCTTATACACTACCTAGAACTGCTAGAGAACTCCTTAACCTATAAGCCATTTTACTGCTATATAAAGACCCCTACCTATAAAGAGTATTTAGGTAATATTATTTATACCCACCCTAGCAAATAGCTAATCTCTTTCTATACAGTGGTTATAAAATAGTATTATATGGCGTACTAACTATATAGGCCATCCACAGGTGCAGTATGGTGTAGTATTTAGTACGTAAATGCTTGCTAGCTATACATTTAGCCCTAGGATCTTCGTCTATAGTAAAAATACGGCTATAAATTCTACCTTCGTCTGTCCTTTATATAGGGGGAAAGTTAACTTTAACTATAGGGTATTCTATATAACTATACTTTATGCTTTCGCGGCCTTCTTCTAGCGTTGTTTCTACTTAATATCTGCCTATCTTGCGATGCATGTGGTGGATCTCTACTTATATTAATAGCCCCCTAACCTCTATCGTGGGGGTGCTCTACTAGTGCGGCCTCAGTTCTCCGCTTAGTGTTATAATAGCTCCTATATTTCCTATTCCCTTTCTACTACCTATAGGTATAGGGTCTCCTAGCTTATAAGCTTAGGCGTAGTACTCCTTTATATAGCCTTCACTCCTTATATACGTTCGAGTATTTAGTAAATCTCCTTCTTTACCGGGTGGTCTTATACTGTAAATGCTCTCTATATAGCGGTTGCTTCTATATATATATCTAGTAGCGGTACTACTACTTCGCGTTCTAGTGCGGCGCGTGGTGTCCTTTTATAGGCCCCTGTAATTCTACATAGGCATTAATTTTATAGTTTCTCTAGGGGCGCTAGGGAGCTTTTTGCTAGTAGTTTACTGTTTAGACCTATACCCCAAATCTAGGCGCCGTAGAGCATTATTACTCTTACTACTACTATATATAGTAGTCGTGTGCGTCTAAAAGAGGGTCCCTAGGTTAAAGCTACTATTTATAATACCGCTGTAAAGGCCGCTGCTCCCCTATAGGTCGCCTATATAATTTACGTATTCTAGTTTAGTTTAGCGTCTACCTATACCCCTAGGACCTTAAGGGTAGTTTCTGGTTTTACTTTGCAGCCCTAGATACTTACCATTAATATAAGGTTGTTATTTACCCTCCTTTTTCTTATAAAGTAGATAAGCTAGTATTTATCTGGTGCAAATTTAACGCTATATCATTTTGCCTAAGCAATACACCTATTATATACTTAATTTAGCCTAATGCAGTTTTCTACTACTATATCTCCCCATATAATAAGGTTTATATTGTCTATAAACCCTAGGGCAACTATTTCTTAGTTACTATTGAATATCTCTAGAAGCTTAGATATAAAGAATAGGAATAAGATTAGTAAAAGGGGAGATCCTTATAGAATGCCTATAGGTATTAGTATTATTTCGCTTTTATATCCCTTAAATACTATTTTAGTAAAGCGTCCTATTAGGAAGGCTTAGGTAAACTTAATCATCTAGTTTAGTAGGCCCTTCTTTCTTAGGATCTATAGGAGCCTCTTATATAATATATAGTTAAAGGCTCTACTTATATCTAGGCTTAGTATAGATACTACGCAGCCTAGGCGGGCCTACCACGCCGCCTAAACACTAGAGGTAATTAGGGAGAGGGCTAAAAGGGTTAATCGCTTCTTTCTTACTCCCATTTATGTCCACGGTAATAGCCCTTATATCTTTACAGCCTCTTACATTCGTTCTACTACTATTTTTTCTAGTATCTTTCCTAGTGTGTTTTTAAGGGCGACTAGTTAGTAGCTTTTTAGTAGGGAGTAGTCCTTTTTATTTGCCTTTTAGAGTATAACTATAATTATTTCTTTATAGCATTCTAGTATCTTACCTTTAAGGAGGCAGGTAGTTACGGCATTCGCTAAAAATATAGCTACAGCCTCTAATACAGCTTTAATTGCCTTATTTAGGATTCTATCTAGCCTAGCTACTTTACTAGTAGGGAGTTTCCGTATAGCATCTTTTATTTCCTTTAGTAAGACAATTAGCTTATCTCTAGAAGTAGGGGGAGGTCTTAGCTGCTAATGTCCTATAGGTCCACTTAGTACGCGCCTAGAAAGAATCTTTCTATAAGTATTTTTATTTTTTTCCCCGTTATCATTTATATACTAGTCTTATTCTATTTAGCGGAGTGTAGGTAGGTAGGGGTCGCCTAGCGTTTCCCCTATAGCTCTTCTGCTCCACTTTAATAGGCGCTAAAGACCTTAGTTATATAGTTTAGTAGGGTTTAAGGTAGTTTCCTCTAGGAATTAGTACTAGCTATTTTTATTCTCCTTCTATATTGTCTTCTTAAGCCTATTTTTTAAAGCTATATAGCTCAAATAGTAATAGGCATCGCCTATTACGCTATACTATCGCCTTACCCTCCTTATGCCTGCGAGTAGCTATACTACCTCTAGCAACCATCCCCGTTATACGTGTTTACTAAGTTGCGCTTTTAGGCAGTACTCTTTTAAGCAATTACTTATAGTTCTCTAGATGTCCTCTAGCGTTACCTCCGGTATTATTACTAATCTATTAGTAATTTCTTAGGAATATTTTTCCTAGGTAAATTTTTATATAGCGTATCTCCGGCGGGCTCGTTACACTAAGGCGTTAATATTAAGGGTAATCCGTATAGGTATATAGTCTGCAGTTATTACCTATATATTTTCTATTCTACAGAACTCTAGCCAGTCTACAAGTGCTTCTTATATAAATGTTAGGTCAATTATACTCTCTTAAGTCCCCCTTTTCTAGGTAGGTTTACTAGTTAGGGTAGTAAGGACAAGGCCTCGCATTTCTAGTTCGTTAAGTAGGTAAGTTGCCTATACTATATAGTATATATTAAAGTCCCCTAGGACTATTATCTCGCCTTCTACTATATTAATAGTGTATTATAAAAGTCCCTATATAGTTATCTAGGGTCTATTATCATTTAGGTTATAGACGTTAATTATACTAATTTAGCCCCTATCTGTAGCTATTTATATTTTAGCTATATTAGGGCTAATAGGTTAGTAGCTCTACACCTATATACTAATGCGTTAACTAATTAGGAAGTATATACAGGTAGCCGGGTCTAGTTCGTATAGGAGGTAGTACCCTTTTAGTTAGTATATTTTCTAGGTTTACTTATTATATACTAGTTCTTATAAAGCTATTATTAGGTATTCTTTTAGGCTAAAGCTATTAAATAAAGGGCGCGTTACTCTATAGTTTAAGTGTCCGCAGTTATATTATACTATTATTATTCCTTTTATATCTCGTCTGGTAACTTATAGGCGTCTTCTCTTTATATTTAGGGTGTCTTAGGCAGGGCTATAGTAGTTGGGATTTTCTGCTAGAATAGGTCTCTAGCCGCGTTAGTACTGCTTTATAGGCGTCCTACGCCCTTATTTTGCTGCTAGTTAGGTAGATAATGCTTCTACTAGGGTAGGTACCTTAGGTCTCTTCCGTTAAGCGACTATCTACCTACCTTTACCCACCCTACTTATCTCCTTCCCCTTATGGGCATTTCCCTATAGCGCAGCTGTAATCTAGTATAGCTAGGCTTATTTTATTTTTGTGGCTTCTAGGTATACCTAGTAGGTTTTACACGCTATCTTCTGCCATGCTCTATATTCTTTACCATAGTTTATATATCTAGCTCCTTTATCCTTAGGGCAATCCTTAATATTATAGGTATCTATATACTCTCCACACCTTACCGGCCTCCCGCATTAGCTCTAGGTATATCCCCACTATTAATATCTAAAGCACCGCTTAACTTAAACTCCGTAGTAGTAGAGCCGGGCTTTATACCAGAGGCTATTTATAACTACTCCCTTACGAGCCAATGCTACCTATATCTCTTACATTAGTAGGCTAATTATTAGGGTGCCCCGCGTTTTAACCCTTTAGAACCCTAGTAACTCCCCTATATATATTATACGTTCCTTATTAAGCCATATAACTCTAGTTATAGTAATTCCTAGGGCTAGCTTTTTAGTAGCCTCTGTAATCCTCTAGATAAGTTATATATTTATAGTGCCTTGCCTACTTTCTACTTATATACTAAGGGGTACCCCTATTACCTTAACTAGGTAGTCCTATTAGAGGATCTTATACTTAGGGGTGTCTTCCTAGGTAATAACCTAGTCCTTTACCTGCTAGTTTAGGAGCGTAACTTCTATATCGCCGCTTTATAGTACCCTTATCGCCACTGCCCTTAGTATATAAGCCTTAATCGATATAAAAATCTATTCTAGTTCTGCTCCTACTACCTCTAGTATTTTAACCCTAACTATAGCTCTTACCGGAGCCACGCTAGGGATGCGCTAGAGAGTCGCCAGTTAGGCGCTTACAGCAATATTAGCCCATAATAGCTTTGTTGCCTATACTATTTATATTCCCTATAATTTTATAGCATCTTTAATACGCCTAAGCCTATTCTCTACCGCGTTTTAATTCCTATTATATCTTAACCAAAGCTTCTAAGCAATTTGTCCTGCCTATTAGGCCGCACGCGCTACCCCTATATATAGGTGTTCGTCTTCTCCCTTCCCTAAATCTTCCTTAATATCTTTTAGAATGTTTATAAGTTTCTACCATTTCTGGTCGTTATCCTTTGGTTATTATAGTTAGGTCGCCCCTTATTAGGTTTATTATAGTATCGCGTTCTCCTATATATTAACCCACCTTTAAGTCTACTGCGACCCTCCTATACCGCGTAGGCTTTCTAGCTATAATGCGTACATTAGGTCTAGGGCATATTATACTATAAATTTAATTGGAAGTGGTTATTTCTTTATTAGATAAGTGGTAGGCATGTTCTACTGCTATAGCGGCTTTTTCGGCAAAACTTCTTATTAAATAATTTAGTAGGGCTTATATTTAGGGCACGTAGTTTAGCTTAGTTAGTAGCTAGTAGGTCGTGGTCACAGTATATTAGGTTAAGATTATTATAGACTTTTTAGTAGGACTGCTACTTCTAGGGGCTACTAGTCTCCTGTTAGGCGAAGAGTCTATTAAATAGTATACCCTTTATTCGCCCGATAATATAGCCGATCTTAGTATTTTCCGTAGAAAAAATGCAGGCGCTCTAAGTTAGTTTCTCGCGGATTTACATCTTTTAGTAGCTGTATTCCTTACGGTCTCCCTAAAAAACTAGGGGATTAAAGTAGCGTGTATTAGACCCTATGGTAGCAGTCTAGGTCTAATTATTATAGCTTTTATTATTGTTGCTTTAGTAGAGGTTCCTATTAAGTAAAGCTGCTTAGCGCTAGCCCTCTATTAAGCGTTAAGTAGGTAAAGTTACTAGGGGCGTAGAGACTTAGGTAGCGTTATATATAGTAAAGAGGTATCTAGCGTTATTATAAATGTGCTCGTTAAGCTAAGATTATATATAAGCTTTGCAGTATATAGGAATTGAACGAGCAACTTAATTGTAAATCTATGGAAATCAAGTAGTATAAATACATGAAAAAGGTGCAGGTAATAAGATGAATGGGGGTACCAATGCGTAGCTAAAACAGGGTGATACGCAGTCGAGACAGGGTTGTGTTTTGGTAGGGTATCAGTACCGGTAGTCGGTTACATTATAGGTATTTAATTATGCCTTCTTTAACTATTAGACGTCGCGTTTAGATATATAGAGGTTATCTTTAGTTTCTTAACGTGTATTATTGGCGAGCGCCTTATAAGCTTATAGGTCTTAGATAATATCGCGATCTTAGGCAGTACGTATTTCGGCTTATATAAGCTTTAGGTAGTAGTTCTATAAAAGGTAGTAGTATTTATTAAGGTCTTATGCTACCATTTTTATAAATATCTTAGCGTCTTATATTTTAATTTTAATAGATAGTAGCCCTTCTATTTACTTGTCCGTAGTTATATAGTTAATAAAAGATAAGATATTATTAGTGTCCGTCTTCTTAGGGGTTAAGGCTAGGGCTAATAAATTAAATTCTCCTGGGTTTAATTGGCGTCGTAGGTTAAGTATAGGTATTAGATTATTCTTTAGGTTTAATATAGTAGCTAGTAAGGGATATTGTCTTACTATTATGGGTTCCTTAGAAGTATAAAGTAAGGTAATTCGTAGACACGCTGCTTTTAGTAGCGCCTATAGTATTATAGAGACGTAGAATTGGTCGTAGGCTAAGCGTTAGTAGTAAAAAAGGCGTAACGTAATGTCACGGGACGGGGGCAGTGGCTATAAAGCGTATGTATTCGAGGAGTCTACAAGACGTTACGCGATCAATTATAAGGGTCGAGGGCGTAAGGAGGTGATATACCTACGCGTAGCTGACATAAGCTGTACGTGAGGTGTATATAAGAGCACGGGGCTCTCCTATAGAGGCCCCTATGGTAGGGTTCCGTGATAGAGGTCTATTGCTAGGCGTGGTTCTGGTAAACGCGCGCAAGTACAAACCACCGTCGCTTAACATGTGCCTCCCCTGCGATGTATGCATTTTAGGGGGATTCTCTAGGTGTTTTTCAGGGTTCTTTTGGTTGGTTTTAGTCTTTTTAAGCCGGGTACAGCAAGAGCTCCTGTAATAGCTTTAATAGGAAAATATAAATTAAGCATATTAGGCTAATATATAGATCTCTCTATTATTAGGGCGTCCTAACCTATAACTTAGGGCTAGGATTTAGCGTTTTCCACTTCTCTATCTAATTCTACTACTATTACTATATTTTTATCTTATATGGTAGTAGCGTATAGTAATGTATTTAGTATTTAGGGTATTAGGTTAGATATTAGGCGGCAGGTATTAAACCTAGCTATTAGGTAGTTTAAGTTATTATAATAATAGCCTTTTTAACGGCATCTATAGTAGTATTTTAGTTTCTAGAGTAGCTCGCGCTCTCCGTCTAGGAGTTTTTACAGAAAGGTTAGTATAGAGAGGTTAATATTAGCTCTAGTAGTACTTAAGGTAGTAGGCGTTAGTAGCTTAGTATATATAAGTTTAGTAGGCCTAAAAGGCTTTTATAAAGAGGTCTTTGGGTAAAAATTAGCAGTAGTAATCTAATTTAGTCGTTATTTAATCTTTTATAGGGCTGCTACTATCTTATAAATATTATTATAGTTATAGCTAGCGGCTGCGTAACTAAGGCAATAGGTAACTTTTTTAAGAAGATCCTTTTAGTCTTTAGTATTATCTTAAGTAAGTACTTTGGTGTATTCCTAGAATTTAATATAAAACTTATTAAATAATTTAATAGGGCTTATCTTTGGGGTATATAGTTTAGCTTAATTAGTAGCTAGTAGGTTATAGTTACGGTATATTAAATTAAGATTATTAAGGACTTTTTAGTAAGACTACTACTTCTAGGGGCTACTAGTCTCCTATTAGGCGAAGAGTCTATTAAATAGTATACCCTTTATTCGCCCAATAATATAGCCAATCTTAGTATCTTCCGTAGGAAAAAGGTAGGCGCTCTAAGTTAATTTCTTGCGGATTTGTATCTTTTAGTAGCTATATTCCTTA
Source organism: Cenococcum geophilum 1.58 (assembly GCF_001692895.1). NCBI lineage: Eukaryota > Fungi > Ascomycota > Dothideomycetes > Gloniales > Gloniaceae > Cenococcum > Cenococcum geophilum. Next base: position 695,881 of record NW_027137621.1, on the reverse strand, counting down.
TAGTTTCCCTAAAAAACTAAGGGATTAAGGTAACGTATATTAGACCCTATAGTAGCAGTTTAGGCCCAATTATTATAGCTTTTATTATTACTACTTTAGTAGGGGTTTTTATTAGGTAAAGCTGCTTGGCGCCAACCCTTTATTAAGTGTTAAGTAGGTAAAGTTGCTGGAGGTATAGAGACTTAGGTAGCGTTTATTATAAATGTGCTTATTAAGCTAAGATTATAAGTATTTAATTATACCTTCTTTTTTAGTGACTGTAGCAATTAGTACAATCTTATTCTTCTTTAACTATTAAACGTCGCGTTTAGACACGCGGGGGTTATCTTTAGTTTCTTAACGTGTATTATTAGCGAGCGCCTTATAAGCTTATAGGTCTTAGATAATATTATAATCTTAGGCAGTACGCATCTTAGCTTATATAAGCTTTAGGTAGTAGTATTTATTAAAGTCTTATACTACTATTTTTATAAACGTCTCGGCGTCTTATATTTTGATTTTAATAAATAGTAGCCCTTTTATTTACTTATCCGTAGTTATATAATTAATAAAAGATAAGACATTATTAGTGTCTATCTTCTTAGGGGTTAAGGCTAAGTCTAATAAATTAAATTCTCCTAGGATTAATTGGCGTCGTAGGTTAAGTATAGGTATTAGATTATTCTTTAGGTTTAATATAGTAGCTAGTAAGGAATATCGTCTTACTATTATAGGTTCCTTAGAAGTATAAAGTAAGGTAATTTGTAAATACGCTGCTTTTAGTAGCGCCTATAGTATTATAAAGATATAGAATTAGTTATAGGCTAAGCGTTAGTAGTAAAAAGGCATAATATAATGTTATAGAACGGGGGTAGTAGCTATAGAGCGTATATATTCAAGGAGTCTACAAGACGTTACGCGATTAATCGTAAGGGTTAAGGGCGTAAGGAGGTAATATACCTACGCGTAGCTAATATAAGCTATATATAAGGTATACGTAAGAGCACGGGGCTCTCCTATAAAGGCCCCTACGGTAGGGTTCCATAACACTAAAGTAGTAAAATAACGTGCAATATTACTTATAAAAAAGTCATAATAGATAATTTAATTACAGTTTAATTATATCGCTAGCTTTCTTATCTAATTAAGCCAATTTCCTAACTTAATTAAGCCTCTACTTTACTATTAACCTCTCCTACTTTATTAACTAATACTAGCTACTTAATATATATAGGCTTTAGCTATATATTAACCATTAATTAATCTATATAACCGTTTTAAGCGTTACCGCTAAAAGAATTAAAGATATAGGTCCTGCTTTTTACTTTAAATACTTTTAGAACAAGCTGCTAATTAGTGGTAGTAAGGCGCCTAAAGTCCTATAAGGGCGCGAAAAGGCTTTAGAAAAGATTTAAAGGAACGATATAAATTCTATCTAAATCTAAGTGTATATAGCTCTCGCTAAGAACAAGACGTTACGTAAAGAAGAGAAAGAAATAATAAGAGAATTGTATAATTAAATAGTTAGCGGCTTAGTGGTTAATATATGCGTATATATGCACGCGGTCTTTAACAGACTTTAGTAAAATTTAATTAATCTAGCAGAATTTGGTTAAAGCGTTAGAATTTATCTATTAAGTATTTTACTAAGATATTCCTACTATAACTAGGCTGGTCCCGTTATAGTACCCCCCCTTTTAGCTAAAGGTCCAAATAATTTAATTTTAGTTAAGACTTATAACTTATCGCGTGTTATATTTTCGCGTTAGGTAGCGGTATAAAGTTTTACTAATTCTATTATTAAATAGGCTAATTAGGATTTTCTATCCCCAAAATAGAAAATTACTATTAGCTTAGTTAAGGCGGTAAGCAGAACTAATATCTTTATAGTAGGTCTTAGTAAGGCAGATCTAACTAATTAGATAACTTTAACTAGTAGTTAAAGTTCTTTAATATCTTATATATTACGTAATTATATTACAAACGTTCTAACGTATTTTAAGTTCTTTTTAATTTAAGCTTCTTGCTATTGTATTTTATATATTTATATTAGGTAGCAGTTATTTACCTTTATATTATATCTATCTAGCTAAAGTAGGCCGCGAAGGATAGTCTTTATAGAATTCTTTTACTAGGGAAGGCGCGTCGGTTTTAATCTAGTTATAGGTTTTCTAAATTTATATTTTATATCCTTTCTATTTAATAAGGAGTTTAAATTATTTAGATTATATTTTCCATTATATATCGTTAATTAAGTTAATAAAGTAAAAGCTATTACTATTATTAACAATTACGAGAGGTAGTAGTGGCACTTTATAAGTTATAGGTTTACCCTTTAAGGGTTACAACAAGTTTACATAAAATATTAGATATATTTTTATCTTAGTTAGCAGTTTAAGCTTATAAGTGTATAGGCTTAGTTTCTTCTTAATTTAGTATAGGCCCGTAAACTTCTAGTCTGGTTTTTTTAAGGGTTATTAAGTCTTTAGGTTTTATATATTTAGGTAAACTATATTACCTTCCTTAAAGTCCTATATAGGAGCTCGTTCTTTATTTATATACTATTTCTATACCATTTAAGTATACGCTAATTTACTTTATAATAGTTCTATTAACTACTTTATTTAATTAGTAAAGTTATATATATTAATTAGTTAAATCCTCTTAATTATAGGGCCTGCTATATTAATTTCGGGTTATAGTTTAAACCTAAGTTAAGGGTCTTATTCGTAGGTTGCGTAAAACGGCATTATGCCTATTAATTTATTTCTTGTATTATTTACAGTAAACTTAGCTAAAGGTAGCTACTTTTCCTAGTTATCTTATAGGTAGAAGCAGTATATTTATAGATATTATTCTATAATTATATTTATAATTTTAGTTTATCTATTTATCTCCAGATAAAATATAGTTAAGAGTTATATTTATATAGGGCTTATTAAAAGTCTAAAATAAACTGGCTTCTATAGTTGGATATTATTAAATTAGGAAGTCTATATAGCTTAAAAATATACCCAATAAAATATTCGGCTACTAATATTATATTAATTAAATCTATAGGAATTATATATCGTATTTTTATAAGACGGTTAATAACTACTATAATATTCGTAAACCTATTACTATTAGGTAGGTTAACTACAAAGTTAATTAAGATATCTTACTATCTTTATATTGGAATTGGCAATAGTTAAAGTACTCCTTACTTCTTTATATAAGAGGTCTTCCTATATACGCATATTTTGTATACTTAAACGTATTTTTATATATAGTTATGCATTATAAGCTAGTAATATACTTATTAGATAATTATATAGGTCTTTATATAGCTAGGATACCCTACTATAGGGGAATTGTATATAAATTTGAGTATCTTAAATTGTAAGGGTTCGGAATTCGGGATTACTATCTTCTATTAATAGTATAACTAATTATTACGGATTTCGCATTTAGCGAGTATAATATCTTTATATTGCCGTTTCCCTATTTAAATTGCTTTTATTATATCTACTATCTAGGGGTTATTCTTATATTTATGCTCTATTAATTTATTAATTTCTATATCTTACTTATTAATTTCTAATTTATTCCTATTAAGCTCCGCGTTTAAAAATATAGGGCGTAGTTTCTTAAAGCGTTTAGGGGGTAGTAGAATTCGTAATTAATTTATAATCCGTTTATTAGAGGCGTTTATAAGTAAGTCCTATAATTATTATATTAATAAGTTAGGCTTTTAATTAAGATTGCCAGGTTAGTATATAATCTTAAAGCTAAATTATAAAAGGTACTTAGCGCTATGTTAATTGCTTTATAGTTATAAAGTACTATAGGTTTTTATAGTCCGTTAATACGCGTATTAGGAATAACAATCCTTTAAGTTTTAAACGCTATTATTTAAAGTATCTAATAATTATAAGCAGTTCCTTATTATATATCTTATAGTTTAATTCTATAGAGGTAAGTTTTTAAAAGAGAAAGGCTACTAGGCGTAGCTCGCCGTTCTTATTATATTATAATAATACTCCTCCTAGTATATAATTAGACGAGTCTATTTTAATAATATATTTAAGGTTTAGATTAAAATAGGCGAGAATTAGAGTAGTTATAAAACGATATTTTACGTCGTTAAAAGCTTATTTATATTTAGTAGTCTATTTAAATCTTATATTCTTCCTTATTAAGTTTACTAATAGCTAAACAATTTTTAACAAGTAATTAATAAATTAATAATAGAAATTTACAAATCCTAAAAATCCTTAGATGTTTTATATATTACTAAGACTTTCCTAGTTTATAATTACAGCAATTTTCTTAAGATCTATTTTAATTCCGTTATAGGATATAATTAGGCCTAATGTAAGCTTTGCAGTGTGTGGGATTGAACGAGCAACTTGATTGTAAATCTATGGGTATCAAGAGGTATATATACATGAAATGGTAGCTGAAATAGGAACAGTGATCTGCAAGCAATATTGATCTGCGATCAATATATTGGGTGGCGTTGAGGCTGTCTCGGCAGTACCGTAGTCGGTTACACCTAAGTATATAACTTTAGATATATAAAACTTATATTTCTTAATATCGCATTATAAGCCTATATCTTATAGGCGTTTAAGGACTATTTAGACGTGCTTCTAATGCTTAAGAAGCAAAGACGAATAAATTAAGATATTATTAATATACGCGGTAATAAATATATTAAGGAATTCGCGAAGCGTATTATTAATATATTACTAAAATATACTAAAACTATTTTTTACACTAAATGGCATTACTAGGTATTTAAAAAGTCTCTATTATATACGGAAAGCCGTATACTTCTTATCTCTTTTATAAACACGGATTTAATTAAAGGCAGTAACTATGTTAAACTTTATAAAGTATTATACTTTTACTAAGTAGTTAAGCGTTTCTTAAAGCAGAGGGATTAGATATTAGTTTTAAATTATAATTATATTTAGGGCTTAATAATTAATATAGAACCTTAAGCCTCCTTTAAGTTTCTTAATAAATAGTACGGGTAAAGTAAATAGTAATTAGCTAGGGTAAACAAATCCTTTCTCTAGGTGCTCTTTAAGGTATTATTATATTATAAGCAGCTCTTCTTATAATATACCGTATAACGGGCTAAACTTTAGCGTTATACTAGGTTTAAGTTCTATTTTAAAATTATACTTATCTTAATATAGGGGTAGTTAGTCTGCGAATCGTTTCTTAAACGTATTAATTAGATTATAATATTCTTTAGGTATAAGAGGTTAGGGGTTAATATATTGCTTTAGTTTTAATGCCTTTTTAATATCTTCTAGTGTTATAGTAAAGATCTTATAGTCTCGTCTTCTTACTAATAAATAAAAGGGTACGGCTTATATTATATAAATTTTAAGGGGTTTTAATATATCGTCTTCGCATTCCTTACTATAATTAGCAGTTATAGCTTTATTATATTAGTTTAAGGTTTATAGTAAGGGCAGCTTATATTATTTTAAAGTTAAATAATTATATGCATATTTATAGGGTATATAGTATTTTAAATAATAACTTCGGTAGTAGGTTATATAGAACTTTAGTATTTCTTTTACCTAACTAATTAAAGGGTTATATCGCTTTAGTTATCTATATTTTAGTATTATCTTATATTACTTTAAGGGGGTTATAAATAGGGGAATATATTTAAGGTATTTACCTATTTATAACTTTATAAGAGCGTAGTACGTTAGTTTACTATATATTAAGGGTTTACTATTAAAGCTTTATAGGCCTTATGGTTGCTTAAGTTATTTTAAATTTAGGTATTAGGTTTTCACATAGTTTGTATTAATAAAGCCTATACTAGTAGCTCCGCTATCTATTAGGATTTATACTTCTTTCTATTTTTTAAGTATTTAAATTTCGCTAAGTATATTAAGGGAGTTATATTATATATTAGTGCTAGAAGAGCCTAGATACTTATACTCTTCTATTTCTTATCCTAAGGCGTAACTTAGCCCTAGAACGATTCATTTTCTAAGTTAACTAAAGGTAAGATACTTTATGGCGACTAAGTATAATTTATAGAATAAGTGTAACTTAAGGACTAAGAGGAGCTACGGCGAACCTTTTTAAAAGGGTAAGTTTGGTAATCCCTTTAAATATTTCCCTTTTTTCTATATTTAGAATATTCTCTATTTACGGCTTATATTCTTTATTTATTAGTTCCTAAAAGTATATAGAATTAAGTGGTGTTAAGGTCCATAGGGTTATATATAGGGCTTTTAGGTCTTAAAGACGGATCGCGCTTTAAGGTATATACTAGTTTTATAGAGTTTTATAAATAAGGTATAGTTAGCTTTAGAGAATAAGTTTATTTATTATATTAAAGGTCCTTATTAATTTGTTAACATATTATAGCAAATTTAGGTAAGTTCTTTAGCAGTTTTCTACCTACTAACTATACTCTAATTTTATCTAAAATAGCTTAATAAAGAGCAGTAACTCTAGCGGCTTTATTCTAATCTAGTTTACTAATAAGGCCTAAAAATTCTAAAAAGAAGCTAGTAAAGTCTCGGTTCTATTATTATAGGTTTTTAAGTTTAGTAACAGCTATATATTCGCGGCTAGCGTTATTATATATTTATTTTAATAGAGAGATAAAGATTTTAAAATTAATAAAGGTGCTATTACGGAAAAATGGGTCTATAGTTTATATAGCGTCTTTACTTAAATAAGACATTCCATAACTAATCTTACTAGCTTTAGTAGGGTATTAGTTATAGTTTATTAAAAGTTTAAGACAGAGCTTAGTTATAAAGGGACGTAGGTTATTTTAATTTCTATTAAATATTAGAGGGTTAGGGAGCTTTTTAGATTTTATAGTAGGTACTAGGTTTATTATAGGTATAAGTTAAGCTGTTATTACTAGTTTAGGGTTTGTATTTAACGGGTCGGGTTTATATATAGTTATTTTAATTTTATTTATAAGTATTACTATTAGGGTCTTTAATATAAGTGCTTTAAGGTTACGGAGTTCTTTATAGATTATTCCTATTAATTGCCAGTGCTAAGCTTCTAATATTGCTCGCTGTTAGGCTAAAGTATCTATAAAGGACTGTTATATTATAGTTAACTATTCCTTAACTAGGGCTATAATGCTTATAGTTAACGCGGAGGGTTTAAGTTTATTTACTATTTTAATAGTAGTTATTTTAACGTAACGTAATATAAGGGCGCGAAGAGGCTTTAGGGAAGATTTAAAGGAATAATATAAATTCTATCTAAATCTAAGGGTATATAGCTCTTGCTAAGAACAAGACGTTATATAAAGAAGAGAAAGGAATAATAAGAGAATTATATAATTAAATAGTTAGGGGCTTAGTGGTCGATGCGTACGCATATACATACGCGGTCTTTAACGGACTTTAGTAAAATTTAATTAATCTAGCAAAATTCGGTTAAAGCGTTGGAATTTATCTATTAAGTGTTTTACCGAGACATTCCTACTATAACTAGGCTAGTCCCGTTATAAGTCCTTAATAAAGCTATATACAGCCCTCCTTATTAGCGAGCTTTTTAACGCTAATAGCGTCGTCTCTAAAGCACTAAAAGCCGCCATTGCTTTACTAATACTCTTACTTAAAGCCTCTAACCCTTTTACTGTCTTTAATAAATAGCTTTAATTAGCAGCTTTAGCTGCGTTCTTTGTTAACCACTATACCATATTAAGGTCCTTTACTTTCTAAGTATTTTAAGGCTTCTTTTCTGTAACTAGTAATAGTAACTAGCCTACTAAAGATAACGTTATACTAAGTACTAATAGGGAACGCAAGGGTGTAGAAAGCTTAGATAAGGAAGTAGAAGAGGAAGTAATACACTAGATAGACTCCGTTTAATTATTTAAAGTAGAGTATTTAAATACTTAGTGTCCTTATCTTCCTTCTTATGCTCTACGTCTGTATTAAATAAGCTATTATTATTATCTTCCTAATTATTATAAGCCGAACTCTTATTAAGCGCGTCATTAATTAACGCGGTGTATTCGCCGCTGGCTATCTTACCCTTAAGAAGCTCCTTTAGCTATTTAAAATAAAGTAGGTACTTCTTCCTAAAAGGCCACCTTTTAATATGCCAATTAAAATAGCCGTCTATTACTCTAGGTTTATTAGTATATAGAAGACCAGTAACCTTTTACGCCCCCTAGCTAGAACACGCCTTTATATAAGCCTTCTATTTACGCTAGTACGTCTTTTAGTAATTATACTTATTTATTAGCTGCTCTATAGTAAGAACCTAGCCTAATTTTAAGCTAATAAAGCTAATAGCGTTAGTATAGTTAGTAGCTTTAAAGGTAGCCCCATTTATTTCCTTGCCCTAGGTTATTAATAACCTTAGAAAGTCCAAGAAGGCTTTATTTAAGGCTAGAAGCCATAAAAATTAAGCCTACTTATTAACAACTTCGCCTTCCTATATAGTCTTCTTCCTCTAAGTCCTTTTAGTAGCTGGCTTGCTAGTGTCCTAATCCTTATCCTGCTTATTAGCCGCAAGAGTTGTTGCTACCGTTATCCTCCTTAGTCGCTTCCTTAAAGAGGTCGTCGCAGATGTTAATATAGGCGCTGGTGCGGCTTTAGTGGAGGTGGTAGCTGCTTTAAAGGACCTTATTGACCCGAGGTACGAGTGGTCTATATTTTCGGGTCCCAGAATTCAAACCCTGCCAAGCTAGCTTCTGATTGGTTAGAAAAAAAGTGCGCGCGGTAAGTTGTGGCAGAATCCACGTGACGAACTTCAAAACACTAAGCTCCGTACGAAGCTCTGCCAAAGCTCTACCAAAAGCTCTACCAAAGGCTTTACAACACCTCTGCCCACCCAGTGTACTGGCCACGCAGTGAAATAGAGCACGCAGTGCGCATGGGGTCTAAGGGGGTATCCTTGAAACTCTGCTCGAAGCTCTGCTCGAAGCTCTGCTCGAAGCCCTGCTCGAAGCCCTGCTCGAAGCCCTATACGGAGCTCCAAAGCTCTACTAACACGCAGCATTAATATACTAGGAAGTCTCACAATCGTCTCTACGAACGTCTACAAATGCCTCTACGACGGCTCTACAATCGTCCGTACAAATATCTCTACAAACGTCTGCGCAAACGTCTGCACGAACGCCTGCACGAACGCCTGTGCGAACGCCTGCATGTGGCTCTACACAAGGCTCTGCACAAGGCTCTGCACGAAGCTCTACCGAAGCTCTGCACGAAGCTCTACCGAAGCTCTGCAAAAGCTCTACACGAACCTCCATACAAAGCTCTGCAAAAGCTCTGCAAAAGCTCTACCAAAGCCTCTGCAAGAGCTCTGCCCATGCGGTAAATAGAGGACGCAGTGCGCAGGGGGGGTCCAAGGGGGTCTCCCCCTTGAGCTCAAAGCTCCACTAACACGCAGCAATGATATACTAGGAAGGCTCTATAATTATCTGCACAAACGGCTCCATAAACGGCTCTATAAACGTCTACACGATCGCCCGTATAAACGCCCATACAATTAATCGATTAATTAATCAAATGCCTATACAAAGGCCTATACAATCAATTGATTAATCAACTAAACGCCTATACAATCGATCAATCAAACGCCCGTATAAACGTCTCTATAAATGGCTCTACAAATGGCTCTACGCACGGCTCTGTAAACGTCTATACAATTAATCAATCGATCAATCGCCCATACGAACGCCCGTACGAACGATCAATCAAACGTCCATGCAATTGCCTAAACAATCGTCTCTACAAACGTCTCTGCAGTTAATCGCCCGTGCGAACGCCTGCATATGGCTCTGCACAAGGCTCTGCACAAGGCTCTGCACGAAACTCTACTAAAGCTTTGCACAAAGCTCTACCAAAGCTCTGGACAAAGCTCTACCGAAGCACTACACGAAGCTCTACCAAAGTTCTGCACGAAGCTCTACCGAAGCTCTACACAAAGCTCTACCGAAGCTCTACACAGCTCTGCAGAAGCTCTACAAAAGCTCTACTAAACGCTCTGCTAAACACTCTACCAAAGCCTCTGCAAGAGCTCTGCCCACACAGTAAATAGAGCACGCAGTGCGNNGGGGGGGGGGGGGGGGTCCAAGGGGGTTTCCCCCTTGAGCTCAAAGCTCTACCCGAAACTCTACTTAAAGCTTAATACGGAGTTCTAAATTTCTACTAACACGCAGCACTAATATAATAGGAAGGCTCTATAATCGTCTGCACGAACAGCTCTATAAACGGCTCTACGAACGTCTATACAATCGCCCGTACGAATACCCATACAATTCGTCAATTAATCGATTAATTGCCTATGCAAACGCCTATATAATTAATCAATTAATCAACCAAACGCCTATACAATCAATTAATTAAACGCCCATGCGAACGTCTCTACGAACAGCTCTACAAATGTCCATATAATTAATTAATTAATTAATCGCCTACATAAACGCCCGTACGAACGATCAATTAAACGCCCATACAATTGCCTATACAACCGCCTCTATAAATGTCTCTGTAATTAATCGCTAGAACAAACGGCTGCACGTCTGCACGTCCGCACGTCTGCACGTTTGCATGTCTACACGTCTGCACGTCTATACGTCTGCACGTGGCTCTATGCAAGGCTCTGCATAAAGCTCCGCACGAGGCTCTACCAAAGCTCTGCACAAGGCTCTACCAAAGCTCTACACAAGACTTTATCAAAGCTCTGCATAAGGCTCTGCATAAGGCTCTGCATAAGGCTCTGCACAAGGCTCTACCTAAAGCTTACCCCCTACTGCAAGGCACGACAGAGGTATAGGATTTGCGAAATAAATCCATACCTACTAGTATATGTTAATTAAGCTCTATACAATAAGGCTCTAAATTAAAGCTTTAGGTTAATTAATCGGCTTATTAATTATAAACTCGGGTTAAAGTTTTCGTTGGGGGGTACCAACGATCCGCATGTTACTGGATGTATTCAGTAGAGGGGTGCTAGTAGAGGCATGGGTAGAAGCATAGGTAAAGGCAGTAACGTCGGCAGTATCGGCAGGGCTACCCTCTATAGGTGTATCGTCGTCGGCCATCAAAAGCAGTAAGTAGATATTACGAATTAGTTGATATATTGATAAGGTTCTAACTATCCATTCTATATAGGCCTTTTCAATGTCCTGCGCGGATTACATAACCATTATCCTCACCGCCCTTCCTGTCTGGCGACGGCTCCTTTTTAGCGAATCGCCTACCGAACGAACGCCTCCTTCCAGGTGGGAAACCCCCCCTGCTTTGGCGCCTAGAAGAGGCGCTTACACCCTGCAGATTGCGCCCAGGTGGGCCGTACAAGGGGGCTACCTGAGCGGGCTGCCGCCCTCCCTGCAAGTTTTGGGTAGCATTATAGTCGAATCCATATTATTTTCGTAGGGTACAACTATAATGCTACCCAAAACTTGCAGGGAGGGCGGCAGCCCGCTTAGGTAGCCCCCTTGTAAAAGTGTCGACCTGGCTGCGCCCACCTGGTGGAGCCGACCTGGCCAAAACGAGTTATCGAACATGGCCTAATGCACACGCCAACTTAGCCCCTGCGCTATGTTGCAAACGATCCTACGCCTCATATTTACCTTGACTTCATCTCTTCACAAACGTTGGCAACCCTTAAACTCGTTCCTTTTCACATTTGGTCGACGCGCCGGTAAAAAGTTCAATTTTATAATATTTTAAAGAGTGAAAACGAAACTGGGCTCCTAATAGAAGTTTTCCAATGGCGCGCACTTATACTAGCCTTAATTGTGCCGCTCTATTCTTCGCATTTACTCTCAATATATACGCGAGCCCGTCTCTAGCTAGATTATCCTTAGGGATAAGAAAGGGTTAGACTAAGTCACCGGATAGTAGAGGTATACTTAATATAGTGTGGTCTTGTCTTTTTACGGTTTTTCTTTACTGTTGGATAATAGTACATCCGGATACTACCTCCTAGATCCTTATATTGGTATTAAATGCTAAATAAAATACTTTTTCTATTTTTTCTTTTAATAGCGCCTAAGGTTGCTATGTATATTACTTATAATAAATATCTAGGAGCGCGCTACCCTATTCTTAGGCTAGGAAAGAGCTAATATTTAGGAGCCTAATAGTCCCTTATATATAGATTCTACTTAAATATAGGAGGTTTCCAGGTTTAGTCTTATAATTTAGAGTCCGCGTAAATTTTGGATAATTACCTAATATAGGATATAATTCTATAAGAGGCTAGCTTAACCAGAATGTATAATTATCTAATTAACAGTGTTACCGGTAAGTAGAAGGTAAGACGAAGGTATATTAAAGGTAAGTAGAAGGTAGAATGAGTTTTTACGTATTAAAGGCCAAATGCTTCTAACTACTTCTATTTAGAGACTAATCGCTAGTTCTTCTCTAGAGGAGAACTAGCTCCCTATATAATCCTTCTAAGACGCTAGTAAAACCCTTTACCCCTTATCTATCTAACTGTGTCTTTTAGGACGTAGATGGAATATAGATAAGACCTCCTTCTGTCTTATCTAATATGTACCTTCTAGGGAATTCCGTTATAATTGCCTCCCCTTTAAGGGTCTTAGTCCTCTAAGACTTCGCCTCTACTAAGCTTTTATAGAGTTCCGGCTAAAACCACTAGGGAAATTCTTAGTAAAAAGGTACTCTATAATGCGGCTTATAGCTAGTTCTTTACTAGCGTAGAACTTTACTTTATCCTCAGTTTCTCTACTTTTCTCCTACTATAGTTTCTTATAATGCCTTTATAATGGAACTAAAATAATAATAATAAAAATTAGATGGGATTTACCTTTCTTATTATAAGAGTTTGTTATAAGTTAATCTAGAGGTTGTCCTGTGCAACGCGTCTACGAGCTACTATCCCTATTTACCTAAAATAGATTCTAATAATAACGTCTTTATTTTAATTTTCTTCTAGTTTATAAGCTGTCGCCTCTTACGCGTCTTTTTATTAACAACACTATTCGTCTCGTCTTTTAGCAGACTATTTCCTCTATATCTCCGCTTTTAGCTTCCGTGTCTTTAGCTATTCTTTTATAGCTACTTTATTCTCTTCTTATAATACGTTTATAAGTAATAGGATCCTACCTTATCTCTTATAATAATGCTAACTTCTTAGAGTATTCTCTTATAATGGCTTGTAGTCCTTCTACGCGTCCCTAAACTGGTAGCAGTGTTATTCCTTTTCTAGTGACGCCCCAGACAGCGTCTGTTGCTCCTACGGCAGTTTCCCTAAAATGCTGTTGTTGCTACGTTTATGCTCTTACGTAGGATCCTTTCTACGTCTATAAGATGCCTTACTTTAGTAAAAATAAATCTAAGCGCTCCTATTGCCGTAGTAGGAGAAAGACCTACGTCCTAGTATTTCCTATCCTGTCTTATTTTAGGTTTTGCTAATTATACTAAATCCCCGCTATCTATATATATAAGACTTATAGGCTCTAACGCGCTATTTAAGATTTCCGCTAATATCCTAATAGTAATAGGCGGGGATAGAAGGTGTCTTCCCTTACTTATAGACTCTTTAATTTAATAAGGGTTTCCACTGCTGTGGAGACATAATATTCTTGGATATATAGTATCTAAGAGCGTATATGCGAACAGCTTGTCCTTATTAATAATAACATTTATACTCTTACGCGGGCTATTTTAGCCAGGTAAGTTTCTCTAGTAACTTACTTAGGAACTGTGCTAACTTCTTTAGCTAATGTCTTTCTAATCCCTACTTAGACGCCGATTTAGAACCTAGGGATACTAAGGATAGTAACAACGGTTAAGATAAACGTTCTCCTCGCCAGTTTCCTGCCTATGCTAGTCTTTTTAGTACCCGTCGTTCCAAGAAGAATATTAGTGGAAGTACTAATAATTCTAGGGATAGAGGAGCTAATAATACCGTTAATAATAACGTTAAGATAGAAGAGGAGGCTTCTATTACTACTCCTTATCGCTTTACCTATGGTATATTTAGAACTATTTCTAAATCTTTACCTTTAGTTCTTAGGAAGGTTTTAATTACGGTGTTGTATTCTAGCTAAAGGTACTCCTTAAGTTCCCAACTATTATACGCCTAAGAGTATCCTTCCTAACAAACTAAAAATTTGCGCTTTTTTTTAGCGCTATCTTTAGTCTAGAATATCTTCTACATTCTATTCTAGTTCCCTATTAATTTCGCTAGGTAGGGGCGGTTCCGCACTATCTCTTTTCCAGTATAGCTCTAGTAAGGAAACATAAAATATAGGATATATTAGATAAGATTTTAGTAATTCTAATTTATAGGCTTAGTTTCTTTTAGTTTTCCTAACTATTTTAAAGGGTCTGAGCCACTGGTGATCCAGCTTCTTCTTAATGCGTTTTATTTAGATATTTTTTATAAATAGTAAGACCTCGTCTTCTATCTCGAATTCTTTTAGTATATATTTTTTATTATAGTACCTTTTTTATACGGCCTGGGCGTCTAGTAAGTACTTTTTAAGTTCTTCTTTGCAAATTCTTATTTGCTTAATTCTTTCGGACGCCACTAGTGCCTCTCTTTTAGGAATAATATCCTTAACGTTTTAGGGGTTATTTGCTTTTACCCTAAATAATGCTTTATAAGGGGTCATTTTTATACTGCTATAAATGCTTGTGTTATATACGTACTGCGCTAGAGCTAACTATAATGTCTAATTATCCTGTTAATAATTAACATAGCAGCGGAGGTAGTGTTCTAATAACGCATTTAGACGCTCCGTTAGCCCGTCTATTTATGGGTAAAAGGTAGTACTTATCCTTTACTATATTTTTAATAAGAGATAGAATAAAGACCAAAATGCACTATTAAATATGGTACCTCTGTTAGATACAATTCCCCTTAGCGTACTAAACAAGAGCCACCGTTTTAAAAATAGGTCTACTAGTTCTGCTACTGTAATTATTATTATAATAGCAAAGTATCCTAAAAACTTTATATACCTATTAACGATTACTAGGATAGCGTTATCAACCTCTCTAGTTCTTATCTTAGTAGGGGGTAAGCCTATAATAAAATCTATTATTAATTTTAATATAGGTCCCTATGGAATAGGAAGTACTAATAACTCGCCGTATAGGCAATGCCTAGATACCTGTATCCTTTAGCACGTATTATACCTTAATATATAGTCCTTAACCTCTTTAGATATTCTATTCTAAAAGTATTTCCTTTAGATAGCCTTAAGGGTTCTATTGGCACCGTAGTAACCCCTAAAAAGATTATTATAAAAGACCTTTAAAATTTCGTCTTAAATCGCTTAGTCCTTTAGGATATATACAGCACCCTTAAAGCGTAATAGACCCTTTTAGTCTTGCTGCTATAGCTTCTTAGTAACTCCGGCCAAGTTAGTCTCTACTATATCTTTCTACCTCTCCCTAAAGGCGAAGGCGTCCCTTTATTAAGCTTAAAGAAGAAAATCCAGAAAGGTTTTATATAGATCGCTTACTTCTATTTCGCCTGCCGCTATTACGGACTTAAGGTATAGCATAAGACATTTTAAACTATTAGTACTAGTAGATTCTCCTACTATTATATAGTGTGCCATATTACGGATAGGCATCTCGCCTATCTCCTTTAGATCTAAAAACTTATAGCTAATACGCCGTCGAGTTAAAGGTGCCGCGATACCTCTAGTACATCCTATAGAATTCTCGCTAATTCTAGGGTACGCTAACTTTATAATATCTGCTTAGTCTATAACCTAGTCTATAACTATATCCTACGGCTCTATAATCGTGTTACTTTATAGCTGTATTACTAGGACCTCTGCCCTACTATAAAATTCTATAGTTTTAGGGAAAGAGTCTTCTTTCTTCCTAAGCAAATTTTGCAATATAGGGATTATTTCCCCTATGCTGTCCTAGATCCTCCCTATCTTATAATTTAAACATCTTAATAACCTATTAGCAGGATTTATTTTTCCTAGGCGGTATATAATCTTAAAATTATACTATAATAGTGCCTCTACCTACCTAGCTTGTCGACCGCTTAATACCTTTATAATTATAAAGTATTTTAGGTTATTATAGTCTATAAGGACTTTAATAGGGTAATTACTTCCCATACAATAATATCGCTAGTGCTTTATTACTGCGACTATTATAAGTAACTCCTAGTTATGCGTTATATAACGCTATTTTATAGGGGTTATTTTCCTAAACCAAAACGCTATAGGATGCCATTTTCCGTCTTTTAATTAAGATATAATTGCCCCTAGGGTAAAGCTAGATATATCCGTTTTAAGGTATATATATAGCTTTTAGCAGAAGTATATTAGGATAGGCGCCGTTATAAATAAATCCTTTAACTAGTCTATAGCCTACTTAATAGCTTCCCTAAATATAAAGAGTCCTAACTTCTTACTATTCTTAGATTTTTTTAGTAGATTAGTAATTGGGAGCATTACTTATAAGTAGTAAATAATAAACGTTTAGTAGAAGTTCGCCGTGCCTAAGAAAACCTATACTTCTCTAAATGTTATAGGGTAGGGCTATTTCCTAATAGCGTCTACCCGACTTTTCTTTATTAATACTTCGTTAACGCTAATAATAAAGCCTAAAAAATTAATACTAGTAGTATAGAATGTGTACTTTTTTAGGTTTATATAGAGTTTATATTCCTATAGTCTTTCTAGTACTATTCGCACGTAGTATATATATACTTCGTAGTTATTAGAGTAGACTACAATATTATTAAAGTAGACTATATATATCGTGTCTAATAGGCCTAATAATGTCTTATTAATATAGGCCTAAAATATTACTAGTGCGTTAGTGAGCCCGAATAGTATTACTAGGTACTTAAAGTGGCCGTACTGTGTTTAAAACGCCGTTTTCCACTTATCGCCGGCTTTAATCCGGATTCAATAGTATATATCTTTTAGATTTAATTTTATAAATATCTTCGCACCTAATAGCCTATTAATAAGCTCCCCTATTAAGGGTAACAGGTAGCAATTTTTTATAGTAATCTTATTTAGTGCCTAATAGTTAATATAGAGGTAAAGGGTCCCGTCCTTCTTAGGTATAAATATAATTAGTACCCTTACTAGGCTTATAAAGGGCTAAATCTATCCTCTCTAAAGATTATCCACTATATATTAACGCAGTACCGCTAGCTTATTTTCTAATAGGTTATATAGTAGTCTAAAAGGAGGTTATTTATCCCCTATATTTATCTTATGCTTAACTAATATAGGGTTAGATAAGGTTTATATAGCCTCTTTACTAGAAATATCCTCTAAGTCTATATATTCCTATAGAATCTCTAATTCCTTAACTGCGTATAGCCGGATATCCAAAAATAAATATCCCGTGTCCCCGTTTTTAGTGTTAAGAGTGGTATATATAGTATATACCCACCCTTCTTCTTATATATAGTTTAAGAAAGTCTCTTAATTTTCAACTATAATGCGCGGTTAAGACTTCCGATGTTAATACGAGGCTAAAGGCCAATTAATATCCAGATTAACTTGGTAAAGCCATAGGTATCCCAAAATAAGGTTATATCCCTTAATTTCTACGGCATAGAAGCGCATCTCCTACGTATTCTATAGACTATTGCGGTCCTAGCTAGCTACAGAAAAAGCTTATTCCCCGTAGTATGGAATCTAGTAGCCTCTAATACTTTAAATAGTGCGCACCTATAAGCCGCTAAGGTCTAAATCAAATTCTTTTACTAGTAATTAAGAAATAAACTCTATACTCACGCCGCTGTCTATAAGGCAGTCTCGCGTTACCTATTTATTATTGTATAATTACAGCACCTGTTGTACCAAACGCGTGCTTACGCGTTTGGTACACCAGGTACGCGTTTACGCGTTCAGTGCACTAACTACTCGCTTACGCGTCTGGTGCACTTATAAAGCACTAACTAATTAGGGGGGAGGTGCATCAGTATATAGACTACGTAGTCTGCTTCATATAATCGACAGTCACCATCTAAACAAGCATACGATACTACATGTATTTTGTGCCCGTGGATACGACTCACTTATGCTATTAAGTTAGTACGAATACTGATCAGTAAGCGCGCACAGATCAGCAATTACTTAATACCTCCCCCCGAGCGATACACACGACAGCGACCACCCGTTTAGACTCCTAGTACGACCTGCTAGAAGGTCGGAAGTTAGGGATTACGGACTTATCTCCAACTCTATATACTTATTTAAGTCTTAGTACGGTTTACTAGAAGTTATAGACGCGAATACAGACCTATACGGAACCCCTATCCTTAACCCCCTTAAACCTTAAACCTCTTTGGACCTTTTACGGAAACCCCCTACCCTCCTATAAACCATTATGGACCCGTTAATTAATTTTACGGACCGTTATAAGACCTCCCCCACCCGTTATAAGCTGCTACTACCCGCTACGCACTACACTACACTATAGTATGGCAGATATTAGCAAGCAAGTCAGCGAAGGTCAAAAGAAGTAGAGATAAGGCGTCGACGTTACGTCTATAAACGACGTTAACGACTATATTAGCTTTAAAATCCTTAAATATAGATACTTTAAGCTTATAAATAACGACCTATAGGAGCAATATAAGGAAGACTTTGCGGACTTTACGGAAGCTATTTTTAAGGCTTGCAACCCTACTGCTATCCGTAACCTATAAACCCTTTTACGTCACTAAGGCGTATAGGTTAAAAGGGATAAACAAGTCACTGTTGCACGGTCTCTATACGACACACTATATAAAGAGGACCAAACGGAATAGACTAAAGAGCAGATCTTAAATTATATTAAAACCAGCAACCTCTTTGCCTCCTTTAAACTTAACAGAATCTCTGGCCTTATAACTGACCTATTTAACTAAATTCGTTCTATAAACCTAAGTGGTATTAGAATTAATCTTACTGGCCAAAGTATACCTAATACTCAAGTTACGGACTACAATACCCCCGTAACCTAAATTACGGACCGTAATACTTCTATAAACTAAAATACGGACCAAATTACCCCCGTTATTTAAGTCACAGATCCGCAAGCTATATATCTGTAAGCTATAAATCCGTAAGTTATAGATCCGCAACCTACCTAAGTAAAAACCTACGGCAAGGAGCTAGCTAACCTAGCTAAGCTCTATACCGACGAATCCAAGTATAGCGGTAAAAACGATAACTTTAACTTTAAACTTACTATCTTTACGGACCTCTGTTAGAAGGCTGATATTCCTAAATAGAAATTTAGCTAAGCCTACTCCACTATACTGCGCGGCCTAGCACTTAACTACTACTACACTAACCTTAAGAGTAACCCCCTTGGTGTTCCCTTTAATAAGCTATACAAAGCTATACGTAACTACTTTAAAGGACCGAAATATAAGCGTAATATTCTTACCCAATGGAATACAACTAAGCTACGGACCGTAATCAACAAGAACACTAAAAAATCGACTATAGAGTGCCTATAAATTCTCATTAAAGACCTTCGGCACCTATAGCACGGCCTTAATACTAAGCTTCGAACAGACGACTTCCTATACAATAAACTTATTATAGCCTGCCAGGAAGTAGAGCCCTATAAGTACGCCTACTATAAGCCTATAGATACCTTAGCTGGCCTTATTAATAACCTACGCTCCTCTATTATAACGTATAAAGTCTTAAACCCACCAGGCAGCACTTAAGCCTTTATTACGGATATTTAATATCCATAAACAGACTCAGACGTCTACTTTATGGACCGCCGCTACCGCTAGCAGCACCTATACCGACCAAGTCCCACCCATAACCCCTATAGCAACCCCCGTATAAAAACATACCCCTATAGACAAACTAGCCAGAAGTGCTTCGTGTGCGGTAAGGAAGGATATTAGTTTATAAGGCATACCTGGGAAGAACGTAATAAGTCTAGAAAGAGACTTAATAGCCGTATTAACTAGTTCATTTTAGAATACAAAGGAGAGGAAGTAGAAGAGCCCCCTAATAAGTTAATAGAAGCCCTTATAATTAACTTTAATTTAGACGCTTAGGAATAAGAGACCTTAGAGATATTCCTAACTACTTTTAGACCTTTTACGGACAGCCAAGCCTTTAATATTACGACCGTATTAGCCGACTGTTCCTTTATATACTTAGTTGCGCCTAAAAACCATTCCGTAAGTACCCCCGTTACGGATATTACAGATTATAAGCAGAACCTATTTACATATATTACTATAGAACGCTATACCCCTAAGGAATTCTATGGTGTTATAATTAATATAGGTGCCTCTAAGAAGTCTACTGTAGGCTACGGACAATACCTCGTATATAGGACCACTATAAATGACAATATGGACATTAATATTACGCAAACTGGGGCCGTAAACGTCTAATTCGGCATCGGCTCAACCGCATTAATTAGATTAGTTAAAGTTAAGACTCTAATTGGCCTAGTTAACTTCTACGTAGTAAAAGCAGACACCCCCTTCCTACTCTGTCTTGCAGACATAGATAGGTTATAGGTGTACTATAATAATATTACAGACACCCTAATTAGCCCCGCAACTGCCCTAGGAAGCAAGTATATTACCCTGCCAATTATATAACAATTTGGACACCCGTTCCTTATATAGGGAGAGACTTTACGGACCTATATTTAGGAATCTTTTGACTATAACCCGTGCTACCTTACCAGTACGGAGATCCACCGCCTATACCGCCGTTTCGGCCACCTATTAGCCGAAAAGCTATATAGAGTCCTTAAACGCTCTAGATATAACAATGTTAACAGGAAGGCAATTAACCACCTAACTAAATACTGCTCCTTCTGCTAGAAATACGGACGTTCCCTAGGCCGATTTAAGTTTACCCTTTATAAGGACCTTAACTTTAACCACTTAGTATACGTGGACATTATGTACATTAACGGTAGTCTAGTATTATATATAATTAATAAGGTAACCCGCTATTAAGCCGCCCGTTAGTTGTAAAATATATCCATAAAATATACTTGGGATATTTTACGGACCTACTAGATTAACATATACGTCGGACCTCCGCAGTATATCACCTATAACGCCGGTAGGAACTTTATTAGCAAGGAATTCTAGCAGTATGCTATGGCCATGGCTATATTAACAAAAGCTGTTCTAGTTAAGGCGCACTAGTCTATTGGGCTTATTAAGCGAGCTTACCTAGCCTTACGGAGAGCTTACTAGATTATTACGGACGAGTATAAGGACATCTAAAAGGAACTAGCTTTATAGATGGCTGTAAAAGCTATTAATAATACCGCTGGCCCTAACGAACTAGTACCTACCCTCTTAGTTTACGGAGCCTACCTAAGGATAAGCAACCTAGGCCCTCCTGCCCCGTCTATTACGGAACGAGCAGCTACAATACGGAAGGTAATAACTAAAATAGTCAAGCTACGGGCCAAGCAAGCTATTAATAACGCCCTATACTACCGCAACGGACCTAATACGACCCTAGTATACGACCTCCCGCTTAACTCTAAAGTCCTTATATAGCGTAAAAGCGGCAATTGGAATGGACCTTATCGTCTACTAGCCGTAGAAAACGAGACGTGCTGCGTATAGCTTCCTAGTGGGCTAACTAGCTTTAGAAGCACGTCCGTAAAACCCTACTTTCGGCCCGAAAACACCTATAACGTCGAACTAGACGAACTGGAAGCACCCGTCAAACTAGACGAACCGGAAGCACTTACCAAATCAAACGAACTAGAAGCACCCTTACCTACCCTAGAAGTCCCCCAGAAACCCACTAAACCTACTAAACCTACCGTAAAGCGTAGTTAAGGACGCCCCCGAAAGCACCCCGTAACTAAGAACACCGTAATAAAAAATCACCTAACCTCCGCAGGAATATCCGTAAGGCAATCTCCGCCTGCGAATATATTAGTTCTAGTATAGGAAACCCCGTTTACGGACTTATAACGTAAAGAAATTAACGGACTACTTAAAAAGGGTGTCTTTGTAGTTATAATAAAGAAAGACGTCCCGCAAGGCGTCTATATATTTAACTTACGCTTCGTTAATAAGATTAAGCACCCTAGTACTAATAAAGCCTTTAAGAAATTAAGGCTTGTCGTATAAGCTTATAACGATAAGGGAAAGGACTTAGTCCTTACGCAATCGCCTACAATTTAACGAGTCAGCCAACGAATTATACTTGTACTTGCGCCGGGACTACAGCAAATTAAACCCGTAGCCCTATACTTATGGGACATCTTATAAGCCTACGTGCAGTCTAATACCTACCTAAGTAGGGATATCTTTATATAACTACCCTGTGAGCTTAACCTATAACTAGGAACAATTTTATAGGTTATAAAACCTCTTTATGGAGTACTAGAAGCTGGGAACTACTAGTTTAAGACGTACTACTAGTATTACGTTAGTAAGCTTAAAATGGAACAGTCGACCTATAACCCCTGCCTCCTATATAGCCCATCGAACGGCCTTGGTATTGTTGGACTTTAAATAGATAATACCTTATTCCTAGTAGACTAGACCTTTACGGACGCTAAAGAAACTAAACTATAAAAGGCTAAGTTCTTGGTAAAGCCGTAAAAGTAGTTAACTAAGTAGAATCCGATTAAGTTTAATAAAGGCCTAATTATATAAAAGGGCAACCTAATTAAGCTAACTTAGGAACGCCAAGCTTAAAACCTAAAGCTTGTTACAGTAAAGCCTACGGACCTTACTAGTTCCCGTAGAGAGACCCGTAAGACCATAAATATAAAGGACTAATACGCTATATAGCGTGTAAGAGGCGCCTATATTGCCACAGTTTGCTAACCTAAATCTGCCTATGACTTATCCTTTATGGCCTAGGTAGTAGATCTACAAAAAGAAAATATTAAGCAGCTTAATAAGCGTATTTAGTGGCAAATTAATAATGCAGCAAGGGGACTTACTTTTGTACCACTAGACCTAAATTCCCTTAGCCTACTAGTATTTACGGACGCCTCCTTTACTAATAATAAAGACCTATTATTANAAATTNGCTTTATAATTNTACTTACGGACNNTAATTAGGACGTAAATATACTANACTGGTCTTTAATTAAGTGTAAATAAGTAACCCGTAGTATACTAGCTTCTAAACTATATATACTAGCTTATGGATTTAATATAGCAGCTGCAATTAAATTAACGGTCCAGAAGATTCTATAACTGGAGTAGTTACCCCTGGTTTTATGCACCGATTTAAAGTCCCTTTACAACTGCCTAGTTAAACTAGGTACGATATAAGAGAAGAGGCTCATAGTCGACCTAATGTGCTTATATTAGGCCTATAAATGACGTAAAATTATAGAGGTTAAATGGATTAGCAGCGGAGATAACCTAGCGGACGCTATAACTAAGGCAAAGCCGTATTAAGCCCTTAAAACCCTAATTAACATAAATAAGCTTAACCTAAAAGTTATAAAATGGGTAGAATGGGACTAACGGAGCACCTATGGTATGTCTACGGCCCGTTGGAAGGCCGTACGGCTTGTTATACAGTACAGGTGGAAAATGGTGGAAAGCTACGGTGGAACTTAGTGGACTTACGTAACCTGCCGAATTTTATAGGGTGGTTAAATTGACTAATCACGATTTTCTATCCCTGGGATGGAAAATCGCCATTAGTTCGCTTAGCACTAGCGCCTTAGCGGCCCTTAAAATCTGACTTACGGCTCGTCTACTGCCCATTAAAAGGCCGTACGGTTTATTTTACGGACCGTAAGTAGAACTTACGGCTAGCTTGGGGCACCGTTTGGAAAGCAGCCTAGACGGCACCTTGGGGAGATTTCCTATGTATTTTCCTTTGTGTTCTATGGTTTTATTAAAGCAATTACGGAGGCTGTATATAGGTGGTTTCATTTTTCAAGTACTGCTAGTGTATAATTACAGTACCTGTTGTACTAAACGCATGCTTACGCGTTTGGTACACCAGGTACGCGTTTACGCGTTTAGTGTACCAACCACTCGCTTACGCGTCTGGTGCACTTATGAAGCACTGACTAATTAGGGGGGAGGTGCATCAGTATATAGACCACGTAGTCTGCTTTATACAATTGACAGTCACTATCTAAACAAGCATACGATACTACATGTATTTCGTGCCCGTGGATACGACTCACTCGTGCTATTAAGTTAGTATGAACAATTATTAACTTAAATAGAGACAGGAATAACTATACGGCAGTTTACTCCCTCCTTCTCTTACTGGCCTAGTATAAGGGAGTAAAGATTTACTAGGCTATCTCTTTTCCTAATTAGGCTAACTCTTACTTCTTTTACCGGCAGAAGCGGCTTATATGGCCCTTCTTGCCGTAGTTATAATAGGTACGTGTCTTCCGGTTCCCTTCCTACGGATTAGGTCTCTACCTATTATTATTTTAGGGTTAACTAGCGTTGCTCTAAGGCTGCGAGGCCTGCTCGCGTTATCCCTCTATAGAGCAATTAGGTCGGAATCTACCCCTATTATTAAAGCTAGGTCTAGTCCTACGCTCTTTATCATTAGCGTCTTATTCCTTTCGCTTGCCTAAATAGTCTCTTTTAGCATTCTTAATCCAAGTAGCTTTAGAGATAAGCTTTTCTCAAGAGGTAGGAATTTCGCCCTTCTCTTATATGGCCTGTTAAATCTTAGGTTATAGCTTAGTAAGTAGCTAGTGAAGTTATATAGCGTCATCCTATAGATCTAAGTAGGGTATATTATCTTCTAATTCTTCCAAGTAGTTTATAAACTAGACTACACTCTGGCCTTCTCGCTATTTAGCGTTATAGTATTACTAGTTATAATCCATCCCTTAATTAATAGGGTCTTAGACCTAATTAACTAACTAGGACTTAAGTTCGCTAAATTTAAAGGGTATAGTAAGTTTCTTCTTATAGCGTATCTATAAACTCTTAATGGTGCTATATAGGAAGGTAGAAGCAATTAGTGTCTAATTATACTTATTAGAGTAACGTTTCAGATCTAGCCGAAACTTAGTTTTGCATTAACGGATAAAACGATTACAGTTCCGGAGACTATTACTATAGTACTTATTAGGTTCCTTTATGCGGAATTTAGGTTTTTCTAATGTTATAGTATAGTATAGCGTTACCCCTTTAAGTCCGCTTTATATCTAGGGTATCTATACTTCCCCTAATTGTCCTTACAATTGTTCTTAGTAGTCTTAATATACTTATCTTAATCGTATCTCTAACTCCTTTGTTTTTTATAGGGTCTTATATAGTAACCGCTCTAATAACTCCCTAGCGGTAATCGTTTCTAAGGGTCTTATAAGGTTAGACGGACCAGCCATAGCTTCTTTATAGGAAGAGGGAATGCGCTCCTCTAGGGAGACTCTTTAAGCCTTTTACGGTGGGGGTGTCGTTTTAGGGGTTAAGGAGGTATAGCCCGTTATTATTAATTAATAGCCGTACGTTCCTTCCGTAAAGGATTAAGAGCAATTAGAATTATAAGAGGCCAGCTTAACCGGAACGTATAATTATCTAATTAATAGTATCACCGGTAAGTAGAAGGTAAGACGAAGGTATATTAAAGGTAAGTAGAAGGTAGAATGAGTTTTTACGTATTAAAGGCCAAATGCTTCTAACCACTTCTATTTAGAGACTAATCGCTAGTTCTTCTCTAGAGGAGAACCAGCTCCCTATATAATCCTTCTAAGACGCTAGTAAAACCCTTTGCCCCTTATCTGTCTAACTATATCTTCTATAACGTAGATGGAATATAGATAAGACCTCCTTCTGTCTTATCTAATATGTACCTTCTAGGGAATTCCGTTACAAATCCCTTCTCTACTAGAGCAAAAGCGCCTTCTACCTATTAACTTTATTACTAAGGCCGATATTAAAGACAAAGGAAAAACTAATACTTTACTTAGGTTGATTATATTACTTTAGATCCTCTGGTTTGTTATCTAGTATATTATAAAAGTAAGCTAATATCTTCCGGTTATAACCTTAGAGATTAGTATACTAGCTTATATTCCTTATACTATAGTCTTAATAGTCTTATAGTGGAATAAGCCCTATAATGTTAATAAGCCTATATTACTTAAAATTAGGTGTCTTCCGCTGCCTAATAATACTAGTATAACTAAACAAGCTCCTATTCCTATATTACCATACTTAAGGTTCTTACTAAGTGGGAAATTCTATTTAGCTACTAAGGAATCTATAGAACGCCTTAATATTTATGGTTTTATTCCTATATTATTTTTCTTTATATATAAAGGCCTCCACTACGCTATATAGAATGTATCCTTTCCCATAGTTACTAAATAAGCTACCTAAAGAACCTATAGTATTATACTATCTACAAGCATGCCTATCTTATAGTTCCTAATAAACGTCATCCTATATATTTAGGAAGTAATTACTAAGTCATACTTTAGAGATGCTATAAATAACCTAATAGTTACACTATATACCTTAGCGTTAAGGTCTAGAATTTCCTCGGTTCCTATCCCTCGCCTTATTAAAAAAGCAGTAGTAATTCTAATAACCTAAACTATACCTATTATAGGTCTTGTGTTATATATACTAGCAAGATTATACCTTCTTATAGAGGTCGTTATAAGCTTTCGATCCCTTCTAGCTATATACTATAAAAGTATAGACTAGTAGTTATTCGTACCTTATATCTAATATACTACTTTATAGATTAACAGTTTTATATATTCTCCGCTATCCTATCTATTAAAGTATAATTTATTCTGTGTGCTTATATAAGGCTCTATAGAGATATTCTTTATAATAAAACGGCAGAGTTTATACCTTTTAAAGTAATACGCACGGCCATTTTATTATATTTTTACCTTCTTTTAGGTATATATCTACGAATTTTAGTTAGCGTAATTAATACTCCCTTTTAACCGAATGCGCTAGGGTGGTGTAGTATATAAGGGTATGTTTGGTTATAAATTGCCTCCAGATCAGAATTGTCTTAATCCGTGCATCCTTTGGCGTCAATTAGTAAGATAGTAGTGGCGTTTAATTTAATAGCTTCGTTTAATCTGTAATTGAGTCGATTGTTTAGTAACGCTCCAGATAAGGCTCCAGAGCTCCAAATTGTGGGGGCAATAGTATAGTAGGTAGTAGGTTACAGCGGATCTCTTTAATTTTCTTTCTTAGGGATCTAATTATTACTTAGTATTAAGCCTTTTATTAAGTAAGGGCGTCTATAAGGCCTATTATAGGCCCTTTAATTATTTAGTAAATATATTACGTAAGTTAATTACAAATATAGGGGCTTTTAGGTTATTCTGTATATTAAGTAGAGTAAGGTAGTATAGGTTTAACGTAATATAGTATTATAGAGTAAGTATAAGCGACGATAATATATAACGAAGTAGATATTATTAAGCTATATATATAAACTATATAATAAAGCTAAAACGTTATATAAGGAGGGAAGGTAAGAAAACGAGAAGAAAGGGTATATATTATTAGCTTAGTTGCTTAATTAATATATATATAGAGCAGAATAGGATTTAGGTAGTAGTTCTAGCAGAACTTAATAGGATTTAGTAAAACTTGGCAAAATATAGTAGAATACGGTAGATTGCCATTAAATTGCCGTAGATTGCCATTAAATTATCGTCTTGTAATTACTTATATTTTTTCCTTACTAAAGTTTTATAGCAGTTTAAAGTAGGGATTAAATAGATAGATAATATATAGTGGTATACTAATATTATAATAAAGCCTTGTAGGAAATACTACAGTGGACTTATTAATAGGCTAAGTGTATAGGTAAATAAAAAGTCAATAACGTAAATATAACTAGTGGAGTAGATTACCTAATAGATTAACTCTAATTATATTCTAAGATTTACTATAAAGAAGAGAACTGTTTAAGTAGGGACTATAGTCCTTTAAGTATTTAAAACTACACTTGGGAAATGTATTAAGTATATTAGTATATTACGTTCCTAAGTTTCTATATTTCTATATTCTAAACTTATAATATAACTAGCTATATAACTTAACTACCCCTTATTTTATAGCTATATTAGTTTTAACACCTTCTATACTATCTTAACTAACCTATTTATATCTCTTTTTAGTGGTTCTACTACTACTAATATAAAGTCTGTGATACTATCCCCCTCCTTTTTATCTTCGTTCTTAAAGACATCTCCTATCTCTAAGTTATCTATTAAAGGTATAGCATTCCTATTCTTAATTTAATAAACCTTATTATTTTTAATACCTTTTATTAAATCTTTTATATCTAACTATTATAACTAGCTAGTAACTATTATCCTCTTACTAGGTAAAGTTATACTATCCTATTCTTATTATATAGAGAAAAGGTTAGTGTTGGTAACATAAAGTGATATCACGTATCTATAAGTTGTAGGTAGTATGATGATTGTTGTTCTATATTCCTCTTGCTTGAGGAAGGGCGAGGAGCTTAGGGCTCCTCGCTACGCTAGTG
Organism: Cenococcum geophilum 1.58; assembly: GCF_001692895.1. NCBI lineage: Eukaryota > Fungi > Ascomycota > Dothideomycetes > Gloniales > Gloniaceae > Cenococcum > Cenococcum geophilum. Next base: position 667,491 of record NW_027137621.1, on the reverse strand, counting down.
CCGCGGCGACATGTAATAGCAACTTGCCTGTACAGCTATGTGCATGACCAGCTTCACCCCCCCCTCTGGAGAAATATAAATTCGCTACGCGCATCTAATTTCGCTTGATTGCCACCAACTGTACATAGTAATCGTAGCGAACGCCTATGGCTGCACGCAAGGACCGTTCTGGTTGCTAGGGACGATCGATTTGAAGCCATGCAGAACTTGCCTGATCTACCAAAGTCGTGATATTAGGTGTCTTCGTCACTGCTGGCGCGCCTACAGTAGCAGAGACGCCCCATACATGAGAGATTGAAGCCTCCTGGTGTTTTTATAAATGCCATATATACAATCAAGAACGCCACTAAAGATTAATCTTAACTCTCACACCAAAACCTCAACACTCGTACCCACTATGTCGGAAATGTCCTCTCGCGCTCTCACTTTTGCTGCTAACCTCATCTATACTCCAAAGAAGAAACGCTTTAAAGCTATAGCCAAAGGATTCCGGGTCCTCTACCCAAGAGAATTACTGCTGCCGAATGAATGCTTTCAGCTCTCCAAAAAACTCTTCAATCGGATTTAAATCAGGTGAGTACGTAGGCAAATATACCAGCTTAACACCGAAGGCGTTAAAGAGAGCCTGCATTCTCTCTGAGTAATGGAAGCTGGCGTTATCCATAACCACTACTAATCGCTTAGCAGAAAAGCGATTACACCATAGCAGAAGAGTATTTGCTACCCAGAACTTAAAGCCTTCGCCGTTTGTTGAGCCTTTATATACCGAAGCTGCTAGTACGCCGTCGACTGTATATGCAGGCAGTATATTAAGCCTCGTCTTACCCCGATTATATGGCGTATGCGAAACTGGTGCAATACTAGAGGGAGCCCAGCCAGTCTTCCGCACGCCCGTCTTCGAATCCGCACCCAACTTATTTATAAACACCAGTTGATCGGCGGTATATTATGATATAATGGCGAAATATATGTTGCGATCGTGAGCGCTGCGCTTAAGGGCCACCTGGCGATACTACTTTGTGTAAGCTACTCTAAGCTCTACTAGAGGATCAATTGGCTTACACGCTTCCTCATCCAGCCAGCCAAATAGAGCTCTCGGAATATTACATAGCGGCTTACTACGACATTAAATATGTCAAAGATTAACCACTGCAACTTATCACCAAAGAGAGTTGGCTTTTCCTCCAGCCGCATCAGTATTACCACGATCATCCGGTTACTCAGTGAAAACTAGCCACCCTTACCGTTTACAGGCGCCCGAGTCAATCCAAACACCCGCAGGTTCCTTCTGATTAAGGCGATTAAGCGAATCGTACAACTAGTGGCGGAGGCACACTCTGCTCGAGTAGCTCCAAGTTGAAGAAGATCCTCAATTAGGGCATGCTGATATGGGCCCATTCGCGGAGCCATATTGCGGTACGGGTGGAAACCTCACGGTATTTGATAAAGAGCATAACACTGCAGAAGAAGGCCAATCGTAAATAGCTTCAAGTTCGTCAGAAGCTCCAAGTCCTTCAGAAGCAAGGTTCTTACAGCCAAGCATAGGCGTTCGCTACGATTACTATGTACAGTTGGTGGCAATCAAGCGAAATTAGATGCGCGTAGCGAATTTATATTTCTCCAGAGGGGGGGGTGAAGCTGGTCATGCACATAGCTGTATTCCTAACAGTTAGTATATATTATAATTACGGCTCCGTCTAGTTGCTAACCTTCTTTATATACTAAGTATACGTAAGCAAATATACGGTTATCCTATAATATTTAATCCGTCTTTAATACTAAGTATATATTTTAGGCCACTACTAGTTACACACCCCCTAATCACTGCGCGTACACCCCCCAATTGATACGCGCACACCCCCCACCTAACAGGCTTAGATCCTTCCTCTTCAGGTTAGAACGTCACGTGCGTTTGACTTGTATGCATCTACATCGCGAAAATTAAACCTTTAAAATGCAATTTCTATGACTATACCACCACAATTAAGTCTTAATTTTAACTATAGTATGACTTATAGAGTTCAAATTAGAGCTGGAATGCGCCAAAGGACCCCTCAGTAAAGTTTTGCCGAAAGGGCAAGGCCCCACAACCGCTGTAAGCTTGTGAAATATTGCTACCAACACTTAGCAAGCCATCTGCAGAGGCGTCTTACTTCTACCACCATTCTCGCCACCTGTAATACCGCTTGTAATACTACTTAAATGCTCCTAAGTCGATTGATTGGATTGCGTAGTGGCTTGTGAGGCAGTGTACGAACTAATTTGGCTGCTGCCACCTCCGCTTGTCGTCCGCGAGCTGCTCCCGCGGGCGCGCCCGCGCCCGCGAAACTTTGACACCGTATAGCCCTAGCCTTTTGCGGACTCGTTGATATCGTTAAGGACAAAGTTTGCGCAATCGTACAGCTTCAACGGAGGTGGGTTGAGAGCCATGGTAGATGTAGGGAAAAGTATGCAAATGCTAGGTGTTGATTTGGGTATGGGTGCGCGATAGTTGCGCACGCACACACGTGACGTTCTAACCTGAAGAGGAGGGATCTAAGCCTGTTAGGTGGGGGGTGTGCGCGTATCAATTGGGGGGTGTACGCGCAGTGATTAGGGGGTGTGTAACTAGTAGTGGCCATATTTTAATATTCTTTATAATTACCTAGTTCCTCATTAAATTTGTTTTAGGGTCTTACGTATTAATAGCGGCTAAAAGGGTAGAGGGTAAGCTAACTAAAGCCCTTATTAAGATTTAGCGCCGTTTTAATAAGGCGTCTTAGGCTCTAAAGGCTTAATTAGTAGATACTTACGCTTAACTAAACCGCCTTATAAAGGTTTATAAGAAAGTACGCTTAAAGGAGCTTTATTTAGTTAGATAAGGCCTTTATAACCTTAAGGTTAAAAAGGCTAAAAAGAATTATAATTAAAAGGAGGCGGAAACAGCTTATATACTAATAGTAGATCCCTTATATAATCTGGCTTATCTATTACCTTTAGCTTATCCTTTTAATTTTAGCTCCTTCTTCATATTACCTAATCTATTTTCTTTTAATAATCCTATATATTTCCTATAACGTTTTTTAAGTTCTATAGTTATTATAAAACCCCACCGTAGGGGCCTCTATAGGAGAGTCCCGTACTTTTACGTATACCTCGCGTATATATAACGGAACCTTATAGCAGGAACTACAATGGGCTCGTTATTAGGCTAAGTGTGTAGGTAATATAAATTAAAGTTAACAACGTAATAATAACTGGTGGAGTGGTTGCCTAACAGATTAACTCCAATTATATTCTAAAAATTACTATAAGGAAGGAACTATCTAGGTAGGGATTAAGGGTCCTTAAATATATAACCATACTTCTATAAAATCCTTTTTATACGTAATATACATATATTCTATCTGCTCTATTATAGATCTTATAAATTATATAAATTATATAGATTATATTATATAACCTTAGTTACTATTCCTTATTATATAGTTCTATTGGCTCTATCCTAAACTATACTTATATTAACTAACTAGCTTCTTTTAGCTCTTCCCTAAGTAGTTATAATATTATACTTAAAGCGTCCGTAACACTATCTCCCTCCTTTTTATTTTTATCCTTAAAGATTCCTAATATCTCTAAGTTATTTACTAGAGGTATAATATCCGTCTAATTAATTTCGTTAATATTATTGCTTATTATACCTAAAGTAATTTCTTCTTCTTTAACTCTTTATCGTGCTCGCACTGTCGCTATAATATTATCTCTTAGTAAGATTATACCGTCTCCATATTCTCGCTATTTAAAAAAAGGGTTAGTTTATATTATATTGGTAAACCTATCTTCGCGATAACTATCCTCTTACTTAGAGTGCACTAAAGTAAATATTTATTTATCCTATAATGTTTACTCTATCTCTAATACTAAATATATGTAACTTATTACTTTTAATAGTCGTCTAGTTCCCTAATTAATTTATCTTAGGGTTTTATATTTAATCTGCTACTATAAAGCTAGATAATAAACTATTTATTACTCTAGCGGAGTTACGCCGTTTCTATAACGTAGAATAGGAGGCGGCCGATACTTAGCAAAGGGCCCTTAAGTCTTATCTTACGGCATCTACTTAGTTAATCCATCTTAAGAAGGTGTATAAGAAGGTGCGTTTTAAGGAGTAAAAACTTATAAAATAGGGTTTATAGGAATTTAATAATAAAAGAATAGACTTTTTTCTGGCCGAGAAGAAAATAGATCTAAGTAGTTTGGCAACTACTCTTTTTAAGTCCCCCTTAGGTGACTTATTTTTTAGTAATTCTTCTTTATTAATACTACCTAACCTAATCTCTTCTAATACTCCTATACCTTTTCTATAGCGTTTTTTAAATTCTCTAGTAGCTCCTAGGTAGTCTCGTTATAGCCTATTTACTTTACCTTATACTATATTTTATTATTAATAGTCTTATAGCTAATAATCTTTAAAACTTATTATTTATCTTTTTCTTGCCCTTTATACGTGTCTGCTTTATAGACTAATAGCTAAATATTCCTATATACTAGCTCTAGTATTGCGATATACTATATAGGGTAGATTTTTATTTTAGCTAGTAGGTTTAACTTAAATATAACTAGTAAAATCCTTTAAATAATTTTAAAAGATTCTAGTCTGATATAGTCTAACTTCTTACTTAGTTATTAACTCTTAAAATTTTTATATAGTAGCTATACTTTATCTCCCTCCTTAAGATCTAGTNCCTTAGATNTCTTAGTATTATAGTACNTTTTTATTNTTTTTTATACTTTCTTTNCTAATTCTATAAGGTCTGCATAAAGATTTATTAACGTCTTTATTCTTTTCTTAGCTATACTACTTATTTTCTTTGCTTATTTTAGTAATAACGATATTCTTAGCTTATATCTATAATTCGCCTTAAATAGTAATATACCTATTCCTTCTTAAGGTATTATATTATATATAAACTATATAACTAGTAGTAATAATACCTAATTATTCTATACGTAATTAATATAGTATCTTAAATACTGCTTTAGTATCTAATTTAATCTTTTTATTTAACTGTTTGTCTGCGGATAATATATAGTAAAAGTTACTGCTCCAACTTCTTATTCCGCTAAAAATACCTCTTAAAATGCTGCTATAAATCTTAGATCTCTATTTAATATAATTTTACTTAGTGCTCCATATTTTACAAATACTTCCTTAATATAGATTTTAGTAATATCTTCTGCTAATATTTCTTCTGTATACGCTATAAAGTATGCCTACTTTATAAGCTTATCTACTATTACTAAAATTACGTTGTAATCTTATTCGATAATAGAATCTCTTAATTTTAACAACTTAATAATAAAGTTCTATAATATAACCTCCTATAGTCTCTCTGGTATTTTAATAGGTTATAGCCCTCTATATAGCTTATACCTTATTAGTTTATTTCTTTAGCAATCTAAATATTCTTTAGTAACTTTCTATACTAAGCCTTAGATTCTATCTATAATATACTCCTTTTAGAGTTTTAATACTAAGCCTATGGCTCTATTATATCCTTAAGTTATTCCTTTATAGAAATCTACTATAAATTACTCTACTATGCTTTTTAGGATATACTTTACTTCCTAGTATTTGTATATATCTATCTATAGATTTTTTAGCTATACTTTTAGAATTCTTTATACTTAAAAGCTTTCTGGTAACTTATAAACTCTTTCTAGTTCTTTTTAAGTTACTATAATCTTTAGATAATTAAACCTAATTAAACCGTCTATATCTTTTTATAGTAAAGCCCCAAATAGCTTTTTATTATTTTATAGTTTAGCCTTTTAACTTAAAGCATCTACTCTTATATTATCTGTACCCTTAATATACTAAATCTTAAAATAGTATTCTATAAGTATCTTTACCTATCTAACCTATCTTTAGTTAAGTTCCTTTATTATTAGGAATCCTATTAGGTTTTTATAATCTATTTTAACTATAAATAGTTTTTCTATGCCTTATAAAAATGCTCTTTATTTCTTTAATACTGTAACTATACCTAATAACTTCTTATTATAGATATTATAGTTTAACTCTAGTGGTGTTATCTTCCAACTATAGTATACCACTAGGTGCTATTTATTTTAATATTTTTATATAAAGTACGCCCCTAGTATATAGTCTAATATATTTATTTTTATAATTGTTTCTAGTTCTAGTTAATAGATCTTAAGAACTAACTCTTAGGTAAACAATTCCTTAACTTATTTAAATAATTTTTACTATTCTTCCCCCTATACCTATAGTTCCTCTTTCTTTGTTAATTACGTAAATAGCTTAATATCCTTTAACTATTACGCTATAAACCTTCTACAGTAATTACAAAACCCTAAAAACGATTTTAACTATATAATGTTCTCTAGTTCCTACCAATTTACTATAGCCTTAATCTTCTTTAGATCTATACTAAGTTAGCCTAGTTTAATAATAAATTTAACAAAATTAGTCTTCCTTATAAAGAACTTATATTTCTTAATTGCTACTAGTATCTGTTCTTCCTATAGTCTCTTTAAAACCTATTTAATATATTCTCCGTGCTCTTCCTCCATTATTAAGTAGATAATAATATTATTAAGATATACTATACCAAATTTATCTAAGTATTCTTTTAATATATTATTAATACGCTTCTAGAACGATACTAGTATATTTATAAGCCTAAATTGCATAACTAATAGTTTATATAGTCCTTCTTTTAATCTAAAGGCTGCTTTTTATTTGTCGCCTTCCTTAATCCTAATTTAATAGTACGCCTATCTTAAATCTATCTTTATAAAGATTTATATATTACTTATCTTATTTTAGATCTTACTAATTAAGGGTAAAGGATATTTATCCTTTCTAGTAATGCTATTTAACTGTCTATAGTTAATACACAGCCTTAGTTTACTATTTTTCTTTAGTATAAATAGTACTAGATAACCTACTAATAACTGCAATAGTCTAATATATCCCTTTTATAGATTTTCCTAGATAAACTCTTTTAATGCTCTACCTAAAAAGCCGTAACAGCAGCAAAACTAGCCTAAAAACCACTTAATAAAGCAACCTAATATCGGAATCCTATTCCCCGCACCGAGAAACCCTATAAAACCACGCCGCCCCCTATCTAGAGCATAGGGGATGACGGAGGGGCGTAGGCTCCCTACTAGAGTTGCGAGAGTTATAACGCGCGGGAGCCGAACCATAAACCAGGTGGGCAATAACGCGAAAAGGACAGCTGCTAGCAATAGCAAAAACTAAAGGAAATACTTAAATAAATTAAAGACGATCTTATAAAAGAGGAGGAAAAAACTCTACGGCACTAGATACTTGCCTCGGTCTAAGAGGCAATATAGTATATTAAAGCCCTCTTAACGCGTCTAGTCCCCTAGACAACCTAAGAACAAGAGACTAAGGCCTAGCTTAACCGAATTAAAGCTAGTATTAAAAAAATCCAAAAAGAAACGCGTAAAGGAGGACCCCTAGGCCTAGGAGTTCCCCTAGTACAGGTCTAAACCTAGGCAGCCGTCGCTGCGTAGGCGGCCCGCACGGTAAACGCAGTCGCGGCACCATAGAGAGCGAGTGTACGCGTCCGGCTTAAGGAGCCCCAGGGCCACGAACTAGGGGAGCTTCTTAAGACTATTTAGAGAATAATACTAAGCGTATACGCCGTACGCACCCTTAATAGTAGGGACGTAGATGTCTATATCCCCTCCCAAACAATAAAGGACTAAATCCTAAACGGGCTAGACGCGCTAGGACTTAGGATACTAAGGAAAGATTATCTCCTAGAAGTACCGGGAGTCCCGCTTAAGACTCTAATTAATAGCAGAAGGGACGTAGATAATTTAGAATTAACTTAATCCATTTATGAAGCTATAAAGCGCCTTATGCCTAGGATAGCTATTAGCCGGATTTAATAGCTATATAACCCTAAAGCGTAGGCGAAACGCTAGGCAAACTCTAGTAGCGCCTAAAGAGAACCTAAGAAGACTAGGGGAATAATTATAATTAGCGTCCTAACCTAAGTAATTTAGCAAAAGATTATAAAAAGCGGGATAGTTATTAAATCCTAGCTTTTTAAGACTAGGCTATTTAAGAATAGCGTAATTATAAAGTAATACTACCGCTATAATTAATGGGGGTATATATAAAGCGTATACGGAAAGTAAATAAAATATAGGTAATGTGCGGGACTATATAACACCATAAATTGCCCTAAGGAAAGGGTATCCTATACTAACTACGGTAAAGCCTATAAAGTATAGTAAAGAAAAGAGTATAGGACCTTTTAAAGCTACCTTAAAGGTATCTAAATAAAGAGGATAGCCCTTTTAACGCAGTTACTCCGTATATAAGAAGCCGTAGAAATAATATACTAACCCTTAATACCAAGAAACCTTATAATTAGCACTAATAAGAAAAGAGGATAGGAAATATTTTATTTAGGGACCTAAGAATAACCACTTAAACGGGGACTAGGTAAACTATCTTTTATTAAAATAGCAAGCAGAGACAGATTATAATTAAGGCTCCAGCTTCGCGCTAATAGAGCGATAATAGTTAATAGCGAAAATGAAGAGGAATAGGATATAGATATAGATGAGCCTACACCTACTTTAAATAAGTAAGTGTATAATTATCTAGTATAACTGCGGAAATGTAAACTAAGGGGCGTGTTACCCCTTCTTTAATAGCGTTATGTTGGCGGACTACTAGGTCCTTATAATTTAAGAGCTGGTATATAATAGATATACTAAATTGATATACTGCCCTAGGGGATTCACACTTATATATAACGCTCTCCCTATAATAAAGGTCTACTTTATAATTAGCCGGAATATTAACGCTATGTATTAGAAGCGTAGATAGTACGGCCCCTTTACCGTAGCCCTCTAGGTACGCCTAAAGGGGCTAAAGGCTATAATTATTAATATTTATAACCCGCGCGAAGATAGCCCTTAGATTAGGGCATAGCCTAAGGTTAAAATGGCTATTAAGGAAGCCAAGGGAGAAATTATACTCTTAGGTAACTTTAACGCCTACTACCTAATATAGGGCGGAAAGCATATAGCCAGCGAAGAGTAGGTGGAACGCCTTTTGGCCGAAACCGATGCTAGAGGCCTAGTACTCGCCACACTAAAAGGAGAGCCTATATGGAAAAGAGGGTAATAGGAGAGTGTAATAGACCTTATGTTTATATCACTAGATTTATACAGAAAAGTTAACTTTTGTGGTATAGTTGAGGAATAGGCCCTTATAAGAGACTATATACCAATCCGCATCTAAATTAATAACGCCAGCTATCCGCTAGCGGAACGCTAGCGCCTCGCCCTTAAGAAGCTAAACTTATAGGGCTTTCTCTAAAGCATCTAGGAGCTTAACTGGACTATATCTAAAGACCCCTTTTAAGCCCTTTAGGAAGGGATTAAATAAGTACTTAAAGAATACTACCTATAAGCACAGCCTAGCCGGTAGGCCTGTTAAGAATAGTCGCCATAGGCTATATAGCTCCACGCCGGCGCCTAATAGGCGCGACAATAGCTCTAAGCTTATAATAACCCCAAGGACCACTAAAGATATTTAGTATTAAATAACCAACTATAAAAAGAGACTAGGAGAGTTAGTTATAATAACTAGAGACGCTTTGTTTATAAACTTACTAAAGACTAGTTAAAACTATATAATAAGGGACTTTGGACTCTATTAAAATAGAGTAGAAAAGCAAGCGTAGTAAAGGCGGACCCCTATCTACTAGACCTTAGGAGGTCTACTAAAGATCCCTTAATAGACAATAATATTATAAAGGCTAATATCCTTACAGCTAAGTTCTTTCCTAAAACTAGAATAGTAGACCTTAGCGATATAGAGACAATAAGGGAATAAAATGTGCTTAATATTAGCCCTACTATCTTAATAGAAGAAATCAGTAAGCTTATTAGGAGTCTTCTAAATAGAAAAGCCCTAGGGCTAGATAGTATACCAAATAAGGTCCTTAAAGTAGTTGCCCCAGTTATTATAAAAGATTTAGTAGAAGCAGCTAGTTATTGCTTTGCTAGCGGAATAATACCAGAAAGCCTTAAAGAATCTATAACTATAGTATTACGTAAAGAAGGAAAGAAAGACTACTCTCTCTTAGGCAGCTATAGACCAATTGCCCTTAAAAACACGCTAGTAAAAGTCCTAGAAAAGTATGTAGCTAATATTATATCTAAGGCTGCGGAGGAGTATAGGCTACTCCCTTAAAACTAGATGGGAGTAAGGCGTAAATAATCCACACTATTAGCAGTAGGACTGCTTAGCTCTTACGTATAGACGGCGTGGTAAACGCGCCGTAGGTGTGTGGTGTTAATGCTAAGCCTAGACTTAGCAGGGGTATTTAACAACGTCTCCTATAAAAGGCTCCTCCATATTCTAAAAAGAAAAGGCTTTCTAAAGTGGCTTATAGACTTTATATAAAGCTTCCTAACAGCACATAAAACCCGTATTAAGTTTATAGGATATAAGAGCAACTAGATCTAGATATAGACAGGTATTCCCTAGGGGTTACCCTTATCACTAATCTTATTCCTCTTTTTTATATTAGAGCTGTTAAAGGAATTCTAGCGCCCTAATAGCGGCACGCTAGGGTTTAGCTTTATAGACGACACAAACTTTATTACCTAGGGGGACTCCGCGGCAGAGAACTGTTAATGATTAGAGGCCGCCTATAACTGCTGCGCTGTATAGGTAAATTAACACGGGGCGGCGTTCGCCCCTAAAAAGTACTAGCTTATGCACTTTATAAGGCAACGGCGCCACGCCACCGTAGACCTTGCGTCTACCGTGCGTATCGCTGGCTGCGAGATAGCCCTTTAGAAAACTAGTATGCGAGTCCTAAGGATCTGGGTAGACCCTAAGCTCTAATGGAAAGAATAGGTTAAAAAGGCCGCGAGTAAGGGCTTAGTAGCCTTTAAAGCGATGTTAAGGATTACCGCGTCTATATAGGGCCCATTAATGCGCCGCTTACGCCTCCTATATACAGCCACCGTCCGACTAGTAATACTATATAGCGCCTAAGTGTGGGGAGTATGGGACGACGGCGGAACGCTAGCGAAAAGCTTGCTTAAACTACTATAGAAAGTCCAGAACTAGTGTCTCCGTAGGGTTATAGGGGCATATTAGTAAACACTAATAGCTGTAATGGAGAAGGAAGCGGCTATTCCCCTAATCCAACTCTATATTGAAACGATAGCCCTCTAAAGAGCCGCTAAGACGGCCTCTAATAGGGTAGAAAAGGAATTAGTAGAGGCACTTAACGGTATCTGGAATATATTAGTAAAGCACTAGCAAAAAATAAAACGGCCACTAGTACTATTAGAAGCGCTTAGGGAACGCGTAAAGGACTATAAAAATGAGATATAAGGCTTCCTTGCGCACTAAAAGGATTATATAGAGCGGGAAGCTGTAATAAACCCCCGTAAGTATGGCCAGCGGAACACCGGCAGAGCGTAGGCGGAGCGCCGCTACTGTATAGGAGGTCACCAGCACTAAAGGCAGGTAACCACCTTTATCGCGAAATGGGTAGATTTAGAATGGCGACGACGGTGGTAGGCAAAGGTTAAAGACCGCACAGAAACTATATAGAAGACCCCATAGGGGAAACCTATAATCCCATTATATGAAGACCTAATAAAAGTAGAGGCTATAGTACTATTTCTCCTTTGTATAGAGGTAATAGGGCTTAATATATGGCTTGTATCCGTTAGTATACTAGCGGTTCTCCCACGGTGTAAATGTGGCTAGATAAGGCAGATAGTCCACTATATGCTGCTCTAGTGTCCACACTACTAAAGGGCGGACTTTATAGCAAAATGCGCCTCTAAACGCCTTTAGGATGTTTTAAATAATAAAGAAAGCGCCTAAGTAGCAGCAAAATGGCTGGTACAGTTAGGTGTTTTACCCCAGTTTTAGGTAGTAAAGGTAATAGATATAGAGGATATAAGTGGATACTAGCCCTTTTAAAGCCTAGAGGACTAGTAAAAGAATAAGGATAAAAGAATAAGGAAAGAAGGGGGTAGAGTAAGATTGTCCGCGAAGCGCGGCTAGTTAGCTTAATATGCAGACTTAAAGGCAGGTAGAAGGCGAGTCGCCAGCGCTTCGATGTCGGAACGCTGCCATCTCTCCAGCGCGGCCCGAGGTGGGGTTTTCTCTAAGTTAGAGTTTTTCCTATAGAAGGTATTAGCCTGCGTGGACCCACTAGGGGGACCGGGACGGGCGGTAAATTGAATTTATTATTATTATTATTAATGCTCTACCTTCTTCTTTAGTAAGTTTATAGATTAGAAAGAACCTTAGACTTATTTTTAGTTTTAATTCTATCTTATAGTTCTATACTATATACTTTAATAGCTTTTTACTTTCTAGTCATTATAGTTTCTTGCTATACTTATGGTATCTTTTTAGTATATAACTTAAGCCTTACTTAGTCTCTTTATATATTGCTCCAACTTAGTACTATACTAACTTAGCTTATTATTATATCTTACGGCGTTAAGTATCTTTAATATTAACTTAACCTAACCTAATTAATTTTTAGATTATATTTCTATAACTAAGGCATTCCTAGTACTGCCTTATTATTCCCTAATAGTAATATATTAAAAGACATCTTAATCTATCTCCTTTTAATAGTTAACTAAATAGGTCCTATTTTAAGGTTAATAATACCTCCTCTATAGGCTATCGGATCTCCTAAAATTATTACTAATAGGTAAAGATACTCCTTTTTCCTATATAGTAACCCTATTCTTTTAACTGCTGCTAGTAATATATAGTTCCTTATTGCTTTACTATCTATTAATGCTTTAAACTATTAATCTTGCCACTTAACTTATAAATTTAGGTATTATTCTTAAATTCCTTTAAGGGTTTAAGGCTTTACTACTAGTTCCCTCTAGTTTTATAGGTCTCTACTTTTCCTAACTATTAGCTGCTTAATCCTATTTATATTTAGTCTACTTTTAGCTAATACTTAGTTTGCTTTTTATCCTTAATATACTATAGATATATATTCTCTAAGCATTCCCACCACTATTATCTATCTAGGTATTTTTCTATAAGGAATCTTCCTAGTTAAAGTATTAAGTCCCCTTAGCTTTATACTTTTACTAGGTGCTAACTATATATATACTTAGTATTTCTATATTTTGCCTTATCCGTTATTTAATATATTCTTTTTAGATACTTTTAGTTTTTATCTTTAGGTACTCTATATATATTATACATATTATTTACGCACGTAATCTATACTAATATATAATATATTTAGTATTTTAGATTAACTCTTAGCTCGTTTTTATCCTTAAGTTTAAACCTTTCTTATATTAATCTAAGCGTTATAACTTTATTTATAGGTACTAAGATTTGCCTCTTACTTCTTTAGTCCTCTAATTACTCCTCTAAATCCTTTAACGTTATAATTAAGGCTCCTTTAATATAAGTTATAGCCTTTTCTATAATTAGGTGGTCTTAGACAACTTTTTTATCTAACTATATATAGAAATCTTCCCACTTGCTATTATATCGCTGTCTATACTACTTTTAGTATAACCCTTTAAGTATATACGGCTTGTCCATAAGGAAGTATTTTCTTATTACTGTATTATAATAGCCCTTTATATATTATTCTTTAAACCTAGTTAGAATCCCTAAATCCTCTTCTTATTCTAGTTTAGTAAGCCACTTAGCTCTTAGTATGCCTGCTCTAGGCCTATTAGTAATCCTTTATACTAGTGCTCTATCTTATATATGTCCTAATATGCTAAATCTCTTATCTAGTTTCTATTCTTGCTATAAGGTAATTCTTACTCTAAATTCCTCTATAGTTTCTTTCTTTTCGCGTCTTATAAGTAGATCCTTAAAGTCTTCTTACTTTTTAATCTTATTAATAGTCCTTATTTATATTTTAAAATCTTGGTTCTATAGGATTTTTAATCCTAAGCTTGCTTCTAACTTAAGCTTAGCTCCTGCCTTAGTTTAACTAGGCTTAGGTGTTCTTATCTTATCTTAAAAGTCTTAAATCTTACTTATTTTATCTTAAGAGTCTTATACCTATAGGAAACTTTATCCTAAGCTTATTCGTATATCTTTAAACTAAGCTACTACCCTACTTTATTGGTTTTTGTCTATTATAGGTCCTTAGGTATACCTTATCTTATCTTAAGAATCTTAGTTATTTCTTATCTCTTCTTAAGAATCTTAAGCCTTTGGCCTTTTACCTTTATTAAGTGCCGAAGTAGTTTGCTGTCCTACTTCTCTTACGTCTTATAAAGCGATAGATATTATATTTAGTGGGGTTTTAATCCCTATTAATATTCCCTATTCTATAGTGGAATTATCCTTTACCTTTAGTATAATATCTCTAAGGTTTGCATGCTCTTAGTAAGCTACTTTTATTACCTTATTGTTATAAAATATTTCGCCTATATTAAATTTATTGTCCTTAATATCCGATTTATAAACTAGTTTATTAGTTCCTCTATATACTATAGGGTTTAGCTTTTATAGCTAATAGCTTACGCTATACTTAGCGTCTTTATAAATTCGGTATGCGTTATTATAGTAAAACGCAAAACTTCTAATTAAATATTCTTTTGTTCCTTATAGTATACTATTATCCCTCTATATATATATGTCTTCTACTATTAGTTAGGTTCCCTTTATTATATAATAACTTTAACTATCTTTATAATCCCTTATAAAGTAACCTTATTTTCTATAATTTATATAAGCTCCGTCTTTAAACTATTAACTTTACTATAGAGTCCGCCTAAACGTCTTCTACTACTAAGATCCCTAGTTTAGCCTCTATTCCTTAGTCCTATAATTACTAGATCCTTAACCTCTAGGTTTTTATAGTTTCTTACTCTATCTTTTATAGGCTTCTTTAGTACCGCTTAGGTCTATTAGCTCTACGCCATACTATAGTTTTTAACTTAGCTTTAGTTATTACGTACTCTGCGTCTTATATAACTATAAAACTCTATTTTAACCTCTCTTGGCCTGTTCCCTTTAGTAGATCTAATTATTAATCTTAATTACTTAATCTATTAGTTCCCTTAGGGTATCCGCATCTTCTATTAGAATAATTATATTTTAGACTTTAGTCTTAAGTCCTTACCTATATTGTGCTAGAAGCGCCTTATTATTCCACTTAACTTATATAGCTAACGTTTAGAACTATATTGTATACTTAATTGCTAAGGTTTACTGCGTAATATCTTAGAGTTTCCTTTCTGCTGTAATTATTGCCTTTAGGTCTCTAAATATTTATATAAGTTGCTCTACAAACCCTTTTTAGCTTAAGAATATAAACCGCACCTCCTAATTGGTGGTCGTTATTCCATTAGCTTATATTTCCGTTAGGTAAGGCTTAAACTACTTAAGTGCCCTTCCCGATAGGAATAGTCCTATATAGGCTATTCGATTTATAGGTATTAGTAGCTTTACTCCTTTTTACGTAACCTTAAAGTATATTTACGTAAGAAATCCCTTAAGCTTTAATCTTTCTCCTAAGTACCTTTTAATTAATAGTAACTTAATTTTCGCTGCTCCTATTCTATTAACCCTTTCTTCTAGCACTATACTATTAGTTGTTAACTGGTTAATTATCTTTTGTAGTTATCTAACCGTTACTAGTTGCTATAAGTTAGTATCCGCTATACTAGTGTCTCCTTCTAACCCCAAAGTAGTTGCCGCCGTTAATAGCGTTATGGTAGCTGCTTTTAGTAGTATATTATTTAACTTTCTATATTTAATACCATAACTAGGTAGTAATTGTGTAACGGAACCTTATAATAGGAACTATGATAGGCTTATTATTAGGCTAGGCATATAGGTAATATAAATTAAAATTAATAACGTAATAATAACTGGTAGAGTAGTTGCCTAATAAATTAACTCTAATTATATTCTAAGAATTACTACAAGAAAGGAACTATCTAGGTAGGGATTAAAGGTCTTTAAATACATAACCATACTTCTATAAAATCCTTCTTATACGTAATATACGTCTTATATATAAGGTACGTAAATTCCTCTCGTTCCTTCTATTTAATACGTAGCACGTTATGTAACCTTAGTTACTATTCCTTATTATATAGTTCTATTGGCTCTACCCTAAACCGTGCCTAAATTAACCAACTAGCTTCTTCTAACTCCTCTCCTAGTAGTCGTAACATCGTACTTAAAGCGTCCGTAATAATTAAAAGGAGTTACTAAACGGATTATATTAAGATGACTTCTTTATCTTATTAGTGCGGAGTAAGTATTTCCTTATAGTTCCTTTCGTATTAGCCTTATTATTCTCTAAATCGCTCTTACGTTCTAATACTAACTAGATATTCTACTTATATTAGTAAGCTAGCAAACGAATAAAACTACGAAGAAGTAACTATTGTATACCTACCCTACTATATTAACGGCCTTATTGGAGCCCTTAGAATAGGAAGTATACGGTATATCCTAGCTCCGTTAGCGGTATCCCGTAAATAATTTAATGTTTAAAGCGCACCTCGGCCTAATATAATATAGTATCCTCTATTATAGCGTCTAAGTGGCTTATTATTAAAGAGATAAGGCAGCTAATAGTTTAAGTATCTTTATAAGAAAGTAAGGAGGGATTTTCTTAAAGGATACTATACTTAATATAGGTCTGGTTAAAGGATATAAAGACCTTTTATATCCTGCTCCTCTTTACTACCTAGCTAATAAGAGAGCTAACGGTGGACTCCGCTTTAACTATGCCTTAAAAGTTAAGCCAATTTACTAACTTAGGGATACTAGTATAGTATTATAAATGCGCTATAATACGGCCATAATAGAAGCATAATCCTTTCTGTCTATACCTACCTTTGCTATACCTCTATAGGAGGGTTACATTAAATAATAAGGGCTAGCATTAACCCATTTCTTCTAATTATTTTAAGACGGCGATATAGAGGTAGCCGGTTAAGCGTTACTTTGTATAGCAATGCCTATTTAGTTACATGGCTTTACTTAAGCCCTATTATACGCCTTAATGCAACTTTTTATCGCCTTAATAGGTAACGAGCTAGGTCTAAGGTTAAGATAAGGTAAATAGGTAACTTAGCTTTTAGACAGCCCTAATAGTGTAGGGTTTAAAAGCGTTTATATAAAATTATAAACTAGAACTAGAAGCCAATAATAACCCCCTAATAACGCCTTACCTAGCAGGAATAGCATTATATAATCTACTCCTAACGCCCACCCTTTACGGAGTAGGGCACTGCTTAAGTAATAGACTTATCTTAGCTAGTTAATCTTGTATATTTACTCCCTATCTATAGTAAAGGAGCTATTAGTATGTTATAGGGTGGTTTAATTAGCATTTTAGCTAAGCCCTTTATAAGCGTTCTACCTTATATAGGCGGTATAATAACTCCTATTAATCTGCCTTGCGTTAAGGAAGGACTTATATTTAAGACACTAAGCAGCTAGTACTTAGGCATATAGACTTATACCTTTATTTATATATTCTACTGCGTCCTTATTTCTATAAGTAGTCGGTTTACTCTTTACTTATTATTTATCTATCAGAATACTCTACCTTCTCTTTTTTTATTAGCCGTTCTATCTAGTTATTAATGTTAATCCTCCTCTCCTCTATAGTAACTATTCTGGAATTTACTTTAGATCCTTACTTATAAAATTAACTAAAAAAAAAGCTAAACACATTATTGTGGATTTAAGGCGTTAGTGTTAGCCTAAGTACTATCGGACTTCTTAGTCTTTGCTATATATAGGTACCCTCTAGGCTATAAAATCGCCCTTCTCTATTATGCTTTTTTTAGGAAAAATTAAAAACCATACTTATAATAGTATATTTAGATCTAGTAACACTCTTAAAAGCCTATTAAGCAGCCTAAATAAGGCCTAATAATAAATAACCTAATAAAGAGGCCGGTATAGGCCTATAAAGATCCTTATATCTTAAGCTAATAATTAAAAAGGAAAGGCTAAAAGTAGCTTTAAAGCGTAATATACCTGCTAAGGATTAGGTTTATGCCGTCTTATTTAGCTTATAAATAAATATACTTCTTCTTACTGTTCCCGTCGGCTTCGTAGTTAATTATCTTTATATTAACGGTATTACTATATTTATTGTTAACTTTATTGACATTATTCCGCTTACTATAATGCTTAATTACGCTACTAAAGAGATTGCGCTCCGCGCTAGTAATATATTAGGTAGTTTTTTAAACGCAACTTTTAGGTACGTTCTTCGCTTCTTATTTGTCCTAATATTATCTAATATTTCATCAGGAAAAAATTTTTTGGCCCCGTTATTGCAAGCGAAAATCGGGGTCTGCAAAACCTGCGTAAGTCGCAATTTTGGTAATTTGCGGGCAATTTACAGCAATTTACTATAAACACATAGGCTACCTATACACGCGCCTGGCCTATCTATGTGTTTATAGCAAATTGCCAAAATTGCAACTTACGTAGACCCCGATTTTCGCTTGCAATAACGTGCCCAAAATTTTTTTTCCTGGTGGCTAGAGGCTCTGTATAAGGCTTTACATAAAGCTCTGCAAAAAGCTCTACACGAAGCTCTCCACGAAGCTTTACACAAAGCTCTACATAAAGCTTTACACGAAGCTCTATATAAAGCTCTACAGGCTCTATACAAAGCTTTACGTACTAAGGCTCTGCATAAGGCTCTATACAAAGCTCTGCATAAAGCTCTACACAAAGCTCTATATAAAGTTCTATACGAAGCTCTGCACGAAGCTCTACACGAAGCTCTACATAAAGCTTTGCCAGTGATCTATTTGGATCGGAGTGGAGCGGATTTGAAGCCAGATCCACTCCATCCACCAAATATTCGATTTGAAGCCAGGAGCGCCACGGAGCTCCAGTGTAATTATATACTATTTATAGTAAGTCTTAGCACGAATTTGGTGTAGTATTTGAGAGGTAGGAGGTCTTTAAACGTACCAAAAAACATCGTTAAATGGGCTCATTAGATTCCTTACCTTCCTCTATAATATCATCGTCCTTAATAACTACTACCTTACCGTCGGACATAGCCTCCCCCTTAGCCTCTACCTTAAAGCCCTTAATTGCATTAAACTCCTCATTAAAGCTAGAGCCCTAGGTATCCTTAGAAGTAGTAGGTTATTAAGGTAGAGCCTCTATAGCTTTACCAGCCGTAGAGGCTTATGTAGGCGATATTATAGGAGCTGCAGGCTTTTCTTATACCTCTCTAACTTCTTAATTATTAAATATACCCTTTTTTAGAGGCCCGTACGAGTGCCGAAGACACTTATTTACCTTAATTATATCCATCTATAATTAAGAGCGATGATCCTTAAGAAGAATCTTATAGCTACTAAAGAGCCTCTCGCATTTGTCCAATATAGAAGGTACTGTAAGAATATTAAGGGCAAAGCAAGCTAAATCTAGCTGGCTTTTAAGCTAATTTATCTAGTATTATATAACGTTAAAGTGTTCGCTCTTATTAACTAGCTTATAATTAGTTTTAAGGTAGGCTCTTAAGATATCCTTTTTGGGCGGTTAAATTATTTAGGACTAGTAAGAGACTTTAAGGTATTTATAAGCTTAAGCAGAGGTATACGTCTTGCCTAGCTTTAGTGGCTTTAGTAGAGAGTATATAAAAGGCAAATTTAAGAGAGAGGCTAAAGATCTACCTTTGTATTTAAGCCAGAGCTCCTTAACGAGAGCCTTAACTATAAGGATTTACCGCTGCTTCTTAGCTAAGTCCTTCTATTACTGTTTAAACCACCTTATTTTAAGAGTTGGATTTAATACAATCGCTGTATAGTACGCTATAGTATTATTAGCCTTCTTGTAATACTTCTCGCACTTTACCTAAGTAGCTTCCGCACGGCCTGTAAGATATCTATAGCTTTGGGCCTTTTAGTAGCGCTGCTAGTGCTTTTACTTCTTAGCTGTAATTTTTAAGAACTTCTGCTTTATAGTATTAAGCTTATTTAGAAGCCAATTAAATGTTTAAAAATGGTTTATAAGACTTGTTGCATTCCCTTCTACTATAATAGTAGCCTTGTAGAAGGTCTCTAAGTAATTATATAGATATTTAAGCTTCTTCTAGTAGTGGGCTTAAAGGATATTATCCTTTAAGAGAGGCTTTAAGCTGGAGGAGGGTGTATACGTGTTATAGAATTATTTAACACGTTGCTTGCAATTTAAAAAGCGACTAATAGCTATAAAAAGGGAATTCTAACGCGTTTGATTATTATATATAAGCTAATTAGCGTTAGTATTAATTCTTAAGGTAAGTTAAATATCGCGATCATAGAGACTCTCTACGCATTTCCCTATTGGCGTATAGAAAATCCATAACTAAGCTAATTAAAACCCTTGTTTATAACGTTAGAGGGAAAATCTAAGCTTAAATCTTAATACTAAAGGCCTATATAAGATCTTATTACTTACTTCTAGGCTATTAAACTTAGCCAACGAACCTCCCATTTAAATCCTTGCAAAGAAGCTATAATGCTAAAGTATTAGGCGAATAAAACGGACGATATTATAAAATAATTTAACTACTCTGCGTTTGCGCTAGAGCTTCTTAATAGCTGCTATATCTATGTCGCGATACGTAGTAGAGAGCTGCTTATAAATCTTTTTAGAGTTCTTTCCTATAATAAAGGCTTGGGCGTAGAGGTTAGTAATATAGCTAAAGCAACGTAGTCGCCGTGCCTTTTGCTGTTTTGCTAATATATTTGGATAAAGAGCTTAAAGAACTGCATTAATACAAGTATTGTTTAACTCTATATTGTCAGCTATAAAATATCCTATATTACCACTAATCTTATACTCCTTAAAGAGAGCAATAAGTACGCCTGCTTAGTTCTCTCCACTATGTTTACTAATAACTTCTTATAAGCCTAAAATAACTTAGCGACGCCTTCCTCTCTTATTAATATAATGGGCAATTACCCTAAGGACTATATGCGCATTTGGCGACGTCTAAAGGTTAAAGGATATTAATATTGTGCTTTAAGCTTCCTTTAGGTTCTTCTTTACTTCCTTTTTCTGTTGCTTTAAGGCTGCAATAACCTATTCTTAAATTATATTTGCAGCCTTTAGAAGAAGCTTTTTAAGGCCTGGGTATAAGAAGAAGAGAAGTTGTCGGAAATACTTATTTTTAAATTGGAAGAAGGCAATATGGCAATATATAATTTATCAAATTAAGAGCCGTTTAAGGCCTTTAAAATTGCGATGTATCTTAAGAGACCACTATAGAGGGTACTCCTTAATCGTTAGCTGATTTGAATTAGTAGGACGCCTCTATTAGAGCTTGCTGGTAGTCCTATATATATTATAGTCCTCTGTAAGGTGGTCTAAAGCCATATACCTCCCCTTTAACACCACTATAAGCTCTTAGTGTCGCTTCTGCTTCTTATAAAGCCAGCAGTAGAAGTACGTCGTCTTTCTATTTAAGTCTCTTAAGAAGATATCCTCGCCCCACCGCCAGATTAGTGATATTTGCTGCTTAATATTCTTTGGCCTCTTCGTAAGCGATATATACCGTATATTCTGCTTGCTATATAGCCGAAACTTATTGAATTCTTAAGACTCGTTAGCTCCTGGGTTGATTAATTTTGGTACGAGGATAATATTGTTAGTGGGCGCGGCTGCGCGTATAGGAAAAAATCGCTTCATCGCAATTAAGAGGCAAAATTAAACCACTAAGTGATTAAGAATATAGGAAAGAAAGCAGGGAGGGAATTAAAATGAGTAGGCTTCCTAGATTGTACGGAGGATGCTTGTATTTTAGAAATTTAATTCATTGCGTGGCTCTACTGATTGGCTTAACACCACGCTTTGGTACCTTTTTGAGCCCTACTCTATAGCCTCCTTCTTCTAATTGGATATACTACTGGCGCTCTTGGAGCTCCGAAGCCTTAAGATCCACTCCGCGCCACTAGTAAAATCAGCAGATCCACAGCCAATGCAAGTCGGCTCCAACCATCCACGCCAAAAAGGATCCAATCCAAATAGATCACTGAGCTTTGCACGATGCTCTATACAAAGCTCTATATACAGAGGCTTTATATAAAGCTCTATATAAAGCTCTATACGAAGCTTTATATAAAGCTTTGCACGAGGCTTTATACGAGGCTCTATATAAAGCTCTATACAAAGCTCTGCACAAAGCTCTATATAAAGCTTTACACGAAGCTCTACACGAAGCTCTATACGAAGCTCTATACAAAGCTTTACACGAGGCTCTACACAAGGCTCTATATAAAGCTCTATATATAGAGGCTCTGCACGAGGCTCTGCACGAAGCTCTATATAAAGCTTTATATAAGGCTCTACGGGCTCTATACAAAGCTCTACGTACTAAGGCTCTGTATAAGGCTCTATATAAAGCTCTGCACGAAGCTCTATATAAAGCTCTACGCGAAGCTCTGCACGAAGCTCTGCATAAAGCTCTACACGAAGCTCTATACAAAGCTCTGCATAATGCTCTACACAAAGCTTTGCACGAAGCTTTACATAAGGCTCTACACGAGGCTCTATATAAAGCTCTATATATAGAAGCTCTGCACAAGGCTTTACACAAAGCTCTGTACGAAGCTCTGTATAAAGCTTTGCACGAAGCTCTATACGAAGCTCTACACAAAGCTCTACACGAAGCTTTGCACGAAGCTCTATACGAAGCTCTACACAAAGCTCTACACGAAGCTTTGCACGAGGCTCTATATAAGGCTCTACACAAAGCTCTGCATATAAAGGCTCTGCACGAGGCTCTGCACGAAGCTCTACACAAAGCTCTACACAAGGCTCTGCGCGAAGCTCTGCGTACGGAGGCTTTATACGAAGCTCTACATAAAGCCTTTGTGTATGCGCGCGATATACTACTATTAGGTCCCCGCTATATTCCCAATAGCCTCAACACGTACCTCTGCTAAGTATACCCCTTATATACACCTAGGTAGCCACCTTATTTTTTACCCTTCCTTATATCCTACCTAGGAAGATACCTAGGTAGCTACCTTATTTTTTACCCTTCTTTATATCCTACCTAGGAAGACACCAGAATGACAGCTAGTAAACGACCGTTACTGAAGCCAGACGACTATTGCCGGAGCTAGATAACCGTCGCTAGAGCTAGACGACCGTTAAAGCCAGACGACCGTTGTCAGAGCTAGACGACCGTCGCCGGAGCCAGATGACCGTCGTCAGAGCTAGACGACCGTCGCCAGAGCTAGACGACCGTCGCCGGAGCTAGATGACCGTCGTTAGAGCTAGACGACCGTCGCCAGAGCCAGATGACCGTCGCTAGAGCTAGACGACCGTCGTCAGAGCTAGACGACCGTCGTCAGAGCTAGACGACCGTCGTTAGAGCTGGACGACCGTCGCCGGAGCCAGATGACCGTCGCCAGAGCTAGATAACCGTCAGAGCCAGACGACCGTCGTTAGAGCTAGATGACCGTCGCTAGAGCTAGACGACCGTCAGAGCTAGACGACCGTCGTTAGAGCTAGATAACCGTCGCCAGAGCTAGACGACCGTTAGAGCCAGATGACCGTCGTTATTGCTATATAACCGTCGCTAGAGCCACACGACAACCGTTTGAACGACTAGCCAGCGAACACGATAAACAATTCGATCGATTAATCGAATTAAGGTGATATAGACAGGTAGGCACAAACAGGTAGGCACAAACAGGTAGGCATAGACAGGTAGGCATAGATAGGTAGGCATAGATGGGTAGGTATAGACGGACGGACAGACAGGTAGGTAGGTAAGTAGGTAGGCAGGTAGGCAGGTAGGCAGGTAGGCAGGTAGGTAGGTAGGTAGGTAGACAGGTAGGTAGGCAGGTAGGTAGGTAGGTAGGCAGGCAGGCAGGTAGGCAGGTAGGCAGGTAGGTAGGTAGGTAGGTAGGCAGGTAGGCAGGCAGGTAGGTAGGTAGACGATTTAGAGCCTTTGCGAGAGGCTTCCCCCTTAACGCCTAAAGTAGATAGCTCTATATTTTATATAGTTATAATATAAATATATTTAAAAGTATACTACAGAAATCTATGGAAATATATAATAATTTGGTTATTATATAATATAATTATAATTTATATAGTTGCAATTTGTACAGTTTTTACAATTTATACAATTTATACAGTTTTTACAATTCGTATAATTCGTACAGTTTTTATAATTTGTATAGTTTGCGCGCTATTTATTTATAGGGTAGCGTTTTACTGCAATTTATTTATAGGGGTAGTATTTTACCGCAATTTGCTATTAGGTGCTGCGATTTTGTTATAAAACGTTCGTTTTACGCAAATTGCTATTAACTATATCCACCTGCCGCAAACCGCAACAATGAGCCCCAAAAAAAATTTCCTGATGTTAGCGTAAAAACGCTATTAAATTAATTGTCTCTATCTTAGCCCTAACTAAGGGCTAGATTACTATTGTTAAAACTTCCTTAATTAGTAGTATGCTTTTAAACTTACTCTTTATTCTTAGCATATACTTCTTTTTTAGAGGTATTAACTGGGTGGAATAACATTTTAATATAATAGTAGCAGGTACTGCGGCCGGTCTTCTAGCTCTATGCGTTAGTAGTTTAATTATTTTAACCGCCTTCCACTCTACGCTATTAAGTAAGTTTAATAATAGCTTTAGACCTATAATAGGTATTAACCTACGCAGCTACGAGCCCTAATAGCTCTATACTTAATCTAGAGCTTTCCTATGGAATAGCTATTATCCTTTTAATTATATACGTTTGCTACCTTATATTTTAATTAAAGTTATATACTAAAATGTATAATACTCTAAGCTAAAGGGCTCCTAAGTATAGGTCCTCCTATAAGTAGGGTATACCTCTTTATAGTATTATATAGATTAGCGCTGGAGCGTTGGCTATATCTAGAGGTGGAGTAAACCAAGAATAGCCTATGTAGGATTTAAACGTAGAAAAGGAAGATAATAAGATTAAGGAGCCCTAATTAATGATCTAGGGTGCAATTATAACCCTTAGAATCTTTACTGCGTTAGCCGCCTTTTGTTTTAAGTGTATAGTTAATAGTATTAGTAATATTACGGCAAGCGGCACTATCTCTACTACTTTTATTAGCCTTATCCTACTCCTAATTATTAGGAACGCTGCCGAGTATATAATAGTGGTTATAGTAGCTTATAAGGATAAAATAAATCTAGTAATTAATATTACTATTGGATCTAGTATATAAATCGCTCTTCTAGTTCTCCTATTTATTATTATACTTAGTTAAATTATAGGCTAGAATTATATAACGCTTTATTTTAATACTTTTCTAATTACTGTTTTGTTTATTGCCGTGCTCTTAGTAAATTATCTTATCTAGAATAGTAAATCTAGTAAGTTTTCCTTTTTATATAGGTAATCTATTATAACTAATACTAAAATAGACTGGCTTAAAGGCGTTCTTATTATGGCAATTTATACTATTATTGTAGTTGCTAGCTAATTTTATTAAGTTTTAGATCCTCTTTATTCTACTTAGTTTAAGCCTCTAATTAATATCTTACTCCTCTATTAGTATTGACTAGTTTTTATTACCTAGAGTTAAATAGGATTTTTTTTATCCATTGTATTATACTACGTACAATACTACGCATGCAGCCTCTAGGCTATGGCGCTATAGTCCTATATATATAAATCCCTTAGGGCAGCTTAACATGTACTAGTAACTATGTCCTAGTAGTTTATAAGCCCCTAAACTAGGGGTTTACAGTTCCTTAGTAAAATACTAAGTTACAAGCAACTACTAGGGAATGAGAAAACGGTAGAAAACTATAAGAAATAAGAAATCCTAACGCCTTTCCCTGTCCTTTTGTAATTTATTTCTGTCCTTTTGCTTACTAATATCTCTTTTCTAGGAGCCTAGTAGGAGTTACCTCCTATAGATCCTGCTGTTATTAGCTACTTTCTAGTAGCTATCCCTGTCCTACTTAGAAATAGAAAAAGCGCCTCTTTTCCTTTTTGTGTACAAAATAGCTTCTTTAGAGAGAGAGAAGAGCCTAGTTTCTTTCGTATTTCTCTTCTTTCTTCCTTATATAGGTTGCAGTCTAGTAGTAAATGTCTAGGGGTTTGTAGTGCTCTACATTCCCTAAAGCATCTACCTTCTTTATCCTCTCCTATTACTTTAGTAAAGGATTTAAAATAGCCTTTTCCTAGCTTTAGCTGGAAGAAAGCCNATTATAGCCTTTTAGGATATTTATCCTTAGGGGCTTTAAGAGAAAAGAAATGGCTTCCTTTACAGATCCTAGTATAGTGTTTTCCTTTATTCTTATTCTGCTGCTAGTTGTTTTTCCACTATTCTAGTATCTCTAGAACTAGTTTTAGGGCCTTATTTTGTAGAGATTGGTACCTATCTAATAGGTAGTCTCTAGATTTGCTTTTCCACCAGCATTATACACCGTAGTCTGCTATAGTGGTGACGCAAGCTATATAGAGCTGTCGTAGGGCTTATAGAGATAGACCTCTTTATATATTACCTAGTCTTCTAATTAAATAGAAGGCTGTTTTTGCTTTAGAGATTTGTATTTCTATATATTGTTTAAAAGTAAGCTTAGAGTTTAGAAATACCCCTAACCACCTAACTAGGGGTTTAGGAGATATTTCTACGTCTCCTAGCTTTAACCCTTCTTCTATAGTAGTGCGTTTACTATAGAAGTATATAAGCTCTGTTTTGCTAACGTCGAAACTAATAGCAGCTTCCTTAGCCTTAGACATTAGCTCTAGCGCTATTCTCTCTAGCTTTTTACAATTAGACTTAGCTGAATTTAAGGTAATTATAATTGCAAAATCGTCCATATAGCTAAGAGAGTAGGCTCCTTCTATTTATATGCTGCAGATATTGCGTATATATAGTAGAAATAAGATAGGGGATATAGGCGATCCCTATGGTATCCCTGTTTCTAGTTCTACTTTTTCTTATATTTGCCTATTAAAGGAGAGCTATAGCTTTCTATTGCTAAGGAAAGTAGCTACCCATTATGTAAACGCTATAGGTAGTCCTAGTTCCTTATAGATAGATAAAAGCTGGTTTTTAGAGATATAGTTAAAAGCCCCTCTTACGTCTAGGAATAACATAGTGGCTATCCTTTGTCTAGCTTTTTTCCTACTATTTTTAGATTGGATATTATTTAGAAGTAATAAGACTGCGTCTATTGCAGACCGCTATCTTCTTCCTCCTAGTTGAGAATCTTGAAGTAAGCTAGTAGTACTAGCTAGATATCCTAATCTAGTAGTAAAGATCTTTTCTAAAGTCTTTCCTAGGCAGTTTAGTAAGGAGATAGGTCTATAGGACTTTGGTAAAGAATAGTCCTCCTTATTTGCTTTAGGGAGAATAACTCCTCAAGCTTCTCTCCAGACCTTTGGCTAATAGCCTAAGATAAACAAAATCCTATAGATTCTATATAGAAGATCTTCTATAGTAGGGTAGGCCTTTTATAAAATTTTAAAAGATATCCCATCTAGTCCTAGAGCCTTTTTATTAGAGCTAGAGAAAATTGCTTATTTAACTTCTGTTTTCTCTAGTTCTAGCCATTCCCATTTATTGTCTATTATATAATCCTTCCACTCTATAGGGCTAGTAGAGGGGGGGGGTTTAGGGAATAGAGTAGTTGTAAAAGCTTTGTACTAGTCCTTAAAGCTTTTTACTAGTCTAGTAGTCCCGTCTTTGCTATACTATAGACTAGGGATTATTCGCAATGTTCTCTCCTTTATATATTTTAGGGCAGTAAAGACTTCCTTTTCTTATGCTTTTTCTAGGAAGCTATTCCAGCAGCTAGTCTTGGCTTCTCTTATTGCGTAGAAGTATTGATTTTTAGCTTCTTTATAGGCTTCTAGTCTAGAACTCCTAGTAGGTTATTCTTCTTGAAGTCTTCCTAGTTTTGCCATTTTTGTCTTTTCTTTAGAAGCTCTTTATTCCACCATAGTTTAGAGAATTCGTAGGTTCTAGATCTAGGGATAGCTTTCTCTACTACTAGCTTTATACCTCTAGTAAGATCTATTACTAGATTATCTACTAGTGTACTTAAGCTTCTATCCCTAGGTCTATAGGAATCTTCTAGAGAGGCTAGGGAACCTTTTTCTCCTATCTCTATATAGGGGTTTTCTCCTACTAGTTTTTCTAGTACTAAAAGTTTCGCTTTTAGTTCTAGCTCTAGAACTTGCTCTTTTAAAGAGGTAGAGAAAAGCTCCTAGTTTACCTTTTTTATAGAGAAAGGAGTTTCTTAAAGAGGGTTTAGGTATCTTTACATCTCTCTAGTAAATAGAGAGAATGCTATAGTCTTATAATCAGATCCTGTTTCTTTTATTATAGTCCGGTTATCCCAGGTATTTTCTTAGAAGTTTCCTGAATAGAAGGCTAGGTCTATAATAAACTTTTCCCTTATATTAGATCTATAGAAGGTCCCTTCCTATTTGTCTAAATTTAGTAGTTAGCAGTTATATTTGTCTAGCCAGTCTACTAGTTCTTTAGCCTCCCTAGTTAGGTTCCTAGCTAGCGCGTTCCACCGTTTATGGTATAGGTTATAGTCTCCTATTAGTATAAAAGGGAGATCTATTTCCAGTTCTAGAATGGCCCTAGAGATAGTAGTTGTACTACTTCTTTAGGTTCTAGAGTTTTCGTCTAGTTGTCTCTTATTATAAATATTAAATAATAGAAATCTTTTAAGTTGGCCATAGATTTCTAATACTATAATATCTGTATCTTTGCAGATATCCTCCCTATTTCTATATTATAGAATACTGGAAGTAGTTTTCCTTATATAGATAGCTACTCTAGGTTAAATAGCTAGATTACTGGAAAGGATTAGGTTAAATGTAGGATGTGGAATAAAAAAGTAGGATTTTTTTTGTCTATCTTTCCAGGTACTAGGCTCTTATACTAGAATAATATCTGTTTTTTTCCTAAATCCTATTTCTAGTAGGGTTTGCTGTACTTCTTGTCTTTTTCCTACATTATATTGTATAAAGGAGATTTCTCCCCTAGTTTTAGAAACTAGAGAGATCTCTTCTTCTTCCTATATAGAACCTTCTAAGCTTATACTCATTNNTATACTANCTTAGCTGCTTTAAGAGACTCGCANTCTTTGCTATTAGCAAAGTGATTTTCTTTACAATTGCTGCAAAGAGGGGTAGTATACTCGTAAGGTCTTCCTATTATATTACAAGTAGAACAGGAGTGGTCCTTAGATAAATATACCGCTGCATAAAATCGACAGGCCTTGGTAGAGCATCTATCTCCTATATAGCCAAATTTTTAGCAACTTATACACTGTGTAGTAGGAGAGACTTTTAGGTATTTAACTACCTTAGCAGCTACCCCTACAATTAGGATTTCCTTCTACTTAAAGATTTCCTGTCTTTTCTCCTTATTTTCTATAGCAAAGACTATAGAGCCGAACCTAGTTTGTGGATTATATCTCTTTTCCCTAGGTAAGATCCATCTAGGTAATCCCTATATTCTAATAGGATTAAAAGTCTCTATTTCTTCTTTTAGAAGTTTAGAGCCTCCTTCTCCTAGGAAAGGGGAGATAGGGACGCCATAAGCTACTACCTGAGCCTAGGGCTCTAGTTTTTATTCTCTTTTAAAAGAGAAGCAGTTAGACCAGATTTCCTTATNTTTAACTAAATACTCTGCATCGTATTCTTCTGTAGTTGTAAGGAAAATATTCTGCTTTTCTCTAGTTCTAGCTATGGTAGCTATTACTGGCTTCTCTATTTGCAGTTTGGATATAAATAATTAATTGACTTAATTTCGTAGAGAGAAGACATCTAGAGGCTGGTCCTTTTAGTCTGTAACTAGGACTAGTCTCCTTTCTTATAACTACTTCTTTTTTCCTCTAGTAGAGGTAGAGCTAGTAGAACTAGTAGGGGGAGATAAGGAGGGAGGGGGAGAGGAAAAGGTAGTAGAGGAAGAGGTAGTAGAAGAAGAAGGAGCAAAAGTAGAAGAAGAGAGGCCCTTCTTTAGCTTCTCTGCATAGGTTTACGTTTTTAGGGCTACCTCCTTATAGAGAGCTCTTACTTCTTCTACTAGTCCTTTTAGGACATCTCTTTCCTTTCTTTCCTTTTCTTTTATAAAGGGATTTTCTCCTACTAGGACACTCTGTACGTAGTCCCCTAGTAATTTAACTTGCTCTTTTTCTTCTTTTTCTTCTTTTAGCCCTATATAGGCCTGGTTTAGGTTATATAGAGCCATTTATAGGTACTGTTTTAGAGAAGAGGTAGAGAAAGGTATACTAGCCAAAATAGGCTTAGGTATTAGTAGCCTTCTTCTTTAGTTTTGGTTCTCTTT
Organism: Cenococcum geophilum 1.58; assembly: GCF_001692895.1. NCBI lineage: Eukaryota > Fungi > Ascomycota > Dothideomycetes > Gloniales > Gloniaceae > Cenococcum > Cenococcum geophilum. The sequence goes on along the minus strand of NW_027137621.1, from coordinate 637,130 downwards.
TCTATTTTTAGAAGAAGATTGCCTTCTTTTCCTTCTATTCTTTTTCTTTATGTCCTCCCTAGATGGGCAGGGAGAGGGCGGGGAAGAAGAGGAAGAGAAGGTAGGTGAAGTAGGTAAGGTAGGTAAGATAGCTAAGAGTTTATCCTTACTTGTCTCTATAGTGTCTTTACCTCTAGAAGGCTTAGTAGCCTAAGGTTCTCCTATCCTAAATAGGCTGGAGTAAGAGGGGAAGGGAAAGTGAATTCGTTATCACTTGTCTCTGTATTAATGTCTTTAGGAGGCTTTTTAGGCTTAGTAGCCTAAGGATTCTTTAACATTTTATATAGGGGGGTTTCCTAGTTTTTTCAGTAGATAATAACCTCCTTAGGTCTCTTATCTCCTAGTCCTAGAGGTGTCACAACTTAAACAAATGCCTCTGAACCGAAGCTTGAACGAATGCTGTATTACGAAGATACTAAGCTAAAGAGAAGGAAAAGGGGTCGCCAGGACCGATGTAAATAAATATGTAGGGTGAGCCGCCAAGGCGCTAGCTTTAGGCGGGCCAATCGCAGGTCGGTAGAATATGGCAGAATTTGGCAGGTAATGTGCGATAGCGCCGTTACATCACCCCCCTCTTTGAAAAAAAGCCTGCCCTTAGGCTTAGTTAGAAAAAATAGGGTAGCACTAGGCTTATAAATGTAGGATTATAAAAATATAAGATGAGGAGATAAAGGGGATATGAGTCCGTCCTGACTAAGTATAAAGGGCGATTGTGGGCTAAGTGGAAGCACTAGGCTAGAAAGAGTAGCCGTTAAAAGTCTTGGTACGGATCTAACTAATTAGATAACTTTAACCAGCGGTCGAAGTTCCTGGATATTTAAAATTTTACGGTACTGGTAGAAAATGGTAGAATATGGCAGAATTTGGCAGACAGCTGTATTAGGGCTTTGGGGCGTTTTTGTCCCTATATTCTTCCAGTAACTTATTATCTTTATTATGCTAGCATTCCATCCATTTGTCTAGGTACTTCAGGGGTCCAGGCGTATTAGGGTATTAGTTATAGAATTCTTTAAGCTTCTGGGGGTAGCCTATAAAGTTCCACGTAGGGTACTAGGTTGGGTTAGGATCGTAGCCCTTTTATTAGATATGGTATTTTAGCGCTCCCCGTACTATCTTATAGGCTAGTATTTTATTAACCTCCTATTTATTATTACCGTTTACTTAAACTGGTAGGGGAGGCTTGTTCTTTTGTCTAGGTAATAGGTTGTTTGCAGCTTTCCGTAACTTGTCTGGCGAGAAGATAGGGTAAACCCTAATTAAGTCTGGGAGCTTTATCTTATATAAGTTGCCTATCTTCTTAAGAACCTTATACGGTCCTGCTATCTGGTAGTCTAGCTTATAGCTAGGTTATTCGGTCCTCTAATTCCTTATTATAACCTAGACTATATTGCTAGGGGCAAAATCGGGCTCTTGACGGTGTTTATTCGCCTGCTGTTCTATTAACCTCTGAGCTTTTTCTAGGTTTTTATAGGCTACCATCTAGGCCTCCTTCAATTGTTTGGCGTACTGTTAGGCCTTAGCATAGGATAGCTTCTCTTGTATAGTCTGGGGTTCTTCTGGCCTTTTCTAGTTAAAGCTTATACGGGGTAAGTATCCCATTTCTAGCTAAATTGGGGCAAACCCTGTGGAGTTATGGGGTAGGGTTGCTTGCGCGTAGTCTATTAAGGGTAGTAATTTAGACCAGTTATTCTGGAAATAGTTAATAAAGGGCCTAAGCCTCTAGTCTAGGTACTGATTTACGATCTCTGTCTAACTGTCTGTCTGGGGGTAATAAGCCGTAGAAAGCTTTAGCTTAATGTCTAGGATTTAGGTAAACTTATTTTAGAAGGCCGATATAAACTATAGCCTATAATTGGATATAATAGTATCTGGTAGTCCGTAGATTTGGTAGACGTAATAGATATATAGCTAGGCTGCCTCTTTAGTATTAATGTTCTTATGATATGGAATTAAGAACGGGCGTTTACTAAAGCGGTTAACTATAACTATAACTATATTGTATCCGTTACGGTCCCTAGGTAGTTTATAGAAGTTTATAAAGATATACTGCTAAGGGCGCTCTAGTATTAGGAGTGGCTTAAGTAGTTTTAGGGTCTTATTCCGTGGGATTATAGCTCTTTAGTAGTCTTCGCAGTTTTATATATATTAATTGATATCCGCAACCATTCTTGGCTAGTAGTAGCGGCAGTTAATAATTTTACGGGTCTTGTTCTTACTAGGGTGTGCTATAGAGACTTGGTAATAAGCTTCGCGGATTAGTTTGGTCCGTAGATTGTTAATATTAGGGACTATAAGCCGCTCCTGGTATAGGAGTAATCCTTCCTTTATCTTAAAATTGGGGTCTCCTTTCGCGGCTTATTCGCGGAGGGCCCTTAGAGCATTAGCTGTGCGGTTTATAGTTAGGAGGCGGTTAATTAGCCCTATTAGCTTATCTAAGGACTCCTCTATTGGTGCTAGCTCGTTTTACTAGGAGTCTAGCTCCTTAAGGATCCGCGGGTCGAGCTGTTCTGGATAGAGGAGGGCGCGCGTCCGATATTAGGTCTTTAGCTTATCCTAGGGTCCTACATCTTATTCTCTTCGGGTTAGGGTATTAGCCTTAGAGTTTTACTTGCTAGAACGATATATAATTATAAAGAAGAATTAGAAGAGTATTTTAGCCTACTAGGCTTATCGCTCTATAAGCTGCTTTATAGTTATAAAGTACTCTAGGGCTTTATAATCTGTATATATCTTAATCCGGGAGTTTATACCTTTAAGCTCTGCGCGCCATTAAAAGAGTAATTAAATAATAGCTAGCATTTCTTTATTGTGTACTTTATAGTTACACTTAGCTAGGTCTATTATCTTTAAGAAGAAAGCTATAGGGTACTATTTACCGTCTAGATATAACTATAATAGGATTCCTACTACGACCCTATTAGAGGCGTCTGTTTCTAGCATTAATTTAAGGTCTAGGTTATAGTGATGAAGGATTAGGGAAGAGATAAGCCAATCCTTTACCTCTTTAAAGGCCTCTATATAGCTATTATTAAAGACGAAAGGCGTACCCTTCCTAGTTAGTTATATAAGAGGTTTTACTATAATTCCGTAGTTATGGATAAACTAGTGGTAGAAATTATAAAAACTAAGGAAGGACTGGATTCCTTTTACTATATAAGGGGGCTTTTAGTTATAGATTGCCTCTATCTTTTTAGGGTCGACCTTAATTCCTTTTATAGTTATGATAAACCCGAGGTATTTTATATGTTTTACCCCAAACTTGTATTTCTTAATATTAACTTATAAGCCTGTGTTCCGTAGCCTCTCTAGGACCTTCTTAACATAAACTTGATATTTAAGTTCGTTGTCTAAGTATATAAGAATGTCGTCTAGGTATACCGTGTAGAATTCGTTAAGGTAATTAAAAAGAACGTTATTTATATACCTTTGGTACGTAGCCGGTCCGTTTATTAGTCTAAAAGGAAGAACTTTGTATTTATAGGAACTATAGCGGGTATGGAACGTTATTAAATCTTTAGATATAGGGTCTATCCTAATTTGGTGGAAAGCTTGGCGGATATTAAGTTTGGTAAAGATCTTTACCTAGCTTAGATATGCAAGGGTTTTATTAATTAAAGGAATAGGATACCGGTTCTTTTAAGTAATAGCGTTTAGCTTTTAATAGTCGATATAAAAATGAAGGCCTTTATTAGGCTTTTTTATAAATAGAATAGGGGAAGTAAAAGGGGCTTGACTTGGCTTAATAAACACTTTATTTAGGTTGTTAATTAAGTACTGCTTTATTGCTTTTAGCTTATCTATTAATTAATGGTAGAGGGGGCTATAGCCTAGTAAGTTATTGGCCTCTAATTAAATCTTGTAATTGTACGTCCGGTAGGGGGGTAACTTATTTAAGGCCGCCTTTAAGAATGTATCCTTGTAGCCTATATAAATGGTAGGAAGGGGGCGTTTAACTAGTTCCTCGTTGGTTTCCTTATCTGGCCTTTCCTCTCTATTATTAATAATTCGGTTAATCTTATATAGGCTTGTTATAAAGACCTTATTGTTCTTCCGGTATATATTGAAGTGGAACGCTATAGCGCTAATTGCGGCGATATCTACGGTAGGGGGGTTGACTGACAATAGGGGCGTATGTGACTTTAGGGACTTCTGGGGTACTGGCGTCATTGTTACTCCTTTTAGCTCCTATTGTATCTTTTGGAGGTTATCCCTTATATCCTATTGATACGTTCTTTTCTATAACGGTTAGATCTGTGCGATTTGGATATTATCTATATTATTATCTGTCCCGCTTCTATATGTAGAGTCCTCTTTAAATGTAGCGCTTTAGGAGAGTATCTTTGTTAATATGGAGTTCTTTCTAGCTTCGCGGCGGGCGTCCTCTTAGGTAAAGGCTAGGTCATAGGCCCGGACATCCTGCTAGTAGGTAGGGTTACCCCTTACGGCTAGTGTCTTGTGGTCGGTTTAGATCTCCCTAATAAAGGAGGGTAACCTTAGTCTATCCTCTAGCTAGATAAACCGTCTTTTTTATATGTTTAACCAAATATTAAAATAGGACATCTATTTTTGTCTGAGGATTATATTGTGGGACCCTAGGTCTAGGATATAAAAGGGGATGCCGTATTAGCGTTGTCCGTTAAGAGCGATATATAACTTTAAGATATGGGTAACGGGCTAACCGGCTTGGCCGTTATAGCCCTTTACCTAGATAGGCTTCTCTAGTTGGATAGCTTCTGTATTTAGAAACTTGGTAACATTATTTATATAGGCAGTATTTATAAAGGCGAAGCTATTTACTTTAGTGTTAATAAGGGCGGTTATATTAACTCTATATTTATTTTAAGATACTATATATAGAACCGTAAAATGCTTTCCACCTATTAACTGACTAAGATTAATCTCTTTGAGATCGATAGGGTACCCTAGGGGGGAGTCTTTCCCTAGGGTTCTTCTTTTCCTGACTTATTGGATATTTCTCCTTCCTCTATCTCCTTAATATCGCCTATATCCTTTAGCTCTGGGCAGGATGAAATAAAGTGACCTTACTTATTACAGTTGAAGCACGTGGCCGAGGTAGGGTTAATTGGAGTATTATGGCGTGGTACGTAGCTAGTTGGGCGAGGCTTGCTAGTACGTAGTTATAACCGCCTTTGGTATAAGAGTAGTCGTAACTTGTCTTCCTGCTTTAGCTCTTATAGGTGTAGCTGGCGAGTTCTAATTGTTACGGAGTTGCTTCTGCTGATTAGGGTGGGCGTTAATCCGCTTTAGTTCTAAGTCTAATAATAGGCAACGAGCTATAAGTCTTTTATAGGTTGGTAGGTTATCTAAGGTTATAGCGATCTTTTCTTATAGCTGGATTGTTAGCTTATTGTATAGGTCTAATTGGTAGTTCTTAAGGGGAACCTGGCCTTCTCCTGTAAGGTATAGGAATTAAGTCTGGAATTCGGTAAAGGGTTGGTTTGGTTTTATTATTAGGTGATTATAGTTATAATAGGCATCCCGTACTTTATTTGGGTTAACGTAGATAGCCGCTAGGTGCCGTATTATCTTATTAATAGATATAAATCGGACAGGGGAGTCGTCCTTAAACTTGGCTTAAAGGTGCCGTTAGGCGTCCCTAGTGGTTCGACTAAAGAGGTAGAGCATTTTGGCTTCTTTAGAAAGGAAATAGTTGTGGTTAACGCGGAGCTTTCCTTATACTTAAATCCTCTAATTCTTAAAGGTAGGGTCTATTCTATTAGATAGTGGTAGGGGGTTAGGGAGCTTAACGGACTTTAATTACTTCGTCATTATATCCATACTCCCTAGTGTATCGTATTTAGTAGAGTGAATAGGTCAGCTAGGGCTTTAAGAAGGGGAAGTTAGGCTATTTTATAGGGCTGTAAGGCTTTCTAGGATCTCTTATAGGGTCTCTTATATATTTCTCGCTTTAAGATAATCGGCTTCCTAGCTAGCTATAAGGGCGCGAATCTACTCGCGTATGTCTACGATATTATTATTATCTTCAATTTCTGATCCTAATTGGATCTTAGGTTCCTCTTAGGTAGAAGCAGCTCTCTTAAATAAGCTTGCTTTAGGTGCCATCATTAGCTTCCTAAGGTTCGTTAGTATTATATGCTTTAGTTTCAATTCTGGGGGTATAGGTCCAGTCCTGTTTAGCTTATAAGGTGGGATATTATCTAGGCCTTCCCAGGCAATGTAGAGTTGTTTTAGTGTCTAAGTATAGCGCGTCAATGCGTCGTTGCAGACGAAGTTTCTTTAGGGTGGGATATTATTAAGGCCTTCCTAGGTAAGGTAGGGAGAGCTTAGTATAATGTCACGGCTTAAATAAATGCCTTTAAACCGAAGCTTGAACGAATGCTGTATTACAAAGATACTAAGCTAAAGAGAAGGAAAAGGGGTCGCTAGGACCGATATAAACAAATATATAGGGTGAGCCGCCAAGGCGCTAGCTTTAGGCGGGTTAATCGCAGGTCGGTAGAATATGGCAGAATTTGGCAGGTAATATGCGATAGCGCCGTTATAAGAGGTAAAAAACTAGGCAAAAAGCCTTGCTAGTTTTTACAATCCTTTTTTACCTTTTTTCCTTACTAATCCTACTAGAGGATTTCTAGGGAGACTAGGCTAGAAGGTAGTAGAAAAACTAGCTAAAAAAGACTAGCGTAGTTATTTTCTTTTCCTTTTAGAAGTAGAAAAAACTACTAAAAAGAGGACTTGTTAGGCTTTTGCTAGCAGAAAAGCCCTAAAGGCAATCCTCCTCTTATTAAGGAAAGTCTGACTAAAAGAGATATAGAAAAGTACCTACACCCCCTATTTTATTAGGCTTTTACTTTCTATAGAAGAAAAACCTAGGAAAAGTCTATATTTTGTAGTTTTGGTATTAGTGGTAGTAGTAGTAGTAGTTTTNGTGTTCTTGTCCGTGCTTCGCTTATATGCTAGGACCCCTTTTACTAAGGCCTCTATCGCAGAACAAAAGGGGGTAATGAGGGGAACAAGTCTACCTCTAGCTCGCTAGGTAGGCAGAATTAGGTCTTAGGAGTTAGGAAAACGATAGTTTTTGATAGTAAGACGGGTATGCGTAAGTTTGGAAGTGCGGCGCTACCTTTTAGTAAGGTTGTATGTGCGGTAAATAGGATTTTTATAAACTATATATGTGGCTTTCTAGCGAACCCTAGGTTAATCTTCTTATATCTGTTAAGCCATCTAGGTTTCCTAGAATATTGCTTTTTTTTATTTTCTCTTAAAATTTTTTTTATATTTATGTCCTTTTTCTTTTATATAGATTGTGTCTTATTATACTATTCTCTACTACTTAAATCCTCTTATATATTTATTATACCTATAATAGTGCGAGAGTATTACTACGATTAACGAATTAATACGTCTAATATATCTTTAGTATAATAGATATATAGGACAGGTAACTATATATAGAATTTTTAAAGTATAAAAACTAGAAGCTAATTTATAAGCGACTATCCCTTAACCTAGTATATATAGGGCTGTAAGGCTAAGGTAGCATAAGCTAAAGGCGTAAAGTAAGATCTATAGGACTTTTAAAGTTTAAGGGGAAGATATTTTAAAACCTGGAACGAGAACTATAAGGCGTTTAAGGCTATTGGAATACGAAGTAGATAAGAGTAAAAAAGGCAATCCGCTTATTTGGGCGGTATATATTTACATTATATTATAAGGCTGGTTTTAGCTATGTTATAAATCCGCTCTTCTTTCTAATATATATTTAAGTTTGCCGGCTTATTAGCAATTAAAATTCCTATAAAGAACTAGATAAGTAATAAATGTTATATATAAGCTGTTTACTTATTATAAGTAATAAGTAAGTGCCGAATAGATGGTAAATAGGTGGTAATACTAATGCCTTTTGCTATAAAGAGGACCTTATTATAGACTTTCGCGGCTAAGTTACCCCCTATCTCTTTTACTTCCCTTACCACTCCTTCTAATTAAGAATTCTCTCTAAAGGAAAACTTCTTAATATAATATAATCTATGACTAAAGAGAGAAGGAGCTACCTACTATTACCTTCCTCCCTTTTTCCCTTCCTATCTTCTTTCGCTCGTTATCTTAAATATAGAGATAGTAATAATAATGCGTTCCCCTTATAATATATACTAACGGAGGGGAGTCTATATATATTAGTAAGACACTTTATACGCATTATATGCATGTCTTTTAAAATATATTATGCTATCTAGCTTAATAGAATATTTAGGGTAACAATATTAAAACTCTTTTTAATATTTGGGGCGTTAAAAATAGGTATCTACGTGCTTCTTTAGGACGTCTTTTTACGGTATATAGCGTATCCGTTTTTTATATAAGAACCTATTATTGCCTATATAAATAAGGTATACTAGGTAGGAAAGCTCTATAGGGTATAACTAAATAGTTTTAGCTTTAGCGGCGTCTGAAGTACTAAGCTCTTATTAAATAGTCCCATAATCTTTATTATTTGGTGACTCTTCCTTTAGGGATATATAGTTGGGAGTTTGGTAATTTAAGGTACTTTTAAAACTGATATCCTTTTGCTTTTACACGTAAGATATTTTCTCGCTTTTAAAGGTAATAAAGTCTATTTTCTTCTATTTTAAAGGTTTGCGTTAAGCCGTTTCTTATTAATAATATAGTTAAGCTAGGTTTTTAATAAACTTAACCTAGGCTTTTTTAGTTTTAAAAGGTGTAAAGAGTATTTTAGTAATAGTAGCCCGCTCTTAAAGTTTAAATTCCACCCTTAGTAGTGTTAATACCTTATTTGGGCCCTTTTTACTAAGTTGCCTGGCTATCTTAATTATGTTAATTAAGTTATAGAATTTATAAATAGCGGTTATTAATTGTTCCCTCTGCAACCTTTAATACGTTATACTAATATTCCGCTTAGTCTCTTTATATTACCGGTATAATTTAGTGCCTTTAGCCTTGGTAATAGGGTAGAGGCCTTTATTATAGATATGGTTTTTATATTTTTCTTATTTATTATAAAGCGCTTTAAGCTTAAGGTTATTACGGACTTCTTTTAGCTGGTTGTTATTAAGCTTTGTAGGCGCTTATTGATCTTATAACAGCCCTATTCTCGCGATAGATTTAATAAGGAGATTCTATAAAGGACTTCCAAAATAGATGCTTTAGTAATCGCTTACAATATACGTTAGTATATAATATCTCTTATATATACTACTAAGATAGCCTATAGTCTAGTTCCGCTTTTCTAGAGTAAGAGTGTCTATCTATATAATTAATATATAACTAGGTCTAAAGGTAATTATTAAGCGGACCTACCGTTAATGTTTTTACCTAAAGCCCGTCGTAGCTAGTATAGCTCTAGTGCCTCCTTAAACCTAGTAATAAGCCTTAGGCGTATAGAAAGGCCTTTTTTTTATAATATTGCCACCCCTAGTTATATGGCTAACGTCGTAGAAGAATAGCTAATCTAGTACTTTGTCCTTTTACCTAATATATAGTATATTACGGTGCGCCAGTACCTTAAGGTTAAAGATGTCTTAAATACTCGTAAAGTTATCTTAGAATGCGTTTTAACTAACGCTAATAGCTAAGATATGCGAAATAATATAGAATATAGGAAGGTCTTTTAGACGGAAGGTAAATTTCTTTCTATAGATTTATAGTTAGTAGGATATATTATTTAGATATAGTATAAAGCTTACGGTTTACTATCCTTTTCTTTATTCTTAATATATTCTAGGTTTATATTTACTATAACTGTACTTTTATTAGAGTGTTTCTTACTGCGAATAATTATAATGTTAATATTCTTAAACCAGACGGCTTTATTACTGCCTTTAGTACTAGCGCTTTCTACTAAAGCGCTTGGTCTTATAGCTATAGCTATACTAAGTGGGAGAAGAAGCGAAATCTAGACTTAAATAAAGCTATAGAGTGGCTTAGTCTTGTTAATCTAAAGAGCGTGGAGGATAGTATAAAGGTCTTAAATAAATATAGCGTACTTTTCCTTTTATAACTTGTTAAGCTTAAGGCTTAGGATCTACTTTTATAGCTGTTAGCCTACCTTAAAGGAAGGATAGGAACTTATATTATAAACATTATTAAGGATATTACTGTCTATCTAATGGCGTGTAAGGTCTATATAGTATATGCTAATTTATTTCTAATAGCTTTATATTAAGCTCTCCTTCTTAATTTAAAAATTTCTCTTTTGCCAGTAAAGATATACTTTAAACACTATTGGGGCGTATTTACGCAGCTAATCGTCTGCGGTTTTTTTTAGTTTTCTTTTTAATCTTTAGGCAGTACCTAGTTTATAGTAATTAGAGGGTATAATAATGAGTTAGCGGAAATTTTTATAATTTATATCTCCTAGATTTCGCCTTTTCTTTTTTATAGTTTCTTAGTATAAGAAGTATGGTTCAGTTTTATGGGTCCCTCCTCTTCTAATTTAGTAATATCTTTTAGTATTTTCTTAGCTTTAGAGTCTAATTCTATATCTAATCCCGTATTTAACTCTATATTAAACTCCGCATCTAATTCCGTATCTAATTTTATATCTAATTCCGTATCTAGTTCTCTAAAATCTAAATCTATACTATCTTCTAAACGAATATATATATCTAGATTAGTGTTTATATCCAAGTCTGGACTTTAGAGTTATAAATTTAAGTTTTAATAAACGGCGGCGGCGTAAAGTGCCCCCCCCCCCTCTCTGTCCTGTGAGCCGGAGTAGCTACTTTAATAGGTATACTACTATTTTAGCGACGGCGAGTTTACTAAATAGGTAAGGTAAGCATTATAGATAAGGATTAAATTGTAGGAGAGGAAGTAGAATAAGGATAGTAAAGGGAGGAAGTGCGGGGAGAAGGCGAGTAGGCTATTTCTTTAAGTAGACGCTAGCTTTTTTATATAGGCTGTACTATATTAAATTAATGCAAGCGCCGATAAGCTTTATTAAAGCTTATGTTCTATTTCTAACCCCTCTAGAATAATAGACGGGGTATAATAGGAATAGGAAGTACTTAAGTAAATAGAGCTTCTTTAAAGCGGCGATGTGATAGGGTCTAAGCGAGGTGAGAACGCCGCCAAAAGCGGCGGCTAATAACCCCTAAAAATAGATACATTCCCACCACCATATATATTTAGGTAGTTATTTAGTTAATACGTATATAGGGTAGGATAGGGTTTAGGTTATAGTCCTAGCAGAACTTAGTAGAATATAGCAGAATGCCATAGGTTGCCGTTAGATTGCTATTAGATTGCTATTTCGCAGTTAATCTCTAATTGCTAAGTTAGTGGAAATAGGTGGATATATATAAGGTATTATAGGGGTGTCCTATAACATACGGTTACCTTAGGTTGCCCTTAAAACAACCCTTAGATACCCCTTAAATAGTTACTGGTTACGTGCTAAAGGTATATGCCTATAGTATATAGTCTCTATAATTCTAGAGGCCTTACCTTTTTAAGAATTCGTCTCTCTTACTAATGTATTATATTCTATAATCGTGTTTTTATAGCCCCTTATTTATAAAGTCCCCTTATATTTAAATACTTTTTACTTTATTTAAAAGGACAGCTAGCTTAAGGACTAGATTATTAATTTATATCTTTTATTTATATCTACTATCCTCCTTTAAAAATCTTATAATAACCTAAATAGAAACTCTATAGACACCTTATAGAAAGCCGTTACGCTAAGGCAAGAAGGCCCCTTTAATAGTAAGAGATTACAATAATATAAACCTCTAGGTAAGACGGCCGAATAATTCCACCTAGGCCAATTAAAATATTAAGCGCTAAAGATAACTTTAAGATCTTCCCTTAAGCTAGAAATGCGAAAGAAATATATTAATACGTCTAACTAGGGACCTAACTAGAACCCTCTTAGAAGACCACTAGCCTATAATTAGCATAGTAGCGGTATATAAACTACTTATAGGCTAAGTAGGGCTACCCCTTTAAAAAAACCTAACTTAAACACTAACTTAAGACCTAAGGCTTATTAGGAAACCCACACTAGTTATTAGTGCTAATATTACCTCTATAAAAAGAGCTTCCTTAGGCCTAAGTTTAAAAGGTTAAAAGCCCTATACCAATCTTTTTTAAGATAGATATTAGGAAGCCGTTATAAGGCTCTTAGAAGCTATATAGGAGGAAGCTACTAATAAATATATTAGAACCATTTAAGGGCAAATCTATATTTAGTAAAGTTTAATTTAGGCTAAATAAATACTTTTATAACCTAGCTAAGGCTAAGGGCTTTTTAGGGGCTACCTAGTACCTACCTAAATCGGTATAGAAAACTTAGAGAGGCATTTATATAATAAATGGAAAAAGGATATAAACTAACTAGCTAAGGCCTTTAATAATATAGAACTTTGTGATAAACCTAACGCCTAATAGCTAGATAATTAGGTTTATAAGGTAGACAACTTTTTAAGATGCTAATAATATAAGATAATACCGAAGAACGTATATACTGGATTATTGATAATATTAAAAACCGATCGCTAAACTAAATCGCACTTAATTAACTTAATAAAGAGTAAATTATTATATAGCTATAGCTATAGACCTTCCTAAAGGATTAGACCTAAAATCTATATATTATATAATATAACAATTATAGAACAATCCTAGAATGGTATATAGTTAGACTATTAAGACTTCCGCTAGTTTATAAACTTTATAGAAACTTATACTTAATAGATAGATTTAAAGCCCTTTGGAAATAGGGAAGGTAGCGTTTATAAGAAGGAGAAGATTAGGTTTATTTAGGCTAGAATTAAGCTAGTAATTTATAACAAAATAAAGCGCGTAGGAGCCCTACTACGGATTACTATATATATAGATTTTAAACAAGCGGTTCTAAATACTAAGAATACGGTAAGGAACTAAACCTCTTCTTGTAAAAAGTTAAGGGATTACTAAAAGTATAGGCACTTTAGTAGTAATATAGGGTAAACCTAACATTTAAAGAAGCCGTTCTTAAAGAAAACTTTTAATGGGTTAAAGTTAGGGATTTTAAGCAATAGGAAAGACTTTTAGGGTTAACTTAATACCTATCCGGCACCTTTACGGGAATACTTTAAGAGGTTAAAAGAAAACTTCTCTAGAGGTAAATTCTATTAGAAAAATAAGTAGGGTAATAACTGCACTAATAATCTAAAAAAGAAAAGCCCTAGTTTATTAGGAAAATATTCAGGGATAAGATTTAAGTAGACTTTGTTTAGCGCGTTTCGTATAATTAATATGCAATTGACCAACTTAATATATAACTTAACAAACTTAATATATAATTAACCAACTTAATATATTTAAAAGTTAAATAATACGCAGTTAACCTACTTAATAACTTTAAAAGCTAACTGCATATTCCTTAATATGCAATTAACCAACTTAAAATTTAAATAATATGCAGTTAACCAACTTAACAACTTTAAAAGCCAACTGCATATTCCTTAATATGCAATTAAGGTAATATAATATATTATTTTAAAGTTATATACTAATTACGCAAATAAAAATTTACTATTTTCTTAGCCTATAGTATACTAGCTTATAATATATATTAGGATTAAAATAATTTTATATAATCTTGTATAATCTTATATAGTCCTATATAGTTTTATATAGGTTTATTATTATATTATATATTATAAGTTCTATACTAGCTTAGCCGCTTTTGCTATTTACCCTAGCTTCTATATAATAACGCAATATAAGTTCCTTCTTTAAGAAAGTTGTTTAAGTATAAAGTATTATATTAGTCTTAATTAATATAATTATTAACGTAGTATAAGTCTAGATAAGAAGTAGCGGCTAAAACAATATACGCGCTTTATAGAATAGATAGTATTAAATAAAAGCGACTACCTCTAAGTACTTACCTAGTATTTATGCTTAAGCGCGGCCACCTTTTTACCTTAACTATACTATATATTAGATACAGCAGTCCATAATTTAATAGCTAAAGCAGCTCTACTATAGCTCTACTATACTATATATATACACTATACTTATCTAACCTTTTAATATCTAGAATAGTAATAATTAGCTAAAGCTAGCCTATAAGTCTTCTACCTAACGGCGTACAGCCCTTTCTAATACGGCCGCCGTTATTTACATACTCTTAAACCTATACATAATCACGCCTCTACTAATTAAAACATTACTAATTTAGTATACAATATACTACCTCACTAATTTAGCCCTTAAGGTCAGTTGTATTTTTTCTATCTTATTTCTAATAGTAAATAGATGGGTATATTTTAATAAGCAGGCGATTAACCTATAAAGGGTCCTTATCTTTCTAGTCTATATTGGAGTTCTAGGCACGTTTACCTTATAGGTTTCGCCTATACTATAATGCCGTCTAGAAACTCTAGAATTTTATAGTAGTTTACTATATAAGATATATAAAGCCATGCCTTTAATTTAAGACGCCTCTAAATAAAATCTATTACTCTATCTATATCTTCTAAAGGCTACTAAAGCTTTATAACTACTAAATGTTATATTAGTTAAATAACTTATACCTTTAGATACTAAGCATACTATAATATAGAATTACTATTTATAAAAGCTATTTCGTCTTCTATTACTAGTATTACTACCTATCTTAAATTATAAGAGCAGATTTAAGATAGTAAATCCTATTTATTTATTAAGTTATAAAACGCTTTAATAATATAACGGTGTCTAGCTTCGCTATTTACGCCAGTATAGTACCTATCTACGTATCCGTATAGGTGGATATTTTCCTTAAAATATATAAGAGCATGGAATTTTAGTATATTAAAATAGCTTATATTAGAATCCTTTACTTTTAAACGGAAACTTTAAAACACACCTTTAAGTATATTAATTTAATATAGGGCGTAGTATATATATCGTAGTGTCTCCTTATTATAGGTATAATACTAAGCTATAATAATAAAGTTGTATACAGCTTTTGTAAAATATATCGTATATAGTTCCCTAGATAATAGTAGTGGAGCTAGTATAGTAATAAGTTAACAAACTATAGCTTTTTATTTATTACCTATCTATTAAGTAACTTTAGTAAATAACAGATTATTAAACTTTTTTAGCCCTATAAAAGCCAAAACTAATCTAAAACGCTAATTAAGCTAAGCCTCTATAGATATATTTATTGTAGTTATCTTTATCTTTCTTTTCTTTCTTTTTAGCTAGACAATATCGCCTACTAGTTTCCGTACCCATTTAATAAGTTATATAATAATACTCTTTAGAAGCTAATATAGAACATCTACTATTATACTCTTATAGATATTATATAGGCGATAGTACTATATAAAATATTCTACTAGTTATACCCAGTTATCTAAGGATAAAAGAATATTCTTTAGTTACTAGCGTTTAATCTATCTTCTCGTCTCCTTATAGGTGCGTAGCGGGTATTATTTCTTAGTTAAGTTTTTATACTTTAGAGGGGGGACCTAGCATATAGTGTAGTGCTATTAGCTTTTAACACCTATAAGCAGCACTTATTCTTTATAGTCTGTTATTATTCTATATATAATTAGATAACATTATTATATAAAATTATCCGTATATTAAAGGTCTACGCCGCTTTCTATAAGATGTTTAATTAATATTATATTTTAGTTAATAGAATATAGCGTTAGAATACTAAAGCAGGACTTACGTTTAAGGATAGCTCTTATTGCCTTATAATATGCTTCACTTATTATATTATTATCCTTTTCTTTAATAACTAGTATAAAGCCAATAAGGATATTTATAATGGATATTTATTGGCGCTAAACTTGTCAGTTAAGATTACTAATAGTAAGATATACTGGCTAGGCCGATTTATTACTATAGTATATTATTAGCTAGGTCTTATCAACTACTATAAGTATAGGAACTACTATAACACTACTAAGAAGCTTGCCTTATATCTTTTACTACTAGTTACCGCTATATAGCTTATTGTAGACTTAGTAGTTTTCGGCATTTGTAAAGTCTCTTTAATATATATACTAGTGCATCTTTAAAGGGTTAATAGCCAATTAGAAAGGTAATTATATTTATAATATTTTAGTAAAGAATATAATATTACCTCTACTTAAAGCCTTTCATGTTTAATTCTACCTTATACTCTAATTGGAGCTATTATTCATCTTATATACTAAATAGAATAGCAGTAATTAGTTCTTCCTATTAATTTATAAATTAGAAGCTGAGTAAGCTATAAAGTAGGCTAAAGCGGGTGTCTTTAAGTAGTATATTAACGTCTCCCTTTATATAGCGAATACGGTATAGCTATATTAAAAAGGCATAATTAAACTCCGAATAAAAAGGATTGTATAGTATATTTTGGCTATTATCGTGTTATAATATAGTAATATCTAAAATTATCTAGCTAACTTACTATATATTATTATTGGTCTTATATAAAATTAGTTTACCTACCTTTATATTCTTAGTTGCATTAAATATCTCTACTCTAAGTAATAATAATAATATAACGCACAGAGGTACCAGATAGGCATTTTACTTATATTTTACTGCTACTAGAGCATACTTATTAGTATCTATATTTATACCGTCCGGTTATAATTACGCGTTATCTAACTAGTAAGAATAGTAGAATTAATTGCAAATTATAAGTAGTTGGGCCGTAATAAATATGCGAGTATTATATCTCTTTTTATATGCTTTTTTATAGACGTATTAATAGCTAAGCAGCCGCCTTTTATAACACCGTAGGTATTGGTAAAAGCCGCCGTAACTCTTAAGGGTATAAAAATACCATAAATAGCTTCGCTGTATTATTGCTAATTATATATTAAATAATGTGGTATTATTTCTAGGTATAAGGAGTGTGTGTTATAGTACTAATGGTTAATTACCAATATTTAATTTATATAAGTGACTTAGCTTTATAGCTGCTAAAAGTATACCTCTTTTTTAATTTTTTAATTTTTAATTTTTTTAGGTCCGTTGTATTATATTACGTATAATACTACATATGCAGCCTCTAGGCTATGGCGCTATAGCTCTATATATATATATCCTTCTTAGGCAGCTTAATATATACTAGTAATTATGTCCTAGTAGTTTATAGCTACTTAGTAAAAATACTAGGTTACTAATAACTATTAGGTAATAAGAAAACAATAGAAAAGATTCTAAAAAATAAGAAATTTTAATGCCTGTCCCTGCCATTTTGTAAATTATTACTATTATTTTACTCCCTATTATCTATCTACTAGAAGCCTAGTAGGAGTTACCTCCTTCTAAAGATCTTACTACTATTAGCCACTTTCTAGTAGTTATCCTTATCCTATCTAAGAATAGAAAAAGAGCTTCTCTTCCTTTCTTTATGTAAAATAACTTCTTTAAAGAGAGAGAAGAGCCTAGTTGCCTTTGTATATTCTTTCTCTCTTCTCTATATAGGCTGCAGTCTAGTCGTAGGTGTTTAGGGGTTTGTATAGCAGTACATTCCCTAAAGCATCTACCTTCTTTGTCCTTTCCTATTGTTTTAGAGAAGGATTTAAAGTAACCCTTTTTTAGTTTTAGCTAAAAGAAAGCTGATTGTAGCTTTTTAGGATATCTATCCTTAGGTGCTTTAAGAGAAAAGGAATAGCTTCCTTTACAGATCCTAGTATAGTGTTTTCCTTTATTCTTATTCTGTTGCTAATTATTTTTCCACTATTCTAGTATCTTTTCTCTTACTACTCTCCCTATATAGGATAAAGAAGTATCAGAAGAATTAATTTTTCTTCTAGAGAAACCCTTTTTAACTAGTTTATTTACTATTTCGTTTCTATAAATTCCTAAGTGGCTAGGAACCCAATAGAAGTTAATAGAGATACCTTTACTAGCTAAATAGGAGCAGCTTTGTATAATTTTAAAGGCTAGTTCTTGCCCTCCTATAAGAGAATTTAGTTATAATCTTTTTCTCTTCTAGTCTTTATTGCTTTAGGTGTTTTAGGGCCCTATAGACTGCGTAGAGCTTTACGTTTATAATTTCTATATAGGGTCCTAGGTTCCAATTTGTTATATATTTAATCCTATTTCTCTCTCCTATTTTATATATAGCTGCCGCACTTAATTTACTATCTTTAGAGCCATCTATATAGTATATATCTACTAAATCCCACTCTAAGGAATCTTATAGATTTTCTACTAGCCTTAGATATTCTTATGCAGCTTCTTCCTTACTACCTCTTAAGATAGAAAAGAATGTAGAAATAGAAAGAGACTACAGTTTTTGCCAGTTTAGAGAGATTCTCTCTATTTTCCAGTTTTGAATTAGCTGCTAAACAAAACCCTTAAGGCCGTTTAAAGGAAATACTTTTAAAATAGAATTTTTCATTATTATATCTATTGTATTATACTATGTACAATACTGCGTATGCAGCCTCTAAGCTATAGCGCTATAGTCCTATATATATAAATCCCTTAGGGCAGCTTAATATGTACTAGTAATTATGTCCTAGTAGTTTATAAGCCCCTAAATTAGAGGTTTATAGTTCCTTAGTAAAATACTAAAGAATAAGAAAATAGTAGAAAACTATAAGAAATAAGAAATCCTAACACCTATCCCTGTCCTTTTATAATTTATTTCTATCCTTTTACTTACTAATATCTCTTTACTAGGAGCCTAGTAGGAGTTACCTCCTTCTATAGATCTTGCTGTTATTAGCCACTTTCTAGTAGCTATCTCTGTCTTACTTAGAAATAGAAAAAAGAACTTTTTTCCTTTTTATGTACAAAATAGCTTCTTTAGAGAGAGAGAAGAGCCTAGTTTCTTTTGCATTTCTCTTCTCTCTTCTCTATATAGGTTATGGTCTAGTTATAGGTGCCTAGGGGTTTATAGTGCTCTATATTCCCTAAAGCATCTACCGTCTTTATCTTCCCCTATTACTTTAAGGAAGGATTTAAAATAACCTTTTAGAATATTTATCCTTAGGGGCTTTAAGAGAAAAGGAATAGCTTCCTTTATAGATCCTAGTATAGTGTTTTTCCTTATTCTTATTCTGCTGCTAGTTATTTTCCCACTATTTTAGTATCTTTTCTCTTGCTACTCTCCCTATATAGGCTAGAGAGGTATAAGAAGATTATAGTTTTCTTTTAGAAAGGCCCTTTTTAGCTAGCTTATCTACTATTTTGTTCCTATAGATACCTAAATGGTTAGGAACCCAGTAGAAGTTAATAGAGATCCCCTTACTAGCTAAATAGGAACAGCTTTACGTAATTTTAAAGACTAGTTCTTACCCCCCTATAAGAGAATTAAGCTATAATCTCTTAATAGCCGCTTAGCTATCTATAAAGATATATACTTATTTCTCTTTTAGTCTTTATTATTTTAGGTATTCTAGGGCCCAATAGACTGCATAAAGCCCTATATTTATAATTTCTATATAGGGTCCTAGATTCCAGTTTATTACATATTTAATCCTATTTCTCTCCCCTATTTTATATACGGCAGCTATATTTAATTTATTATCTTTAGAGCCATCTATGTATTATATATCTACTAGGTCCCACTTTAGGGATTCTTATAGATTTTTTACTAGTCTTAGATGTTCTTATACAGCTTCTTCCTTACTACCTTTTAAGATAGAAAAGGATATAGAAATAGGAGGAGATTCTCTCTATTTTCTAGTTTTCAATTAGCTGCTGGACCCTAGAGGATAGAGATAGTAGCTATATCTTTAGCTGTAAAAGGTACTTTATAGTAGAGTTTTTAGGGCTAAAACTAGAGCTAGAACTAGCTGCTAATTCATCCCTATTTTTGTTAATCTCTTCTATATAGACCTTCTTAATTACGTAGTTTTCCTTAAATTTTAGGATTCTTAATGCATAGTTATTGTAAAGCCTTTTAATTTTAATTCTAGGAGGAAGAGTAGAGGCTTTAATCTCTATAGCTTGGCTAAAAGATTCTCTAAACGCTCCTAGAATTAGTTTTAGGGCTTTATTTTATAGAGATTGGTACCTATTTAGTAGGTAGTCTCTAGATTTGCTTTTCTACTAGCATTATACTCTATAGTCTGCTATAGTAGTAACGCAAGCTATATAGAGCCGTCGTAGGGCTTATAGAGATAGACCTCTTTATATATTACCTAGTCTTCTAATTAAATAAAAGGCTGCCTTCGCTTTTAATATTTATATTTCTATATATTGTTTAAAAGTAAGCTTAGAGTTTAGGAATACCCCTAACTACCTAACTAGGGGTTTAGGGGATATTTCTACGTCCCCTAGCTTTAACCCTTCTTCTATAGTGGTATGTTTACTATAGAAGTATATAAGCTTTGTTTTATTAACGTTAAAACTAATAGCAGCTTTTTTGACTTTAGATATTAGCTCTAGCGCTACTATCTCTAGCTTTATATAATTAGATTTAGCTAAATTTAAAGTAACTATAATTATAAAATTGTCTATGTAGCTAAGAGAATAGGCTCCTTCTATCTATATGCTGTAAATATTATGTATATATAGTAGAAATAAAATAGGGGATATAGGCGATCCCTATGGTATCCCTATTTCTAATTCTACTTTTTTTATATATTTGCCTATTAAAGGAGAGCTATTGCTTTCTATTGCTAAAAAAGGTAGCTACCTATTATATAAATACTATAGGTAGTCCTAGTTCCTTATAGATAGATAGAAGCTAGTTTTTAGAGATATTGTTAAAGGCCCCTTTTACGTCTAGGAATAATATAGTAGCTATCCTTTATCTAGCTTTTTTCCTACTATTTTTAGATTAGATATTGTTTAAAAGTAGTAGGACTACGTCTATTACAGACCGCTATCTTCTCCCATCTAGTTATAAATCTTAAAGTAAGCTAGTAGTACTAGCTAGATATCCTAATTTAGTAGCGAAGATCTTCTCTAGGGTCTTTCCTAGGCAGTTTAATAGGGAGATAGGTCTATAGGACTTTGGTAAAAAGTAGTCCCCCTTATTTACTTTAAGGAGAATAACTCTTTAGGCTTCTCTTTAGGCTTTTAGTTAATGGCCTAAGGTAAATAAAATCTAGTAGATTTTATATAAAAGAGTTTCTATAATAGGGTAGGCCTTTTATTTAATTATAAAGGATATTTTATCTAGCCCTAGAGCTTTTTTATTAGAGCTAGAGAAGATTATCTATTTAACTTCTATTTTCTCTAATTTTGGCCATTCCTATTTACTATCTATAGTATAGCCCTTCTACTCTATAAGGCTAGTAGAAGGGGGTTTGGAAAATAAAGTAGTTATAAAAGCTTTATACTAATTGTTAAAGCTTTTTACTAATCTTGTAGTCCTATCTTTACTATACTTTAGACTAAGAATTATTTGTAATATTTTATTCTTTATATATTTTAGGGTAGTAAAGATATCTTTTCCTTGTGCCTTTTCTAGGAAGCTATTCTAGTAGCTAGCTTTAGCTTCTCTTATTATATAAAAGTATTAATTTTTAGCTTATAAGCTTCTAGTCTAGAGCTTCTAGTAGGTTATTTCTCTTAAAGTCTTTCTAGTTTTGCTATTTTTTGTCTTTTCTATAGAAGCTCTTTATTCCACTATAGTTTAGAAATTTTATAGGCTTTAGATTTAGGGATAGCTCTCTCTACTACTAGCATTATATAGCTAGTAAGATCTCCTATTAGGTTATCTACTAATATACTTAAGTTTCTATCCCTAGTTCTATACAAATCCTCTAAGGAGGCTAAAAGGCCTTTTTCTCCTATCTCTATATAGGGGTTTTCTCCTACTAGTTTCTCTAGTACTAAAACCTTTGCTCCTAGTTCTAGTTCTTAAACTTACTCTACTAGAGAAGTAGAAAAGAGCTCCTAGTTTACTTTTTTTTATAGAGAAAGGAGTTTTTTTAAAGAGGGTTTAAGTATTTTTATATCTCTCTAGTAAATAGGAAAAAGGCTATAGTTTTATAGTTAGATCTTGTTTCTTCTATTATAGTCTAATTGTTCTAGGTATTTTCTTAGAAGTTTCCTAAGTAGAAGACTAGGTCTATAATAGACTTTTCCCTTGTATTAGATCTATAAAAAGTCCCTTCTTATTTATCTAAATTTAGTAGTTAGTAGTTATGTATATCTAGCCAGCCTACTAGTTCTTTAGCCTTTTTAGTTAGGTTTCTAGCTAATGTGTTTTACTATATATAATATAGGTTATAATCTCCTATTAGTATAAAGGGGAGATCTAGTTCTAGTTCTAGAATGGCCCTAAAGATAGTAGTTATACTATTTCCTTAAGTTCCGGAGTTCTTATCTAGTTATCTCTTATTATAGATATTAGGTAATAAAAATCTTTTAAATTAGCCATAGATTTCTAATGCTATAGCATCTGTGCCTTTATAGATGTCCTCCTTATTTCTATATCATAGAAAGCTAGAACTGGTTTTCCTTATATAAATAGCTACCCTAGGGCGAATAGCTAAGTTGCTAGGGAGGATAAGGTTAAATATAGGATGCGGAATAGAGAAGTAGGATCCTTTTTATTTATCTTTCTAGGTACTAGGTTCTTGTACTAGGATAATATTTATTTTTCTTCTAAATCCTATTTCTAGTAGGGTTTGCTATACTTCTTATTTTTCCCCTTACATTATACTATATAAAGGAGATTTCTCCTCTAACTTTAGAAACTAAAGAAATCTCTTTTTCTTCCTATATAAAACCTTCTAAGCTTATACTTATTAATATACTAGTTTAGCTACTTTAAGAGATTTGCAGTCTTTGCTATTAGTAAAGTATTTTTTCTTTATAATTACTGTAAAGAGGGCTAGCATGCTTATAAGGTTTACCTATTATATTACAAATAGAACAGGAGTAGTCTTTAGATAGATATACTACTATATAAAACTAATAGGCCCTAGTAGAGTATCTATCTCCTATATAGCCAAATTTTTAGCAGTTTATATACTGTGTAGTAGGAGAGACCTCTGGGTATTTAACTACTTTAGTAGCTACCCCTGCAATTAGGATTTCTTTCTACTTAAGGATTTCCTGTCTTTTCTCCTTATTTTCTATAGTAAATACTATAGATTATATCTCTTTACCCTAAAAGAGATCTATTTAGGTAGTCCCTATATCCTAATAGGATTAAAAGTCTTTATTTCTTCTTTTAGAAGTCTAGAGCCTTTTTCTTTTAGGAATGGGGGGATAGGGACACCGTAAGCTACTATCTAAGCCTAGGGTTCTAGTTTTTATTCTCTTTTAAAGGAGAAGCAGCTATATCAGATTTCTTTATATTTAACTAGAAAATCTGCATTATATTCTTCTATTATTATAAGGAGAATATTCTGCTTTTCTCTAGATCTAGCTATAGAAGCTATAATAGGCTTTTCTATTTGCAGTTTGGATGCAAATTATTAGTTCATTATATTTTATATAGAGAAGATATTTAGAGACTAGTCCTTTTAGTCTATAACTAAAACTAATCTTCTTTCTTATAGCTGCTTCTTTTTCCCTCTAGTAGAGGTAGGGTTTGGACTGGTAGTACTACTAGCTCCCTTACTAGTAGAGGGAATTAAGGAGGTAGGAGGTAAAGAAGAAGAAGGAGTAGCAGGAGAAGTAGTAGAAGGAGGAGAAGACGACGATAAAGAAGAGTAAATAGAAGAAGAAAGGCCCTTCTTTAGTTGTTTTATATAGGTTTTAGGGGCTACCTCTTTATAGAGGGCTCTTACTTCTTCTACTAGTCCTTTTAGGATATCTGTCTCCTGTTTTTCCTTTTTAGTTTCTTTTATAGAAGGATTTTCTCTTACTATAATTCTCTATAAGTTGTCTCTAATTTATTTAACTTGCTCCTTACTTTTTCCTTTTAGCCTTAAATAGGCCTGGGTTAGGCTTTCTAAGGCCTTTTATAGAAATTGTTTTAAAGAAGGAGGGGGGAAGTATAAACTAGCTATTAAAGACCTTATTTTTACTAGGTTTCTTTTTAGATTTTAGCTGTCTTTTTTAGGAGATAATAGGGGGTGGTTTCTTTTTCTTTAGTTTTTTGTATAAGCTAGAGACGGTTTATTTACTTCTTCTATATTTTTATCTTTCCTAAATAGGTATAGAGAAGATAGAGAAGAGTAAGTAGAATAAGTAGATAAGGTAGATAAGAGTTCGTTATCGCTTATCTCTATAGGAGGCTTTGTTTTAGGCTTAGTAGCCTTTACCTTTAGCATTATATATTATATAGCTTATAGCTTACATAGGGGGGGTTCCTAGTTTTTTTAGTAGATAATAACCTCCTTAGGTCTCTTATCTCCTAGTATAGTGGTAAAAAACTAGGTAAAAAGCCTTCCTAGTTTTTACTATCCCTTTATATCCTTTTTCCTTACTAACTCTACTAGAGAGCTTCTAGGGAAATTAGACTAAAAGGTAGTAGAAAAACTAGGTAAAAAGACTATAGTAGTTATTTTCTTCTCTATTAGAAGTAGAAAAAACTACTAGAAAAAAGGACTTGTTAGGCTTTTACTAGCAAAAAAGCCTAAAAAGGCAATCCTTCTCTTACTAAAGAAAATCTAATTAAAGGAGATATGGAAAAATACCTACACCCCCTATTTTATTAGGCTTTTACTTTTTATAGAAGAAAAACCTAGGAAAAGTCTATGCCTTAGTGTTTTGGTATTTCTACCCCTACCTCGCTTATAAGCTTAAGAGAATTCTCTTTTGGATAAAAGGGGGTTAAAAAGGTAAATTAATACACCTCTAGCTTGCTAGGTAGTAGGAATTAGGTCTTAAGAGTCGGAAAATCAATTGTTTTTAGTAGGAAGATATGTATGCGTAAGTTTTAAAATGCGGCGCCACCTTTTAGTAAGGTTGTATATGCGGTAGAAGTTAAAATAGAATATCTAAAGAGGTTAAGGACTATATATTAAGATATAATATATGCTAAAGGGGATAGATATCTAGATATCGCCTATATAGCGAGTTATTAGTACTTCCTATTCTATAAGGACATATATTAGAATTAACAATAAATTTTATAATAGGCTTACACCCTACTAAAATAAGAACTAAAGAGATTACTAACACTATCCTAGTAATCGTTAATAGATATACAAAGTTATTAGGGTACTTTACTATTATAATAACAATTATAGTAGCAGAACTAGCAAACCTGTTTTTAAAACAGTAGCTCTTATTTAGTATGCTAAGGGGAATTATGTCTAATAGAGGTACTATATTTAACAGCGCATTCTAGTTTTTATTCTATCTCTTATTAAAAATACGGCGAAGAATAAGCACTACCTTTTACCCGCAAATAAATGGGCTAATAGAGCGTCTAAATACGTTATTAGAACACTACCTCCGCTACTATATTAGTTATTAACAGGATAATTAGATATTATAGTTAGCTCTAACGTAACAAGTATATAACATAAGTATCTATAGTAGTATAAAAATGACCCCTTATAAAGCATTATTTAGGGTAAAAGCAAATAACCCCTGAATGTTAAGGACATTATTCGTAAAAGGGAGGCACTAGTAGCATCCGAAAAAATTAAGTAAATAAGAATTCGCAAAGAAGAACTTAAAAAGTACTTACTAAACACCTAGGCTGTGCAAAAAAGGTACTATAATAAAAAATATATACTAAAAGAATTTAAAATAGGAGACGAAGTCTTATTAGCTATAAAAAGTATCTAAATAAAATATATTAAGAAGAAGCTAGATTGCTAGCAACTTAAACCCTTTAAAATAGTTAGGAAAACTAAAGGGAATTAAGCCTATAAATTAGAATTGCTAAAATTATATTTAAGACATCCTATATTTTATATTTTCTTATTAAAGCTATACTAAATAAGAGATAGTACGGAACTGCTACTACCTAGCGAAATTAATAGGGAACTAGAATGGAATATAGAAAATATTTTAGACTAAAGATAGCATTAGAAAAAGCGCGAATTTTTAGTTTATTAGGAAGGATATTTTAGGTATATAATAGTTGGGAACCTAAGGAGTACCTTTAGCTAGAATACGATATAGTAATTAAAGCCTTCCTAAGGACTAAAGGTAAAGATTTAGTAATAGTTCCAAATATACTATAGATAAGATAATAGGGAAGACCCTATAAATTAAAACTATAAGGTTAAGTATAGGTATCCTAAAACCCTATAAAGGGAAGCCTATAAAATCTATAGGAGAACCACTAGGGATACTGTTTAAAGAAGATGCTATTTAAGAATAAGTAGTAGTAATATAAGAAAAGGTTTTAGGGATTTAGAAAAAAACCCTAGGAATAAAAGGAGAGTATTTAGTCTAACACTAGAGATATATAATAAAGTTAATAGCATAAAAAAAAGTAAAATGATAGCTTATAAAGAATTAAAAAAATTAAAAAAATTATAAAGCACCTATAGAAATATTACCCGTTTATTATATATGGGGATTATAGTAGTACACTGCCTTTATATAATTTATTATTACTAAAGCTTAAAATAAAGGCATCCCTAAAGTATAAAGTTAATTCCTAATAATAGGGCATTTTGGAGGCACTTAAGAGGCACTATATAAAACTATTCTATAAGAAGAAGGAAAGAACTAAATAATAACTTAAATACTAACAGTAGTAATAGAAGCCCCCTCTTCTATCTTAACGTTATTATTAACGGTATTATCGGCACTTCTATCCCTAAAAGCATTAGTACTTCTACTAATATTCTTCTTAAAATAACGGGAACTAGAAGAACTAGTACTGGCGGGAAACCGGCAAGGAAAACGTTTATCTTAAATTTTATCGCTATCCTTAGTATTATCCCTAAGCTCTAAATTAGTATCTAAGTGGGAATCCAAAAGCTGTTGGCTAAGAGAATTAGCATAGTTCCTAAATATATTACTAAAGAAACTTACTTAGCTAAAAAGGCCCGCGGAAAAGTATGAATATTATTATTTATAAAGCCAAGCTGCTTGTATATACGCTCTTAGATACTATATACCTAAGATTACTATATTTCTATAGTAGTAGAAAACCGTATTAAATTAAAGAGCCTATAAGTAAGGGTAGATACCTTCTATCCCTATCTATTACTATTTAGATATAGACGGAAATCCTAAATAGCACTAAAGCTTATAAGTCTTATGCGTATAAATGGCGGGGATTTAATATAATTAGTAAAATTTAGAATAGGATAAAATGGAAAATACTAAAACGTAGGTCTTTCTCCTACTACGGCAATAGAAATACTTATATTAATTTTTACTAGAATAAGGCATTTTATAGATATAGGACGGGTCTAGCGTAAGCGCGTAAACATAATAATAGTAATACTTTAGAGAAATTACCATAGGAGCAATAGAGGTAGTTTAAGGTGGTATTAAAATAATACCACTACTGGTTTAAAGACGCGTAGCACAACTATAAGCTAATATAAGAGAATACTATATAGAGTTAATATTATTAATAGAGATAAAATAGGGATCCTATTACTTATAGGCGTATTATAAAAAGAGAATAGAACAGTTATAAAAGAATAGCCAGAGATATAGAAGCTAAAAGCTAAAATATAGTAAAAACAGTTTGCTAAAAGATAAAACCAATAGTGTTATTAATAAAAAGATGTATAAGAGGCGATAGCTTATAAATTAGAAGAGAATGAAAATAAAGATATTATTATTAGAACCTATTTTAGGTAAATAGAGATAGTAGCTAATAGACGCGTTATATAGGACAACCTCTAAATTAACTTATAACAAACTTTTATAATAAAAAAGGTAAATCCTATCTTATTATTATTATTATTATTACAGTTCCATTATAAAGGCATTATAAAGAGCTATAGTAGAAAAAGAGTAGAGGAACTAAAGATAAAGTAAGGTTCTACGCTAGAAAAGAACTAGCTATAAGCCGCATTATAAAGTACCTTTCTACTAAGAATTTTCCCTAGTAGTTTTAGCCGGAACTTTATAAAGGCTTAATAAAGGCGAAGTCTTAGAACCAAGACCCTTAAAGGGGAGACAATTATAACGGAATCCCCTAGAAGGTATATATTAGATAAGATAGTAGGAGGTTTTATCTATATTCTATCTACGTCCTAAAAGATATAGTTAGATAGATAAGGGGTAAAGGGTTCTACTAGCGTCTTAAAAGGATTATATATGGAGCTAGTTTTCGTATAAAGAAGAACTAGCGATTAGTCTCTAAATAAAAGAGGTTAGAAAGCATTTGTCCTTTAATATATATAACTCGTTTTACCTTTAACTCGCCTTCTACTTCCTAGTAACTCTCATTCTATACTACTAATTAGATAATTATATATTCTAATTAGGCTGGCCTCTTATATATAACTATTTAAAGATTATAGCAACTTAAGGAAAAACAGGCCTATAAGTACTAAAGAGTATATAGTTATAAAAGATTTATAAAGTATAGGATAAGGATTTAGACTTTAAATAGTATAAAAATTAAGAAGCAATATATATACCAAAAAGTATTATAGAAAATTTTATTAAATATTTCTATAAGGGAATAATATAAGGATATAACAGAGCTATAGACTTAGTATTAAGACTTAAAAAGAGTATATTATCTAAGAAATCTAGGGCTTAGCGAGATAAGTTATAAAAAAGTATCTAAATTACTAAAGGAATAAACCGATAAGGTGTAAGCTATATAGAGGGCAATAACCTATTAAGATACCAGGATGTCTATAAGAGATAATATTATAGAACTTTATTATAAAGTTGCTAAAGTTAAAAGACCTTATTACCAGATAGGATTATAATATAATCCTTATAATAGTAGATAAGTTAACTAAATAAGGCTACTTTATAGTATATATAAAATAAATCTTAGTAGAAAATATAGCTAGAATCTCTATTAAAGAAGTATTTATAAGATATAGAGTATTAATAAGGATTATATTAGATAGAGATTTAAGATTTATACTAGTTTTTTAGGAAGTTTTTTTTAGCGGAATAAGGAGTTTACGTAGTAATATTAATAGCATATTATTTATAGATAGATAGATAAACGGAAAGACTGAATTAGACACTAGAACAGTATCTAAAATATTATATTAATTACGCGCAGAATAATTAGGTATCGTTATTACTAATTATATAAAAAAATAGGCATATTACTATTTAAGGTAAACTATAGGTCTAAGCCTAGAATATTATTGTTATTATTATAATAAGTAAAGAAAATAAGTAGTATAACTAAGTAAAGAATAAAGATACTAATAAATCTTTATATAGACCTTATTAAATTAGCAAAAAAAAGTATAAAAAGAATAAAAAGGTACTATAATACTAAGAGATCTAAGGGACTAGATCTAAAGGAGGGAGATAAAGTATAACTACTATATAAAATTTTTGGGAGTTAATGACTAAGTAAAAAGTTAAACTTTTCTAACTACCTAGGAATTTATAAAAATAAAATAACAGATAAGCTAGTAAAAAAAGGCCTTTTTAAAAGAAATATATAATCTTTTTATACCTCTTTGGCCTATATAGGGAGACTAGTAAGAGAAAAGATACTAAAATAATAGAAAAATAACTAGCAATAAAACAAAAGCAAAGGAAAATACTATACTATAATCTATAAAGGAAACTACTCCTTTTCTCTTAAAGCCCCTAAGGATAAATATCCTAAAAGGCTATAATTAACTTTCTTTTAACTTAAATTAGAGAAAGGCTTCTTTAAATCTTTTTCTAAAACAATAGGAAAGGATAAAGAAGGCAAATGCTTTAAAGACTGTAACGCTATATAAACTTCTAAATACCTACTACTAAAATGCAGACTATATTAGGGAAATAGAAGAGAAATATAAAGACAATTAGGCTCTTCTCTCTTCTTAAAAAAGCCCCCCCACACACACAAAAAAAAAGAGAGACGCTCTTTCTCTTTTTAAGTAGGGTAGAAATAGCTACTAGAAGGTGGCTAATAGTAATAGGATCTCTAGAAGGAGGTAACTCCTACTAAACTCCTAGTAGATAGATAATAGAAAGTAAAAGGATAGAAATAAAACTATAGATGGGACAGGGATAGGTATTAAGATTTCCTTTTTTTTTACTGTTTTTTTACTATTTTTTATTACCTAATAGTTGTTAGCAAGCCAGTATTTTATTAGGAAGCGGTAAACCCCTAAATTAAAGGGTTATAAACTACTAGGACGTAGCTACTAGTATATATTAAACTGCCTAAAAAGGATTTATATATATAGAACTATAGCGCTATAGCCTAGAGGCTGCACGCGTAGTATTATACGTAGTATAATATAATAGATATAAAAATAAAACAAAAAAGTTATACTATATTAGACTAGGACCTTTTAAATTTATATAATAGATTTTACTAATTATATTTAAGTTAAACCTACTAGCTGTTACGGCACTAGCAGAACTTGGCAGAACCACACACCGGCAAGTTGCCACAGATTGCCGCATATTGCGGTCACGTGACGCNAAGATCGTATATAGCTTCGAGCGGCGCTCCCCTTCTTCTCCTTTCCTTTCTTTAGCTTTAGATTCTCGTTTATAGACAATCCAATCGTACAGGCTTACGCGACCCTTTTGCTGTGCTTATATCTCAATTAACTAAGTCGCTAACATTATCTAAAGCTTACTCTACTCTTTCTTCCTAAAAAGGAACTTAAATATATCTACAAGAACACAGAATAGGACCCTAAGGACATCACCAGGACCACAAAGACAGGACCCAAAAGAAAAGAACAGAACCCTAAGAAAAGGACCTATAAGACACACACAGACCAGAACCCCTAAAGAAATTACCTAGAATTACCCAATACCCCTACTACTATGCCACAAACTATAGCAGTAGGTAAAGCAGCTACAGGACCCTTAAATACTTTAGACAAAGAAACAATTAACGTTTTAACCCCCTAGGCGGAGCTTGCGGCTGCCAATACCAAAATTAAATAATTGCGAGAGCTACTTAAAGCTAGAAATACCCCTATATCTAATAATAAGTCATTATTAGACAACTAAAGACTTATTACAGTCCTTTAGGCCCTATCCTAGCGCCTTAGTAAATCTACTAAGGCCTATACCGCACTAAAGCGGTCAGCAAAGGTCACGGACCCCCTACTACTTATAGACGGAACCGACCCTATATTTAATAATTGGAAGCTTTAATTATAGGACAAGCTTAAAGTTAATATAGACCACTTCCCTAACGCCTAAGCCAAAATGGCCTATATCTTCAGCCGTACTAGCGGAGACGCCTAAACGCATTTACGCCCGCAATACACTAAAGACTTAGCAGACCCCTTCATCTCTAAAGAAGAAATAATTAAACACTTATCTTCTATTTATAAAAACCCTTTTAAAGTATAAAACGCCCGCCTTAGCTATAAAAGCCTAAATATAAAAACAATGGAGACCTTTTCGGCCTTCTAAACCCGCTTTCTACACCTAGCTAAACCGGCCTAGATCCTCTAAGAAGACCTACTGCCAGACCTCTTCAACAAGCTTACCCTAGACCTACAGCGGGCCGTATTAACAGCTTATACTACGGCATAGACGTTAAAGGAACTTATAGACCATTACCTAGCTATTAACTAAGGCCTCCGTTAAATTAAGGCACGCGCTAACTAGCTAAAAACTAGAAACCTTATAAACTAGGCTATAAGTACTACAAGTACGGCCTATAGTGCCCTGGCATAATCAGCAACTCCTATAGCTAACCCAGCAGCTAGCCGCGCAGCTACCCTTACTATAGGCCCGGTATACACCCGGCCTATATATAGCGACCCCTATATACAGGCCCTTAGCGATTAAGGAGCTTGCTTTTTATATAGTTAAATAGGCCACCCTATAAGGAACTACCTAATAAAGGTAAAGATAAACAAGGTCCTATTAATTTAGGAGAATAGTATAGAGCCAGAAAAAGAGAAACCTTAGAGGAAAACTCCTCTCTAGGGTTAAAAGGGATCGATATATCACATATTAATCTAGGTCAGCTAGTTAGTAAAAGAAGCTACACTATCCCTTATACTTTATTTCGCAATAGATATCAAGTTTTAACCTCTACGTTAGCTGACTTAGAAATAAATGCCTTTACCTTAATTAACATAAAGTGCGCTGCAAAACTAGCTAACTTTTTAAATATACCCCTTAAAGAACTACCTAAACCAATCCCTATTTACGGTTATAACGGATAAATAGGGCCACCTATTATAACTATCTTACGGATCTACCTCCGCGTTAACGGACGAAGGCAATATAACGTCCCCTTTCTCATTACGGACTTAGGAAGCCATAATATAATCTTAAGAAGAAAATAGCTAGCCTATTTAGGCTTATAGCTTAAAATATAGAGTAAACAGCTTATCTGGCCCGAAACTCTACCCCTAACCCCTTCCTTTATAAAAGAAATTAGCATTATAATAGAAAACCTTATACGGCCCTAGATTAATACTATTTACTAGGCTAATACTATACGCAGAGACCAGGCCTTTAAGAAGGACGTATAGCTTAACCCATAACAGATCCGTATACTACACCACCCTCAAACTACCTATATTACGCCACCCGTACTAGAGACCTAGAGAGTCGGTAGTGATCTAGCTAAGTTCCCTACGGAGAACCCTATAAAGCTATAAAGGAAAGCTAGGGATATTGGACGCTATACTAAACTAATAGATAGAAAGAATAACTTACGGAAAATAGAACGTAAGCTAAGGAAGACCATAAACCCTATACCGCAAATTACGGCCTAATAGACGCTAAAGAAACCTACGGACCTCCCACCAGTTAATGTCTACTACATTAGCGCTATAGGATTTTACCAGAACCTAGTTCAGCCTAATACCGTTACCTTTACAACTAGCCTATACAAAATTAACCGAATAATTAAGG
Organism: Cenococcum geophilum 1.58; assembly: GCF_001692895.1. Lineage (NCBI taxonomy): Eukaryota > Fungi > Ascomycota > Dothideomycetes > Gloniales > Gloniaceae > Cenococcum > Cenococcum geophilum. The sequence goes on along the minus strand of NW_027137621.1, from coordinate 604,325 downwards.
AAAAGAAAAGCGAGCTTAGCGGATAGGAAAGTGGGCTTATAGATAAAGAACTAGTAGAGCAAAAACTGCCTAATTAACACCGGAAATTCAAGGACATATTCTCTAAGGCAGCGTCTAATATACTTCCACCCCACTAACTATATAACTATAAGATTAAGATTAAGCAAGATAAGGGAAGCACCCTTAGCTTTAGCCCTCTCTACCTATAATCTATTACTAAATTATAAGCTATAAAATAGTACCTTATTAACAACCTAAATAAGGGCTTCATTAAGCCTAGCCAAGCCCCTTTTAACTTACCTATTCTCTTTATTAAAAAGCCAAATAGAGGACTGCGCTTCTGTATTAACTACCGTAAGCTAAATAATATAACCTATAAGAACCGCTACCCGCTGCCCTTACTTAATAAGACTCTTACCTAAATAAATAGAGCTAAGGTTTTTATAAAGCTTGATATCCGCTAGGCCTTTTACTAAATTAGGATAGACCCCAGGTCTAAGGATCTTACTATATTCCAGACCCGTTATAGGACGTATAAATATAAGGTACTTCCTTTTAGACTAACTAACGGACTAGCTACGTACTAGCGGTATATAAATAATATACTCTTTAACTACCTTAACAACTTCTATACGGCCTATTTAGATAATATTATAATCTACTTAGAGAACGAACTGGAATACGAGGAGCATATCTATAAAGTCCTATAACGGCTCCACAAAGCTGGCCTCTAGGCTAATATTAAGAAGTTAAAATTTAGTGTTAAGTGTACAAAGTACCTAGGTTTTATTATTAGCATAGATAGAATTAAGGCCGACCCAGAGAAAACAACCGTAATTAACTAGTAGACGCCCCCACAGACCGTAAAAGGGGTATAATTATTTTTAGGTTTCTATAACTTCTACTAACGCTTTATTAAGAACTACAGCAGGATTACCTGGCCTCTTAACCGCCTTACTAAGAAAGACCAGCCCTTTTACTTTAACGCTATATGTATGCAGGCCTTTAATAAGCTTAAAAAACGGCTAGTATCGGCCCCCCTACTTACCTACTTTAACCCAGAACGGCCCTTAACGCTAGAAACTAATACCTTAGACAGCGCGATAGCCGGTATTTTTTCCCAGAAGCAACTAAACGGAAAATAGCACCCTGTCGTATACTATTTAAAGACTATAATAGATACTAAACTAAACTACCACATCTATAATAAAGAAATGCTAGCTATTATCTCTAGCTTTCAGCACTGGCGTGTACAGCTAGAGGGGACCCCTAAACCTATTAAAGTAGTATTAAATTATAAGGCCCTAGAATACTTCATAATAACTAAGGCCCTTACGGCCTAGCAGGCACGCTAGGCGGATATCCTATTTTAGTTTAACTTCTTAATTATATATAGACCAGGCGCTATAAACCGTACGAATACTCTTACTAGGCGCGAATAAGACCTAAGTGACTATACGGCTGCGAAGATCTTATTATAGACCTAGACGCTACTATAACTAGAGCACCTTAACCCCTAAATATAGGCAGAACTAAGTACAGACTTCTTAGGCGCCGAGATATATCCTATTAACCCTTTAGGACTTAACTTAATTGATAAATTGCTACAAACAAACCGTACGGCCCCTTCTCTACAGGAGTACCGTAAAAAGGCAAAGAACGTTACCAGCCTATAGTCCCTCGAAAATAAATTACTTAAGTATTAGGAACGGCTAGTAGTGGTAAAGGAACAGAACTTACGGACTTAGCTTATTGCTAAAGCACATACCTAGGTCTCTACGGCCTACCCTAGAAAGAATAAAACCTATAGGATTATTAGCAACCGCTACTACTGGCCCAGAATAGTTATGGATATTAACCGCTATATACGGAACTGCAACAACTGCTATAGGTCTACAATTCCATAAGATAAGACCCTAAAACTATTAAAACCCCTCCTAATACCCAACCGCCCTTAGTAATATATCTCCATAGACTTTTATAAGCTACCTCTAGACCATAACGGATATAATATAGTTATAATCCTAGTTAACCGCTTTAGTAAGCGCCCGTTCTTAATTCCCTATCACAAAAATATTAATGCTAAAGAGGCAGCCCGACTGTATATCCACTATATCTATTAAATTTACGGACCACTAAATACTATTATATCCGACCACAGGCCGCAGTTTATATTAGCCTTTTAGAATAAGTTTACCTAGATCCTAGGCATTAAGCTAAAGCTTTCTATAGTATATTACCCCTAGACAGACGGTTAAACGGAAATTATAAATTAATACTTAGACCAAAGACTCTAGCCTTTTATTAACTACTTCTAGGATAACTAGGCCGAACTATTACCCTTAATAAACTACGCCCAAGCAACCCTACCCCACGACTCTACTGGATTTGCCCCTATTTAACTAGAAATGGGTTACCTACCCCGTATAAGCTTTAACTAGGAAAGACTAGAAGGGCCCCAGACTATACGCGAAAAACTATCTTATAAGGAAGCCTAGCAGTACGCTAAGCGCTTAAAAGAAGCCTAGAAAGTAGCCCGTATAAACCTAAAAAAGGCCTAGAAATTAATAAAACAGTAGGCAAATAAGTATAGGCGCGAGCCTAACTTTACTATAGGCGATATAGTCTAGGTTATAACAAAGAACTAGAAGACAGAACGGCCTAGCCATAAGCTAAACTATAAAATAGCAGGACCGTATAAGATTTTTAATAAAGTAGGTAACTTATATAAGGTTAAGCTCCCAGACTTAATTAAAGTCCACCCTATCTTCTTACCGGATAAGCTACGGAAAGCTATAAATAACCTACTACCCGGACAAAAGAATGAACCTCCCCTGCTAATTTAAGTTAACAATAATAATAAATGGGAAATTAAAGAAATATTGGCCTATAAACTTATAAAGGGAACGTTAAAGTATCATATTAGTTGGAAAAAATATAACTTGGACCCCACTTGGTACCCTATATAGAACTTTATAGGTAGCCCCTATAAGCTTTAGGAGTTTCACAGCCGTTACCCTAATAAACCCAGACTACTAAAGTACCTAGATAAGTGGATAGAATGCTAGTATAATAAAGATAATAAGCTACCAGAAGAACATAAGGACAAAAACGCCCCAGAAATTTCTTAGTTACGTGAGGTGCTAAGATATCCAGGAACTTTAATTGGCGGTTGAAGTTGTCTAATTAGTCAGATTCTCTTACTAAAACTTTTAGCGGTAAAGCCTAAGGGCAGGCTTTTTTAGAGGGGGGGGGTAATGTTACGGCACTAGTAGAACTTGGCAGAACTACACACCGGCAAGTTGCCACAGATTGCCGTATATTGTGGTCACGTGACGCGAAGATCGTATATAGCTTCGAGCGGCGCTCCCTTTTTTCTCCTTTCCTTTTTTTAGCTTTAGATTCTCGTTTATAGACAATCCAATCGTATAGGCTTGCGCGACCCTTTTGCCGTGCTTATATCTTGATTAACTAAGTCGCTAATACTAGCTAAAATAAAGATCTACCCTATATAGCATATTGCGATACTAGAGCTAGTATATAAAAATATTAAGCTACTATTTTATAAAGTAGATATATATAAAAGATAGAAAGAAGATAAATAGTAAGTTTTAAAGATTATTAGTTATAAGAATAATAAGAATAAATATAGTATAAAGTTAAATCGATAGGCTATAATAAGACTATTTAGAAACTACTATTGTTATAAAACGTAGGCAGTGGCTATAGAGCGTATGTATTTAAGGAGACTATAAGACATTACGCAATTAATCGTAAGGGTTAAGGGCGTAAGGAGGTAATATACCTACGCGTAGCTAATATAAGCTATATATAAGGTATATATAAGAGCACGGGGCTCTCCTATAGAGGCCCTTATAGTAGGGTTCCGTAATACTACTCCCCCTTCTATAAAGGCGGAGTTCTGGCGACGCTGTGAATACTATATATATATAAAAGGGATACTTAAGGTATAGAAATAAAGAAAAAAGGGGGGTATTGCTAAAGGCTTAAAATAATATTATATAATAAGGCTTGGCATCTAAGAATCTAACTAATTAGATAACTTTAACCGCTGGTTAAAGTTCCTAGATATCTTAACAATATTCCGGTTATATAATTATACTTTACCGTAATCTAATGCAATCTAATAGCAATTTGCCCTTATATAGTAATATATAACGGTTTAACTCTATAAGGGCTTTTATAGAGGATTAGGTATAAAATCTCTGCTTAGGCCTAGTTTTTATAGGTTTGCGTAGTAAAAGTCATTAATTAGATTCTTTGCATTTTTAAAGTCTTCCTATAGTTGCCATTCTGGCTAATTT